>NW_012267356.1:4181487-4235838 GCF_000151885.1 Dipodomys ordii | reverse complement strand
ACATAAGCAAAAAGAAAAAAGCCAGAAGTGGTGCTGTGGCTCAAGTGGTAGAGCACTAGCCTTGAGCTGAAGAGCTGAGGGACAGCGCCCAGGCCCAGAGTTCAGGCCCCACGACCGGACCCAAAAAAAAAGTTTGTGTGTGTATATGGTTGCAACTAGAATGTTTCAAAAGAATGCTTTATGAATAGAACTTTCAGTATGACAAAGTAACATAATCAGGGATCAGATAATTCATAATTTTACAAATTGTATACATTGGGAGACTGGCTGTAAAATATTGAAATACTTGACAATCAAAACCTTCCCTGGGATCACAATTTGTATTAAACTTTATCTATTATTGTTAATCATATTTTTCAGTAATATAATACTGCATTTGTGTGACAAAAGTGAAAGAAGACTTACCAGCTGGTTGTTTTAATAAAACTATTTGAGTCACTTATACTTTTATATACTAAATTTAGTTAAATATTTTAGATTTGAGTTAAACTTTCATAGGATGGAAAGGAACATTTTGCTACATTTTAGATTTCATGACATTATTTTCCAGTCATTTATTTGGAACCTTGAATAAAATATTGTTTCTTTTAATGAGTAAACAATCAGAATTGGATATAATTCAACGAAACAAAAGACAGTAATTTTATTTCATATTTGCTTTGAAAAGCTTTCCCTTCAATTCATTATTAAAACTTTTGGTTGACCTTTTTTTCGGTTGGAAAATATCCTTTACACTGATGGAGTTTTTCATGCTTTTTAGTAACACTAATGAGTTGAATAATTTATGAGGTTGTCATGTGCAAAAGATTTGGTGTGATTTGATATACTCTCACCCTCTGGTGTTGGAATGTGATTAATAAAACCTAGAGGCATGTAATTTTTTTCCTTGATGTTTAATGTCCTAATTTTGCATGTGGTGAATGTGTTATTTAGGTATTTTCTAATGGTAAAATCTCAAACAAGTGAAAATATAATTGGTTACCCAGATTTTACAGGCTACAGCAATGGAACAATATAAAGAAAATATTTTAAACCTCGTAAATTCATCTCCTGAGTTTATTTCTTCAGAGTAATTCAGAAAATAGGGCAAGTTAGTAGAAAAGGAGAGTTTTGCAAATTGTTTCTAAGTCAAAGTAAAACCTAAACTAGTCAACTTCTGGTGCGTGAAAATTATGGCTATCAAAGAATAGTTCAGAATCTTAATAAGTTTAATTGTCTTTATTGACTGTCAGTTATCATTTAAGCTTCTGTTTCCCTTCCATAAAATTACACTGTAACAATGTTTCTTCAAAGCTTAAGATTGCAAGGGCCTCCTTGTCTGTGATCAAAGCCATCATCTTAAACAGGTCTGATCTGGCGCTGCAGATCAGGGCAGGCTGCCTCAGCCTGAGGAAAGGAAAACATGGAGCAAAGATGACAAAGTTAATCAGTCATTTCTTTGGCAATAAATAATAAGATATGCTGAGGACTGCAAATGAGACCATTCGTAGGTTCCTCAGAGATGTGTCTGCTTAACACCTGATTTATCTAAGCTTTTGCAGCCATCAAGATATGACCTTGATGAATAAAAAGCAGCTCTGTAATGAATCTGGCATTAAATTAGTTTTGATGCTATATGCAAGCCTACTATAATATGCTACTTGTAGTCATCAAGAAATCAGAAAGACACAGAATAAAAATACTAAGGCAGCTATACCATTGTTGAGAAAAAAGCTATGTCAAAGTATTGGACTTAATTTTTCAGTCTGCAGTTATATAATACTGGAGAAAGATTATTTGATTTTTTTTCTTTTTACCTAATAATGTACTGGCGTGTTATATAGATACTTTAATATACTTTTTATATAGATGTTCTTTTTTATTGTGAATATACCATACAGAGGGGTTACAATTACATGAGCAAGGTAATGAGTACATTACTTATCAAGCATTGTTGCCTCCTTCTTTGTTTCCCCTTACCATCTCTTCCCATCTTTCCCCCCTTCCCTTCCTGCCCGCCCCCGCCCCCACCCGTGCCAAAGTTGTATAGATGTTCTTATAACTTCACTTTAGTTGATGTTATTAATTGGATCTCCATACCTGGAGTTAAATAGATTATCTTATTACAGTTCAAATAATTTACTGAAAATTGAATTATGTTACTGTTTTGGCTGGTTTGTTTTTTGTTTGTTTGTTTGCTTGTTTTAGTGCCAGTCCTGGGACTTGAACTCAAGGCTGGGCACTATCCCTTACCTTTTCTGGCTCAAAGCTAATGCTTTACCATTTAAGTTAGAGCACTAGTTCCAGCTTTTTAGTGGGTAATTGGAGACAGAGTCTCTCCTAGACTTTCCTACCCAAGTTGGTTTTGAACCATGAATCTCAGACATCAGCCTCCTCAGAAACTAGGAATTCAGGCATGAGTCCCTGGTGCACCACTTGAAATAACTAGGGATTTTTTTCGGGGGTTGTTTTTTGTTGGTTGTGAGGCCTCAACTCTGGACCTGGCCGCTGTCCCTCAGATCTTCAGCTCAAGGCTAGTGCTTTACCACTTGAGCCACAGCGCCACTTATGGCTTTTTTCTTCTTAAGTGGTGCTGAGGATTTGAACCCAAAGCTTCATGCATGCAAGGCAAGCACTCTACCACTGAGCCACCTTCTCAGCCCATGAAATAACTGTTTTTAAGAGGAAAGCGTCTGTGAGCTCTTTCTAGTCTTAGGATAGCTTAGTCTCAAAGCCTTAGTCTCATCACTATTGTAAGTCTGGTGGTGCTAGCCTAGAGCACAAAAGATCAGGGACAGTGCCCCAGCCCTGAGTTTAAGCCCAGTACCCACACCAAAATAAATTAAATAGATAAACTAATTTATTAAATATGCTTAAAAAGTATATTTTAGATTCAGAGTATTTTTATGTTAAAAATATTCTAACAAACCACCTGTTGTATGTTGAATATCTAAAATATGAAGGCTTTAAACACATTCAAGTAACTTTGTGAATTAAAAGGCACTTACGGAATAGCAGAAAAACATTCTGTATTTGAATATTGAAAGTTTTTGCCATCTAGAGCACATAGTTCTCTCCCCCTTCTCTCTCCCTCTTCCTTCCTTCCTTCCCTCCATTCCTCCTTGGCATTACCAGGATTTGAACTCAGGGCCTCATGCTTGCTTGCTTAGCTGATACTCTACCCTTTCAGCTATGCCTCCAGTCTGGCTATTTCCTGGTTATTTTGGAGATGGAGTATTGGCTTTGAACCAAGATTCTTCTTAGGTAGGATGATAGGAATAAACCATCAGTGCCTGCTATAAAAACCATATGTTTAATATTTTTGGTATATTATTTTGTACTAGTTGTTGTCTCACTGTGTAGTTGGGCCTGTCCACAAACTTGAGATCCTCCTTGATTCTGCTTCCAAATAATGGGATCATGTACATATACTACTGTTAGTGTTTTATTTTATTTTATTTTATTTGTGAACATACTGTACAGAGGGGTTACAATTGCATGGGCAGGATTACTGTTAGTGTTTTTAAAAGTGCTTTTAAATAACCTATTATCAGCATCATCTCTTAGGGCTTTTTCATAAAATTAGAAAGAAAATATTGTTAATTGTTCTTGCCTTCCATATCTCTAAGCCAGTTCCTTACCTATCCAAACCATCTCCTATTCCATTTCCTATAGTTCCACTTTTAAAGTAAGTTTCTCCCATTGGACTTTATGACAGATTTCAAAAAGTAAAACTAAGCGTCATTCCTGAAATTAATGTCACCTGCTGCCATTGAGAGACTCTCCATCCTCTCAGCCTTCTTTCACATTGTGTAGTTCACTTTTATTTCATTATGACAGATTCTAAACTTCTAGCTTTCACTTTCCTACTTATCTGCCACCATCCCCTCTGGACACTTGATGCAGACTTGCCTTTATTGTCCCTCCCTCACTCCTTTTCTTCTCCCTTTGTTCCCTCTCCTCCCTTCACTCTTATCTTTACTCACCCCACTTCTTTCCCCTTCCCTTTTATTTTCCTTTCTATCTAGAAATTCGGGTGTGGGGGGAGAAAGGGCATATGATCCGTCTTTCTCTTTCTCTTTGTCTCTCTCTCACACACATTATAAAAATAGCTCTCATTACCATTGTGATGTATTTATTTAGTCTTTTCCGGTGCCTAATGTATTATAAGGCTCAAACTCAATATAATGTACCCAAACAGTTACAAGGATGAATAATATACCATCTCTACTCTTTATAATGCCTAGATAGTTTTTAAACTGGCCAAATTTTTCTATATGCTTTATAATTGTTTTTCACAAGTAAAATGTATCATGTTATTTTTAATGTAATCAAATCTTATTTTAGATAATTAAACATTATCCTAACTACATGATTAATCAAATTCTACAGATTAATACCTGTTCGAAATTTCAGAAACACTTGATATTTACCATCACTTTAAATATATTTTATCCAACATTCAGCATAGAATGCACTTTTCTATCTTGCATCCATTAAGAATATAATATTCAGTTAAAATAACATATTTACATAGTGCTTCACTTAAGTTCAATAACATTTTCTTGTACCTTTTTAATTGCATTCTTTAAACCATTATTTATATGAATATCCCCTTTGTTGGTCTTCTTGTCTAAGATATTGCTTACATATGAATATTTTAAAGTAGGAATAAATGAAATTCCACCTTTTGCTGTCAGAAACAAATTTTAAAAATGCATTGCATGTCTTTGAAAATCAGTATACTCTATTAGCAGGCTTGTCAATATAAAAAGTGCATTCCATTTCCACCTCTTGCTCTAATAACCTTTTCTGTGTTACTCTGAGGCAGTTCACATAATCAGAGTATATTGTCAGCTTACTGGAGTTGGGGAAGCATGAAATGAAAATCACATTAATATTGATCCAATTCTTTTACTTGCAAGTGTCCTTGATGTCCTTTCCTGCTGAGCAATAACTGTTGGTGTTAGGTAGCCATTCTCCTCTTTCTTAAATTTCAGCAAATTGTTGCAAACATAAGTGATCTGAATAAGTATTTAATACTTGGAATAATTTCTATAAACATTGAAGCTTAGTATATACCCAGATTGCAAGTGGTACATGTTTATTAGCCACTGAACCTTTTTCCTCCAGCTTCCTAGAGGATCCTTGCCTGGAGGTATGATATATATTACACATTAACTCCTTCAAACAAATGAAAGTCTATACAAGTTCCTCTGTGGTCTAATCACAATGATAACTATACTCTAATTTTAAGTAATATAATAATGTGCTAAAATAGATCATAAGTATTACTGAGTCAACTAAGAATCGTGTTTGTCAGATATTTGAACCTGGTATTTAGGGTTTTCATTTTATGGTAGTACGGGTAATATCTATTTTTGATTACTCAGTACATTCTCTGTCAACCAAAAGGAATTTACATGGGAATCATGATTAGATCTAATTCATTTAGAATAAAATGTCACAACTAAAAAAGGAGTGGGTTGATGGCTTACAGATTTTATATCCATATCTATTAAATTGGCTCAATAACTATTCAAATTTTTAGTTAACGTGTGCTTGCAACAGCAAGCAGAAATTGTCTGTTTAAAAAGAAACAGCCGATTTCATTTGTGGAAATGTTTCATATGAGAATTTTATATGGCTAAAATTAAACTTCTGATTCAACAGAAGATATAAAAATGGTGTAAGATGTTTGAAATGTGTGTTTTTCTTTTTACTCTAGTGCTTTTTTGTATATGTTTTTTATTGTAACGATACTGTACAGAGGGGTTAGTTACTGTTACATGAATAAGATAACGAGGATATTTCCTATAGATCATTGTTACCCCCTCCTTTGTTTTGCCCCTACCATCCCTTCCCTCCCTTCCCCAAGTTGTAAAGCTCAAATATCTTATTGTAACAGTGGGTCAACCTGTATACTTATTTCAGCATTTTTATTTCCCTTCCCCTCCCAAAATTAGAAAAATAGATATACAACATGCAGGGCACCAGAATCAAACAGAGTGAAAACGGGGGAGAACATACAAAAGAAAAATCACACAGCACATTACAAATACATCAAAAACAACAGCAAGAAAGATAAAACCACTTGTGTCCCTGTCTTGGGCCTTATTCATTATCATTAACTGGTTTTCTACCACTGGAATTTTTCTACTGAAATGCATCTTTTCTAAAAAAGAAAATTCTACAAAGGAAACGACTTTTTTCTTAATATTCAATAGAAAATAGATGTTTACATAATCATTTATGTTTCTTAAGGAATTGTTTATTCTTCAAAGTCAAAATACAAAGTTAAATTTAGAATTTAAATTTAATATGTACTTGATTGCAAATGGTTGTTACAGCAATGTTTCTATTAGATTTATCTCACAGCTTCACTAAGGTCAGCATAAAAGGATTTTGAATAATAGACTCCAGTATAAAAAAAATTCACAATATATAAAACCATGCTTTTATCCTTTTTAAAAATGTTCATAGTTGTAAACATCTCAGTAACAGATTGGTTCATATGAATAACTGAAAAAGATCATGTCACATAAATGAAATTAGTTGAAAGGTATATGTGTCCTAAAATTGTTTCCTTTTAGTGGAAGTTAAATAATATCATTTAGAATTACTAAAAGTGCTGGTCTATAAAAGTATTTGTTGTTCTTACTTGAGTTGTAATAAGAAAATGTAATGTTTATTTTAACAGTTTTCTAAATACTCATAGTATTAAAGCTTTTAACAGGAAGTATTTAGTTCTGAAAAATAATTGGACTACTTTGTTTTATTCTATTTTCATAATGGTAGATTTTGTCTAAGTGCATTGAACAAGCTAAAAATATTGTGAAATGGCATGTAACCAATAGAACTTATCCTTTGAAAAAGAATGCCATCTTGTGAAACTAATTTCTAGATGTTTTGAAATATTAGAATTTCCTGACCATTCCTTAGAAAGATGAAAAAGAAACTAATATTAAATGTGCTAGTTTTTATATGGGAAGCAGTTTTTCCTTCAAATACCCAAATTTTTAAACATATTATTACAATTACTATATACAAAATCAGAAACAGAATTATAAACGTTGATATTTATAACAACTTACAATCAATAAAATGCTTATAGGAAAAGAAAGTATTGAATGTAGCAGCTTACACTCCACTCTGTGTTAAAAGTACTTCATAGCACCTTTGCTACCACCATCCTCTGTCCTCAAGGACAATACGATACAATAAAGGAGACTAAGGTTCATATTTCATTTTAATGAATATAAATAGACTATTAGAAAGCATGTTGGAAAGTAATCTAACTCACCTGAAGGAAAGGAGACCGTTACTCAATACCTTAATTTGGTTAGGCGTTGTACTGTGACCTTCAACTCATGCTTCATCTTTTTGAGATTCTAATTGTCAAATAGCCACCTCTTCCCTCCCTTTACATAAATTGTGTGCAACACTATGATAAGCAACAAACCTTTAATTATACCTTTGGTCAGTTTTACTTGGTACTCATTATATTTTTTTGAGGGGTGTCCGTTCATGGGGCCTGAACTCTGAGCTTGGGCGCTGTCCCTCATCTCTTCAGCTCAAGGCTAGCGCTCTACCACTTGAGCCACAGCGCCACTTCCGGCTTTTTTCTTTTTGCTTATGTGGTGCTGAGGAATCGAACCCAGGGCCTCAGGCATGCAAGGCAAGCACTCTACCACTGAGCCACCTTCCCAGCCCCTAGAAAGTATTAAGCAGAAAAATACCATCCACTAGTTTGTGCGTTGTAATAACTATGCTTACAAAGTCTGGAGCGTGATAGTAGAAAGGCAGCTATTAAAACCTCTGGGCCAAAATGATAACTTGCTCTAGAGCAGTGGCTGCCACTAAGTCACTGGTTTGATCTAAAGAGGAGGAAGAACAGGAGCAAATAAGCTCAGGGAAATAGTTACTATTATTCATCCAAGTAAAGATACTAGAAATATGGCCATGAAAGCCTCCAGAGTAACATCTGGAATACTAATCATTGCTTTTGTCTCTGTTAAATGATGCAAACTCCGAGTTTATCTAGTTAGTACCTAACATACAGAGAATAAATATATAAAATAAAATTAGGATTAGGTTCAGAAGAATTCAGGGAATTTATTCCCAATCCTTCATTACATAACTGATAAAACCATCTATATGCCAATGAAAAGAGAATATACATGTACACCATTTTATTCTTCCCAATGAGACATTGATTTGTAATAATAGTATATTTGTCTCTGAAGTACTTGTCAAAACATGTATTTAACTATCTATCACTTTAATTTCTAAAATTGTGCATTAACTATGTTCTCCAAATGCTATTACCCAGAATGAGTTGGAATGACAGAATACCCTTCTCATCTATAGCCCTGCAGTAGTTTCAGATAATGGCTATATTCACTACCATGTGTTTTCACAGAAACTTCAGTGGCCTTTGAATAGGTTGCCTCGTGTTGTAAGGCACTTAGAAACTGATTTTTAAAATTCAGAGAAAGAGAATGAAGGAGAAGGAGGTAGACAGGGAGGGATGAAAGAAGGGAAGGAAGGAAAAAGGGAAGGTCAGCCCTGGTTTTACAAGTTTTTTAAATTTTTTTGCAAGTTTTTTTTTTTACTGTTTTTACTGTTTTATAGCACCTAGATGCACTTCCACAAAACCAGTTGAGTAAATAAATAGAGAATGATAGGCTCCTGGCATTCCTGTTTGACCATGAGGGAAATAACCCAAGAATACTGTGAATTGTAACCGCAGATAAATTTGGCCATAGATATGTCATAATATGGGAGACACAATTGCCTGTATAGCAACACCATACCATCACCTAGAGGTAAAATAGAACACTACCACAAGGACTGATTTCACTCAGATTTCCAGGAATGTATCTACCACAGTAAATAGAACAGGAAGGTATTTTCCTACTTATGTAGTTTTCGAAGTTTATAGTCTAACATCACATTGTTTTTCTTCACACTGAATTTCAACATCAAGTGATATGAAATAAGATATCTATGTGTAAGGACATGTGGATATGAATGTTTATGTATGTAATTATATAAATATAGTTTGTAAAGTTTTAAAGTAAATAAGAAATATATAAACTAAATACACACATACACATATGTACAATCTTAGATTCATTATCCTGGGCCAAAGAGGTGTTTAAATGTAAATAATAGAAATATTTGTTAAGTATGAGAAGAGAATCCATAAGGGATGCTAATACATTAGTTTTCAATTTTTACATTGATTAGTATGTTTATGACAGGTCAGAATTTACTTTATTTCCATTTTTCTGATGTTTTGATTTTGCTTTTTTATGTTACTTTATATGCCCAACTAAGGAAATCTCCCCCCCCCAAAAAAAAATCAGTATTTAGTTCATTTGTTACTAAAGAAAAGTGTGAAATAGATCTATAGCTCCCCAGTGACAACCACTTCTCCCTTAAATATAAATGCTTTCTTGTTTCATTCCGACCTACCTCTATTCTGAAAAGACAGCTGGTCAGTTAATTAGCTAATTCATAGAACCATTTAATTATGTAAAAATTATCTGACATCAGAAAACTGAGCTGGAAATGAGGTCCGTATTTTTTGTGGACAAACACTGAAAAGTCTTCAGGTATGGATTATAGCCGTCTTGCCAAAGTATGTCCCTTCCATAACCTGTTTACTCATCTGTGAAATGGCCTTTGATCTGTAATGATGTGAAATTATCTATAATATGACCAATGTCATAGAATACTAAAAAGATAAAAAACTTAAAAATGTTCTGTAATTATATCCAATTAGATCTAATACCCACTGAAAACAATAGCAATCACAATGACCTAAATTATTGTATTTCCATTGTAATTAGGAACAGAAGAAGATATAGTGAAGTCCAAGAAAGCATTCAGAAGTCAGGCAATAGTGAACCAGAACGCAGAGACAGAACTCATGCTGGAAGGAGATGATGATGCAGTCAGTCTTCTACAGGAGAAAGAAATTGACAATCTTGCAGGTAACTTTTAAAATACCTTTTTTTCTATTTGTTGTGATAAATACACAGAAATTAATCATTTTAATATATTAATGTATCCTAATGAGTAAATGTGTGACAGTAGTGTCATAATGCTCAATCGTGTTAATCGTGTTGATAGTGTATCACATATTGTAGTGTTGAAGGGGATTGTGATCTTTCCATTAAACGTGTATTTGACTGGCAATAAATGAGGAACACCAACTTTCTGTGCAAAAAAAGAGCCATGTTTTATATAGAAGAAATAACACTTAGAGTAAGCTGTCCTCATGTAATTGTCGGTGTCATTGGGAGGTTGAACAGGAGGATAGATCCCCCTTGACTTATTAACCTACTAAAAATCCATGAAGAATAGCTGCTTTGGCCAGGTCACCATGGAATTTGCTACTTCTCCCTCACTGCTCTTTTGTTCTCTAGCCTCATAATGCTAATTCCCCATTCCTAGTAGACATTCTCACCGTCCCACTCTCAGTTTCACCTAGTCCTGGTGCTGATATAAGGTCTAGTACAGCATCTATAATGACCAAATGGGGTATGGCTCAGATAACCGTTATTTTGGTTTCACACAAATTTGAGAATCTAATGAAGGCAGATGACTTCATAAAGATGCACAGATAACTCTGGCATAGTTTCAGAGTATTCAGTAATCCTGAGAAAATACCCTAGATCCTGGGATTAAAAAGTCTACTTTCATTCAACTCCGTGGTACATTTCTGTAACCTTGTCACGTGGAAGATGGAGGGAGAAGGATCATGAGTTCAAGGACAACTGAGTTACATGAGACAAATCCTGTTCCAAAAATACCAAGAACCAAACAAAACCCACTCTTCTGCTTTTGAATCTTAAAATGTGGCTGTCTTACTTCAGTTCTATATTTTGACCCATGTAGCATTGGAGTAGAAAGTAGTAATAGAGAAATGGTCTTACATTTTTTCATTCCCCAACAGGATGCATGAACTTTTTAGATAGAATGTTGCCTTCCTTCATTCAAATATTCTAGTACATATGTTTCATAAATGTACAATTTAGTTTAGGATGTCTTGTCCTTTGTCCCATTCAAGATGAATGAGTCAATTTAAATTTGCCTCATCTCCTTCTTGTAATGGCAGTGACACAGTCTAATAAATGCTAATAACTCGTTTATATTTCTCTCCTTCAGTAGCAGCTACATATCAATATTAAATTATGTTTATAAACAAAACTTTAAAAACACACTAAGTCCAAACATTTGAGAATAATGGAAGTACTCTTGAAATAAATTTATTTCAAAGTTTATTAATCTTGACTATCACAACAGTGACAATGTTAAACAAAATTCATATTAGAAAATAAAGATTTCCCTATTCCACACACATTCAATCTGCCATGTCCCCTCTAACCCATCCTTTACCTTATTTTCCTTTAAGCAGATCTGCCCCTTTCCATACTTTCCATACATGCCCCAACTCATACTTTAGTGAGATCTTTGTGTCTGAAACACATTATAAGCTGTCTTACAATGCTTATTCCTCATCAATCTGTAATGTTCATTTTTTAAAGAGCAGCTCAAAATGCTGCTTAGAACCTTTAGTGAACCAGGAAAAGCAGAGGAAGATGGCTATTCTATGAAAGGAAGCATTTGCGTAATGCACAAGAATACACAAATTTATTTTGTACATGCCAGATATACTTTAAATTAATCCCAACTGTTGTGAGAGAGGTATATCACATAAAATTCATTTTGAGAACTTAATTATAAACCAGAATTCTTTACTATTCATAATTTATCCTAAAAACCTGGTAACACTGCACTGCATAAAGAAAGCTTTGTTATCACAAAAGGACTGAATCTAAATTTAAGTCCAAGAGATCTTAAAAATTACATAAAATATTAATATAATCCCATATTTACTTGTCTAAGAAAGTTCTATAAAATAATGTTGCCTACTTCTATCTCACAGATGAAAATTACTGGTATTTACCTTCCTAATTTAATTTAATGATGTGAGTTGTAAATTATGTCTAAAAATATACCATCAAAAGTATCTAAGAAATATATATCAATATCAATCTGTCACATTAATATTAACAAGATATATTAGAAGCCGAACCAAGCAAAGTCTCTAGGCCCAGAGTTCAAGCCTCAGTACTGGCACCAAATGGGGTATGTGAGGAGGTGTGGGGAATTCTTCTTTCTCATGTTTACTTTCCTTTGGAGTGCTTTACTTTTAATAAAGTTTAAATGTTCACACAATGTTCTATAGCTTTAAATGTCAAACAATTTTCTGTTTCACTTTTAGTTCCCTTTCTTCCAAAGCTGTTCATCTCAAGAGGCAAGTTAAATGTGTATGATTACTAATTACTCAATTTAGAAGTATGTCAGTCAATTAAATTATTATATTAACAACACCTAACTCAGTTTATTCTAATTGATATTTTTACTTTGAAGTAGTTCAACAAAATGGATTAGCGCATATGATTCCATATGTGCTTAAATATTTAAATTTACTAATTATATTTTATTTAAAATATTGAGATTAATTACTATAACTATATACTAATCTAAAATTTCAGTTAACTTCAAACTTAACAATTTGTTTCTTGAAATAACTTTTAAGTAACTGGAATTTCAGATTAACTTAAATTTATGCAAATAGACTATAAAAATATTATTCACTTTACAAAATTGCATCATGCTGGTAAAATATTGGAGATATATTTTGCATAACAAAATTGGAATTGATTTAGATTCCTTTCTTGTGCTCTAAATGTTAATCATTTTATTAAGTAGGGAACATTGAGTTAATAAGGATGATAGTTATACCTATGCTTTATTATCATTACAATAATTTTAGTTTACATGTAAGCTGGCATTGCCAACAATTCATCTATTCATTTGTTTTCAAGTAACATAAAAGATTTTCCATAGGCTTAAACTAAAGTCCAGTCTTCTTTCTTCATGTGAAATATACTTTTAAATTTTTATCTTTAGTTTAT
Organism: Dipodomys ordii; assembly: GCF_000151885.1. Taxonomy (NCBI): domain Eukaryota; kingdom Metazoa; phylum Chordata; class Mammalia; order Rodentia; family Heteromyidae; genus Dipodomys; species Dipodomys ordii. Next base: position 4,222,864 of record NW_012267356.1, on the reverse strand, counting down.
ACTATTTTTTTTTAAATTTTATTGTTAAGGTGATGTGCAGAGGGGTTACAGTTACATGTAGAAATGTAGTGAGTACATTTCTTGTCGAATCTGTTACTTGTTCCTTTTCATATTTCTGTTCTGTACTCTTCCCATGTCTTTGTAGCAGAAAACCCACCCATTGTAAGACCCATTTAAAACATTGTCAGCTGGGTATAATGGCTCAGGTCACCAGTAGGAGGATAACAGTCTGAGCCTGGACCCTGGCAGAAATGTGAGTTTCCCTCAAAAGAATGTAACCAAAAAAACTTTGTGGCATGTTTCAGTCAGAAGAGAGGCCCTGAGTTAAACACCTTTACAGCAAAAATAATAATAAACACTATAAAGTATTTGCTGGTCAATTTTCTAACCACAAACCCAGGCAGAAGGGGATGTATATGAGATTCCCATCTTCAAAATACCCAGCAAAAACCAAAGTATAGTTCCATTGAGCAAGCTAAGCAAGCACACTAAGAGAAAACAGGCTCTGAGTCCACCCTGTACTAAGAAAAAATAAAAAGACAAAAAAATAAGTAGAAGAAGAAAAGGAAAAGGTTCAACACCACCAATCAGTTTTAGAACATTTTATAATGCCAAAAATATACTGCATATCCTATTTCTCTACAGCCTAGACAACCACTAACCCTAATCTATTTTCTATATATATAAGTGTTTGTTCTGCTCTTTTTTTGGGGGGGTCCAGTCGTGGGGTCTGAACTCTGGGCCTGGGCGCTGTCCCTCAGCTCTTCAGCTCAAGGCTAGCACTCTACCACTTGAGCCATAGCGCCACTTCCGGCTTTTTTTTTCTGCTTATGTGGTGCTAAGGAATCAAACCCAGGGCCTCAAGCATGCAAGGCAAGCGCTCTACCACTGAGCCACCTTCCCAGCCCCTGTTCTGCACTTTTTATTTTTATTTATCTTCTATTTTTATTTTTTTGCTGGTCCTGGGGCTTGCTTGAACTCAGGGCCTGGGCATTGCTGAGCTTCTTTTGCTCAAGGCTAGAGCTTTTCCCCCTGAGCCACAGTGCTGCTTCTAGCTTTTTCTAAGTAGTTTATTGAAGATAATAGACATATGGGCTTTCCTGCCCAGATTAGCTTTGAACTGTGATCCTCAAATCTCAGCCTCCCAAGTAGCTATTATTACAGGCATGAGCCACTGACACCCAGCTATTTTGTACATTTAGTTTTATCAGTGGAATCATGTAAATATGGGTTTTGCACAATGTTGTCAAGGTACATTCATGTTGCCCTTTCTAAGGGGAATGGTCCATTGAATGTATATCCAACATTGAGATTACTCATTGGTTGGTAAACATTCAAATTACTTTCACTTTTTGACTGTTAAGAATAATGTTCCTATGAACATTAAGGTTTTATATAAATATCAGGGGGGTTTGTTTTTTACCATTTCTCTTGAGCATATGCCTAAGAAGGGCATTGATTGATAAAATGGTAATTATGTTTCAATTTTTCATGATTGACAGGGGTTTACATTCTTATCAACAAGAGTGTGAGGTTCTGATTTCTCTACTTCCTCCAAAATTCTGGTTATAAGACTTTAAAAAAATAACTAAACCATAACATTTTGATTGTATCATTCTTAACATACCACATGAAGTCACTTATTGAAAAGGTTTCCTTTTTTTTTTCTTTCTGTGCTTTTAGTGAGGTTCCTTAAAAGCAGCGACTTATATACTATAAACATTTGAACCATGAAGAAGCAGTTTAACATAATTATTTAAAAGACTCCAGTGAACCTTTGGTTAAAAGGTTAACAAAATAAATAGGAAAATTTAGATAATTATTTAATTATTCTAGAAATTAATGGCTTATTGAAATAAGTATTTGGGAGCTTAACTCATTATGAGATTATATGTTTCAAATTCATTGACTCACTCAAATAAATAACTGGGTCCATCACTTGACTTTTCTATAATAGAGGGACATTTAGTCAAGTTAGTCTTCATCTTATTCTTAAATCTGTTAATTGTATCATTTTAACTAAATGTCTCTTAAGGCTCCCATTTATAAGGTCAAGATACTACTGTTTCTCTTAATCAAAAAAAACTGTAACCAATGGATTATAATGGCATTTTATGTATTTTAAAGCACCAAGTTAAAGCCAGACATAGTAGTACACATGCTTATAATCCAAGCTACTCAGAAAATGGAGGCAGGAACATCATGAGTTCAAAGCTAAGCTCAGAAAAGGTAGTGTCAATACCTTGTCTCAAAAACAAGATTGAATGTTGATATCTCATGCATACATTCCTAGCTACTCAGGACACTAACAGCTGGATGACTGGTTCAAAGTCAGCTCAAGCAGAAAAGTATAGAAGAATCCATCAAAAGAGCTAGGCTGAACATGTAGCTAGTGGTAGAATGCCAGTTGTAAGTAAACATGCCAAGTGTACATGAGGCTTCAGAGTTCAAGACCCAGGACAGGCAAAGACTAAAAAGAGAAGGCAGGGCAGGGGCAGAGAGGGAGGGAAAGAGAGAAATAGAGAGAGAGGGGAAAGAAGGAAGGAAAAGAGAAAGGAAGGAAAGGAAGGAAGGAAGGAAGGAAGGAGAGGGAAGGAGGAAGGGAAGGAGGGAGGGAGGGAGGAAAGGGGAGAGAAAAAGAAAAAGAAAGGAAGAAAGAAACAAAGAAAGAGAAGGAAGGAGAGAAGAGAAAGAGAAAGGAAAAAAAGAAAAAGGAAGAGATGGGGATGGAAAGAGGAAGAAAGAAGAAAGGAGGAGATCTGTCTCATAGCCCAGGTGGTAAAATGGTTGGCTAATATGTACAAAGCCCTGGGCTCAACCATCAGTACTAGGAAAAATTAAATTAAAATTAAAAAGAGTAGTTAGGATAGGGAAATAACTATGCAGGGAAGAAATTATGTGGTACATGGTTGTATGAGTGTTTTGCTGTAGGGGCATGAACTTAGGACTTCGCATTCTTCTCATCTTTTTCAGTCATAACTAATGTTCTGCCACATGAACCATGCCTCCAGTCCAGCATTTTTCTAATTGATTGGAGAAGGAATCTTGTTGACTTTTCTGCCAACACTGACTTTGAACTAATATCTTTAGATCTTAGTCTCTTGAGCAGCTAGGATTTCCGGCATAAATCATCAATGCCTAGCAGATTTTATATGTGAGTTTTTCTAAGCATTAAATGTTCAAACATGAGTGCATGCACACAGACACACACAGACACACAGACACACACACACACACACACACACACACATTTAGGTCCTAGAGAACCTGAATTATATGACTTAAGAATAGCAATAGGTGGGCACTGGTAGCTCAAGCCTGTAATTCCCTGTTGACACTGTTTTTTTTTTATTTTAGTACCCTGTGTCTTGTATTTACATTTATCTGATTTGGGGAAGGGAAAGGGGATCACAAAATGGTGGGACAAAGTACAAAATGGTCAACCAATGCAACAGCGATACTCACAAGACACTATATCGGAAATGAACTTTACAGCTCAGGGGGAAGGGAGTGGGAGGAAGGGAAAATAGGAGAGAACTCCAGGAGGTAACACTGTTGGACAAGAAGTATACTCATTACCTTACTTCTGTAACGGCTCTGTACATCACCCTGACAATAAAGTAAAATTTTAAAAAGTACAATAGGCAGTCACTGGTAGCTCATGCCTAAAATCCTAGCTAGTCTGGAGGCTGAAGTATGAGGATGACAATTCAAAGCCAGTCCTGGCAGCAAAGTTAGTCATACTCTTATCTATACTTAACCACCAAAAAAGCTGAAAGTGGAGCAGTGGCTCAAATGGTAGAGCCCCAGAACTGGCACTAAATAAACAAAACAAAACAACAAAAAGAATGAGAAAAAGGAAATAAGGAAGTCTGTTGGGAGGCTATGCTAAGTCCCAGCACCTCCCCTATGACTTACTCTGAAGTCCCTGTTAGGTCTTTTGCAGTTCCCAGATGAAAGCACCCTGATGTCTTTAAGCCCTTTTTTTTCTTTGCTGGAATATTTTTTTTGTATCATGTTATTACCTTTAAGTAGTGATATAAAGGAGTAGCCATTCACTAAAGCAGTTTATGAATACAGTGCATCTTGATCAATGTCAACCCTTTCAACATTCTCATCCACCCCCCAACCCTCCCTTTCCCTGACTTCTCTTAATTTTTAGGTTTGTTTTTGTTTTTGTTTTTGCCAGGGTTGGGCTTGAACTCAGAGCCTGGGAGCTGTCTCTGAGCTCTTTGGCTCAAGGTTAGCCCTCTACCACTTTCAGCCACAGTGGCACTTGCAGTTTCGGGATTTTGTTTTTGTTTTTGTTTTTTCAAGACTATATTTTGTTTTTTAAGACTATTTAATTACTAAGTATTGTCACATAGCTTCTAAAGCTCTTTAAGGGTTTTATAAAGTTTATGTTGCATCAATAGCAGTTTATAGTTAGAGGCATTGGGAATTACATATTTTATTTTTTCTTTTTATATTAAATACATTTGTTATTGTAAAGACACTGTACAGAGAGTTTACAGTTACATGAGGAAGGTAATGAGTCCATTTCTTTTTTTTTATTGTCACGATGTTGTACGGAGGGGTTACAGTTACATGAGAAAGACAATGAGTACATTACTTGTCAATCATTGTTACCCCTTCCCTTCCTTGTTGTTGTCCCACTATCCCTTTCCTCCCCCACCTCCCACACTCCTCTCACCCCTTTCCCCCCTCGCGGCCCAAAGTTGTAAAGTTCATTTCCAATATACTGTCCAGTAGGAATCTTCGTTGCAGTGGGTCATCCTGTGTCCTTGTTTCAGCGTTTTGTTATTCCCCTTCCTTTCCCCAGATTAGACATATGTATATGTAAGATGCAGGATATCAAAATAGTGACTGGAGGAAGATGGCAGAGATGTAGCTGGGTTTTGAGTTTTGAGTGGCTTATTGGATATGAGTCTCATGGACCAACCCCCACTACCCCCTCACCCCCCATCCCCCAACCCCAACCCTGCCCCCCTCCATTGGCTTCAGACCATGACCCTTAGAGCTGAGCCTCCTAAATAGCTAGGATTACAGGTGTGCACCACCAGTGCTTAGCTTTACAAAGATGCATTTTGATTGAAGAGGGGTGATGATGTTGAAACCAATTTTTTTAATAATCAATTTTTTCCTTTTCTTATAGTTATCATTCTACTAATTCAAAGTAAAATAATGAAAATATGGATAGAAAGGGAAACATTAATTAGAATTTTTCTTAAGGTTTGTTACTTCTCTTTCCTTGACTTTCTCTTTGACATGACTTTCTCATTGATTTACTTAACTTTCTCACATCTTGTGCAAAGGAATTAAGGGACTGTAGAATACTGTTCTTTGCTCTGCAATGGCCTGTGGCCCCTCAGGACCATGCTATCCTACCTGTCTGTCACTCAGACAACCAGGAAGCTGTGTGGTATGCAATGCACCAACCTTCCTAATAAATGAGACAACTTTAAAAAAATCAGTCATACAATTTATATTGTCATAGTTCTAACCTGGAATATCCAGACATAGGTGAAATTGCTGATATAGAAAGTGAATGCTACTATGGACCTAGAAAGATTACAGCAAAATATAGAAAGAAGGAAAGTCTGAAAATACTGGGAAATATATAGTAAAATTAAAGTAACAATGGAATTGAGGGAAGGAGGAAGGGAGGGAGGGGGGAAGGGAGAGGGAAAGAGAGAGAGAGAGAGAGAGAGAGAGAATGCTCTGGTTACATGACAAAGATGCATATGACCTCAGCCTCCTTATCCAGGGCAGGCCTGGCTACTCCAAGCTGCACAATTCCAGCATGGTAAGGGAGCATAGCATGCTTTCCCTGACAAAACTAGGATGTCTTTTAAGATTCTTCCACATTTATTTTTAAGAATTTTAGTTACAGTGTCTAACTAGGATTAATTCAACCTAATATTGGTAGCTATGGGGGGATATCTTTTAAACATTCTGGATTCTCTAAATGTATTTTACTTTTCCCTTTAATTTTTAAACTCATGTGCATTTCAAGGGAAATTTAATCCATATGTCCCTGACTCACTCACACTTAACTCATCAAAATGTTGTTTCCCAAAAGCTATTTGATGTTGAAAAAGCCTTATAAGTCTTTATAAGTTTTTTTCTCTCTTTGAATTCAGAAGTTTCTTTGCCAGTCATAAATAGTAAACCCAAAGGGTTCACATGCAGCCTCAAACACAGAATTCACAAAGCACATAGAGACAACATTAACACATGCTCATTTCTTACAATGTTATTTGTTAGATTGTAAAATATTTAAACCTGTACCTTAAACTGTCAAATCAGAGAAAAGTTTTAAAAACAAAAGCTTTATCTTGCATATATAGATTTCTTTGTATTCCATTTCTTTTACAAGTTCTTTTACAAGCCTATTTTTGATCTGTTGATATCTTACTGTAGACATATTTCTGTGTTTCCAAACTTTTGTGTTTTTTTCAATCATGGCTTCTGTAGTCTATAAAACAATTTTGAAGTACTCTTAATACTTATGATATCTCTGGTACCCTAACTATGTAAGTTAAACTATAATAAAAGAATATGTTAAAACCATGGTTATTGGACATCAACCATGATTCAAACCACATATAACATTTTTTATTTTAATAATAAGCCACCCTTGGTTTTAGGCAACTGTTTCATAATTTTGAGATCTTTTCTAATACAACACTCTAGTTGAAACACTTTTTTTTCTTTTTTAATCAGGATAGAGAATTTCAATGAATTTATAGTGTCAATCTGACATGGGGGCAATAAGCAACTTCCTACCATTATGATATCTTTCTATCATAAGAGACAAAGCTTTCATAATGTGATATTTATTAGAAAGTATGTGGAAGATTTATGAATCATGATGTTTGTTACTCTTAGAGGGATTATGGGAGATAACAAATCTATCCTCTTGTGAACAAATAGTGGATGCTCACAAATTGGAGAGGAGGATATGGACAGTTCTTTGTTGATTTTTTTCACTGACACACTTGAATGTCCTGGTCTTCCCTCTGGCAGACTTTGGCACTGGTTCAAAGATTATGTGAATCAGTGATTTTTCTACTACTACACTTAATAATATATAAAAGACTGGCACTCATTTTGTATACTAAATTTTTTCTTAATTTATTTCTGTAGTTTGGTGCTACAGAGCAGAATAACAGCCTGCAAAAGATACTTATACATAACAACTCTGGGAACAAGAATCTACATGTCTGATTATAACAGTCATAACAGTTATGATGTATCAGTTCAACTTGTCAGTCCAACAAACCAAATCTACACCTTTTATCAGCAAAGAGAAGACAGATGGTTTACTTTCTAAATATTGTTAGACATTTTCCACACAAAATATTTAAGCAGATTTATTGATCAGAAAATTACCAATTTCTGTGTTTTTCTCAAAACTTCCATTGATTTATTTCTATTAAATCACTACTTTGTGGTGGGGGAGGAGGAGTGCATGCACGAGGGTGCGCACGCACATGATAGTCCTGGGACTTGAACTCTGGGACTGGGAGCTGTCCTTGAGCTTTTGTGTTTAAAGGCTAGTGCTCTACCACTTGAGCTACAGCTTCACATCTAGCTTTTTGTTGGTTATTTGGAGAAAAGAGTCTTACAGACTTTCTTGCTGGGTGCTGGGGCTGGCCTCAAACCATAATCCTCAGATCTCATCCTCCTGAGTAGTTAGAAACCAAGGTAAATAAGTAGTAAGGTAAAAGTGAATCAGGGAATAGGGCTTTTGGAAAAGGGAATCAAGCGTTCATTAGAGAAAACATTACTACAGGCATAAATAGTGCTACAACTCTGTGACTTACATATTGTATTTAATTTTAAGATATAGAAAGTTAGGTTCCATTAGAAGAATACTCATTCATGAGCCAGGACTGGAAACTATTTTTCTTTCTTTGGTTCTGAAAACCCTATGTTATTCTAATACATGAGTGTTTTGGGTTTTTTCCTTGTTGTTGTTTAACATTGCAACTCTTTGGTGGGATAACGTATCAGTAAAGTAAGCATTACCAACATTATTTATAAATGAAAGAAAAGACAAAAGAATATATTGCAAGAGAAAAATGCTAGAAACTATACATTAAAGGCAAGATCTGGACTGCCTTTATTTTTTGATGTCAGATCCCACTTTACTATAGTTGGATGAGGTTATCTAAGCAAAACATATATAAATATCTAATATCTATTCCAGGCAAGACATTAAGTGGCCGACATATATGATTAAAGTTTTTGCTTTCAGTGATCTGTTCAACTGTGATTGTTGCATTTGCAAAATTTTCCAAAAGATGTAAAGATCTGAAATTTGAGAGCTAAGTAGGGCTTGAAGTTCAAAATGAAAACCGTAGAGATCACTTAAAGAAAATGAGAATATGGGGAGCAAATAGCAAAAGGAAATGTCAGGTCCCCTGTGGAACGAGGTTTAAGGGCAGTCAGTGAATAGAGCCATCAGGGATACCAAGAAGGAAGTAAAACAGTAAAGCCCAAGAAAGACTCCTGTGCACTGGAGGTCAAGGGCTCAACAATTTCAACCTGGTGGTCTATGGAACACAAGTATTTTTAAATATGGTAATGAGAAAAGATCTGTAAGTTAAGATCTGTAGTTAAATGTGTTAATATAATTAAATATGATAAGTTATTGAGTTAAATAGTTAGATATGGTAATGAGAAAAGATGTGTAAGTTCAGATCTTCAGTTAAATGTGTTTGAAGAATTCTGAATATGTTGCCAGACAATGGTGATTATGCCTGTAATTCTAGCTACTCAAGAGGCTGAGATCTGAGGTTTAAGGTCCCTAGCTAGTCTAGACAGGAAAGTCCCTGGGATGCCTATCTCTAATTACCCACCAAAGGTCAAGAAGTAGAGCTGTGACACAAGTGATTGAGTGGTAATCATGAGCAAAAATGCTCAGGGACAGAGCCAGAGTTAAGTTCAAGCACTGTGCGTGTGCACACACACACACATACACAGAAGGAAGAAAGGAAAGAAGGGAGGGAAGGGAAGGGAAAGGAGAGAGAGAGTGAGAGATCGAGAGAGAAGCTATTGCTCAGACTTGAAGAAAGAAGGCAAGTTTAGAGATAAAGGAAAAGATCTTGAAGTGGCAGAGGAAGCAAGGACCAAAAGCTCAGAAAGAGAAGGTAATTGACTTACCCAGGAAGAATGATGATCTCCTGAAACTAGAGATAAAACAGGTAAGGATAAATGAAAATGAAGAAAAAATGCTTCATTTAGGAAGGTATCAAGACAAATGTCAAAATTTAGTTTTTCTCCAAAATAAGAAAACTGTATTATACAGTTGGGATGGACAAATGTGGTCAGATGAATTTTTCCAGGAAAAAAAAAACAAAACACGTGTATTGAACTGTCTTCCTCAAAAAAATCAGTGAACCACCAAAAGCAAGTAATGGCTACTCTGCATTGAAATTCCCAGCTCTAATCTCTGGAATTACCGTTAAAAAGGCTAATGCTGAAAACTACATGGTTGTGTGTGTGGTTGTTTTTTTTTTAAATCTCAACTTACCATTTCATGAGTCTCAATGTCCAGACTTATTTTGTGCTTATTTATCCCTGCAACTATGTGCTTGATCAGACTGTTTTTCCCTGCTTACAGTTCTGTCCCCTCACACCCACCTGTCTGTATCTTACTTACCATCACAGCTCACTTTAGTTGTCAACATCCTCATCCTATCCCACTTATATTCCCCTCAAAAATGGAAAGTCTCATCATTCTATGAATTTCCAAAGAATTGCTCCTTCCCCTTTCTTGGTAAGAGGCAAAATTTATAGTAGTTAAAAACTCCAGTTTAGGAACCATTAAATCCTATCTCTGCCACTTACTAGTTGTGTGACCTTTGCTAAATACCTGATGGTTAAAAGGAATAAATGAGATTAACTCATTTAAAATTCTTTACTCAATGCTTAGTTAAGCTCTTTCTCCCACATGTCATCATTTTCTCCTGTACTTTTATCATTTTTACCCTATACTATAATAAAGTCCACATTGTAATAATGTATCACTATGTTCTCTTCTACTGAAACCAACTTAAATATCTGAGTGCTGAGGTAAATGGCTCCATACATCTTATTTACAAAGCAGATGCAGCCTATGTACTAGGAAAAGTATGGAAGTTATAAACTTCTGTCATTTTTATTAAAAATGTAGTATGTTTATCATCTAGTTAGCATGACCAAATATAACTGAATGACTTTTAGTATGTTTCAAATTTTGTTTTCTATGCAGCTTCGTACATGTTTTTAAAGACTTTGAAATTTCTGGAAGACATTCAAGGTATAACCTGTACTTTTAAGTGGCTCTTTACTGTGAGATAGGTCCAGAAGTGTGCTATTTCCTATATTCAGCTCTGTAAACACAAATTGCACATATGTGATTGTACTGTGTTAAATGAAGAAAATAGTGCCCTGTCTTCAAGTAGTTTGTACCAAATTATTTCACAATACTTTTAAGCACATATATTGTAAGTCCTGAATTAAAGGTGTTTCCAGGAAATAATGAGGACAGAAAGGCAAATTCTGGAGTACAAAGACAATTATACTAGTCCTACAGATTTAAATCATCGTCTGGTTCATTCATTCATCTACTCTAGTAGGAATATACTCTTTCCAATCAGTAAATGATATCCTAGTACCATAAAAGAGTCAGACCTTTCCAGAAGGTGAAAAATGCATTCCATATGTTGAACTAAATGTAATATAACTAGAAACACAAATCTCAACTCACTCACCTATTAAATCATAAGACAGCAAATTATCACACTGAACATTAGATCTGTTGCTAGTTTTTTCCTAGCATTTTTTGTGTTGGAAAATAATACTATTTTACTTAGAATAGGCTATCTAAGCTTTTTCTATTATAAAATTGCTAATTTCTATTATTGAATATGCACTAGTTTTTTTGGTTACTTTTAATATTAAAAATTACCAGTTGTACAGATAAATTAGAAAACATAAATGTAGGTTTAAGTTAGAGCCTATCAGATTGTCTTATATTTTTATTGTCCATTCCATCATTATTTATAAAAGTGAGAAATTAACAAATATCAAATAATAGTGGATTAATTAAATTTTCATTTTTCTCAGTACTTTTAAAATATTTACTATGAGCACATTAAATAAGCCAATATGCTGAATTTCAATATCCACTTTTTTCTTGTAAGAGGTCTCCATTTCTTTTCATTTGTTTCAGATTGAACAGACTTAGGCTTTGAAACCATAAGTTTGCACAAATCTCAAAAAGATCACTCTGTGTTCTTAAGCATCTCTCTTTTTTTCTACAATAACCATCTCAGAAAAACAGCAAGCTGTGAGGATAAGTGGCTTATTGCTAATCTCAGTCCTAAAATAGATTATACTCAGATGTCACAAAGAAATAAAAAGGCCACTTCTTGAGTAGAGTATAAACTGTTTTTAATGGACATTTTGGAAACATTGTGTGTGAGAGCATGATGAAGAGGGAAGAGTGCTGAAATTAAATTCTTCACTCTAAAGGTACATTTTCTGAAATGTTTAAGTTATCCATTCCTAATTCATCTCCTATTTCCATGAAAGTGAAGTATGTTAAAATTTCAGAGGATGTTTATTCAGATCATGTATTTGGACAACTATCAATGTTCTTCATATAAAGAAAAAACTGTCTAGAGATATTTTTATGACTTCTTTACCCTTAAGACATTGTGCCTGAAACACATGGAGCTATTCTAGACAATAAAAATATAAGAATGTTTATAGTATTTTTCTAAGACTGCTCTCCCTACTGGCACGTATATAAATACTGAAGCTTCCTTAAGAATCCAAGCTTCTCTCTCTGTTCTATTCTTGCTGCTCTCTCTGTTCCTCTCTGCTCTCTGTTCTTTTCTTGCTCTCTCTGCTCTTTTCTAGCTTTTTTCTCTCTCTTTCCTCTCTCTTTCCCAGCCACGTGGAGTGCCAACCTTGCCTGGTCCCAGCAGGTCTACCCCTTACCTGAAAAAAAAAAAAAAAGACTCCAAGCTTTCCAAGGTTTTCAAAACAAACTTCCAAATTCCTTAGACCTGTCAGTAATTTATTTTAGATTGTTTTGAGATTTAAAACATCATATTATTTTAATTCTGTAGGAAAATGTTTTCTTTAAAATTGATAAGGCCATGGTTTAGAAGAGTAAGATATTTTAGCTGCATATTCAGTTGTTCACACTGGGAGTTTTTTCCCAGTTTTATCAATTATACAAATGATTATAAAAATTTACTCCTGATTGTATTTTTATCTTAATTTTTTTGGAAAGAATATCCTGTTACTCCCAACGTAAAGATTTTCAAATTCATTTGGACTCTTCTGAATGATGTCAAGATTTTAAGTTTAATTATTTTATCAGGATTTATCAGTGTTTGTTATGCCAAATAGTGATCCTTTACATGTTCAAGAAGAGAGTAAGCGTGGTTTAAAAGTAATTGAGACTGTAGAAAACTCATACAGTTAATAAAACTTATAGCTATAAGTTTAGGAAATGCTAAAGTGATTTGGAAGTACATTATAATTCATGTATCCTAAGTATAGTTTTTGCCTGTTGAATATCATATCAAATAATTATAAAAATGTCAATTCTAATTAAACTTCAACTTTTTCTTCCTAGTTAGTCTTTGCTCTGCTTAATGTTAAAACTTGTAGAAAAGCTTAGCATTGTTTGAAAATTGAATTGTTCTAGTTGCATTTTAATATCTATGATGCTGTTTAACTTGCTAAAAAATGCATCAGACAAAAAAAAAAGTGGTTATGACCTTTGGGTACTGGCCTGAACTGCACATAGGCTCTGTGTTCGAGGTTGACTGAAGTTCGTAGCTAAACATAACGTTTCTATGTTGAACATTAAACAGAAAAACAAAATGGACATCAGTCAGGATCATAGGATAGGGATGTGAGACAAAACAACAAAAAAAGTTAATAATTTTGTCTAAGCTTAGACAAAAACAAGGTCACAGTGCATACCACAGAAATACCAAACATCCCCCTCTCCTGGCTAATATGAATAATGCTACTTTTTAGCTGCAGCTCTTGACTACCTCTAGCCTGTGAAAATGGCCAATCACAGAATTATCCCTGTTCTGCCTCCTTGAATCTCAAATCACTTGGTCTTAGGCAAGACAGCACTAACAGTACCACATGCTTGTGCAGTAGACTGTTAGTTAAGTAACAGAGACTTTTATAAACTATGAAGTTTTGCTAAGATATGAATGCATTATTACCAAGATTTCTAGGCTAGGAATTTTTATTTTCAACAGCATAGTCCAGCTCCATGAGTGTTTAACATGCTTTTTTAAGTATATGTGAGGGATAATTCCCTTTTCAAATGTAAAATATATGTATTTTATACTCAAGTAATTGATGAAGTTTACCATCTCAACTGATCCTATGATAAAAAAAATTTTGTTCTTTCCAAGATACCTCTTACTATGCTTAGGTGATCTTTGATCTACATTTTAAATTAACATTTAATGCCAAGTAATATCACCAATCTTGTGATATAGTAGTGGATACATATTTTTAAAATATACCATCAATCATAAAAAGTAAATAACTTTTTAGCATTTAATTATCACTTTAAATGGAGGAATTTTAAATTATTGTATGCATCAATACAGTAGAAAGAGGTTTATTCATTTAACTATCCTTTAACGTCATTACTTGTATATGTGTACTGATGAGTTTATTATCATGTATCCTTTTATGACAAGTCGAAATTGGAATTAATATATTTACAGCCAGTCCCCAACTTACTACACCACACCATTTAGAAGGTTCAGTTTGTAGTTAAGATCACCTGTAGAACCAAATCTGCCATTATCACCATCTCCCTGGCATCCAGTGATGCTGTCCTTTTGAAACCCTTTATTTAGCAAGAGATCAAGGTTTCCAAATAACCAGGTACCATATGGACAATCTGCTGTTTTGTGATTGTGCTTTAGGTAAACGTTTTAATATAGGATCCCTAATATCCAGAGTCTCCCCCAAAGGGGATTAGAACATAATCCCTCTCTCTATTGCTGTAGTGGATTAACTCGGTATTCTCTCTGTGGCTGGTTTGCTCCCTGAAGGCTGCAACAAAAAGACTCAGTGCTCCTTAAACATGCTATGGAATTGGAAGTTGTAATTGGAGATTTCCAAGGACAAGAGCGAAAATGACACACTATTAAGGCTGAATATTTCATGATGTGTCTTTTCTTAAGGAGCAGTTCGAAATCCTTTTTTATAAACTCCTAGGAAAAAAATCTCAACTCAGTAGATTGAAATTGGAGTCGAATCAAAAGGAAGTGCAGAAATTCAGAGAAATAAGTAAAATGTGTTCCCTGTTAAAAGTTCATGGGGTGCATACTTAAAATTCTTAATTCATTTCAGTAAATCGGTGAATATGGTTTCCATAATTCGTTTCACGATCTTATTCTTTTCAGTTTTCCCGATTTAATTGTGTGGATGTGTTATATTACATTTTAGGAGTATGAAGCGGTTCGCCATTTTTAGTGTCTCTGACTATTCTTCGTCTCCAAATGCCAGAAACTCTATTAAGCCCTAAATCACGAGTCCTTGGTATTTGGAGCGAAGACTTTTCTAAGGTTGTAGCCAGGCCCTACAAAGATGACACTTTCCGATGGGAATCACATCACCTTTCTTCCTCAGGTCGCCCCTCTCAAAAGTAAACAGCGCGGATTTCTCCAAAGTTGAAACGGGAGAAGTGGCGTCCCGAGGAGCGGTCTGGTGGTTTAAGGGTTAAGGGAGCGGTCGGAACCGGCCGCCGCGCCGGGGGACTCGGAGGAGGGCGCGGGAGGCTGGCGGCGACGCCGCGCGCGGAGACCCTCCAATAAACACAAAGGAGGGCCTGGGGAATAGAAACCCAAATCCACTTGTAATCGTACAAGAGATTCGGGCATAATTACTTGAGCAACCTAGATTAAGATTGATGAGCCTTTAAAGTGGCGCTTCAGATCGACCGCCTCGCCCTTTGCAAAGAAAAACCAGGGTCCCGGAGTCGGGAAGGACCTCGACTCCGCCGGGCTGGGCGGTGGAAACCGCGGCTCCGAGTCCCCAGGGCGCCCCGGGGACCGAATGCAGACTACGGAGGCCTGGGCCGGGCTGTAGTCTGACGGAGGCGGTCACCATCGGGAGTGAAAGCTGGCATTGACGCCTCGGGCTGCGGAACCTCTCCCCTTTAGGCACCACGGAAGCCTGCCCAGCCCTCTCTGTTCTTCCAGCCACAGAGGCGACCGTCGCAGACTAGGGGTGCGTGGCTCCCCGGGACGGCAGTTTTTGCCACCGCCAGTCTCCCGCGCAGGCCGGGCCCGGTCCACGCTGGGCGGTGGCGACTCCAGAAGGTCTCTCCGCATGGTGCCGGGGCCTACTAGGGCGCTGGGGGTCTGGCTTTTTATTGCCTTTCTCCTCCTGTTGGCTTGGCTCATTTGACTACATGCATTTGAGCCGGTAGGTGACGGGTTCTGGAGTGCCGTGGTACCCCAGCGGGAGAAAAAGACCGCGTTGTTTCTGATTTCCATGTCCTGTGTTAAGACAGGATCACGAAGTATGCCTCCACTTTGAGGAATTTTGACCAGGGCATTTTGATCACCACATCCTCCCCTCCTACCCCTCAGTCCCCCCCCAGCCCCCATCAGTATTCTAATGTCCTGGCGTTCAGATTGAGGAAATTCCAAGTAAGCACCCATAGGTTCACTTTGTTTAAAATAATAATAAATAATAATTAAAATATTTTACTGAACCCTAGTTCTTTCCACAGTTGGCAAACAGCACTTGCAGATGCCTTTTCTAGGAATCGTTTTGTTTCAGCGTCTTTCTTACATTTGCATCTTTTTTGACGATTCTGTGGTAAAAAAAAAAAAAACAGGTTAAAAGATTTCCGTTTTCTGCATAAGAACTTTAATGTTTTCTCTCACTCACGCACGTGTGTGGTGGGGCTGAAACTCTGATATTCAGGAGAAAAAAAACCCTCAGGATGCTGACCTCTCAGTACAGAGCAACTTACATATTTAAATCTTTTCCTCCTCTGTCTCTTCTGCCTCTCCTGGGGAGCCATGCCACCGATTGGAATGGCTTGAAATGGTGGTTGGTCTTTCTGGCGATGCCCAATAGCTAGGGTCTTTTGGAAAGCAAGTGATGCTCAGTGGAGAATCTAGGCATTGTGCAGCCCTTTCTGCAAATGAGTTGCTTGACCTCTTGGGTTTTATACAATTCTTTGTCTCCCAACTCTACAAGTAACTATTTAAAAACTGGGCAGATCAGCATATCGTGTCTAATGTGAAAAGATTTTGCCACATAATGTAGGCATCATTTTTTCATAGCACATCTTTACCAATAAAACCCTGTTGGTGCCCTTTGGGGGAGTAGGAGAGGGTCAGGGGCACAGCCTGACTCCATTCCCTTGTCTTTTAGGCCCTGTGGTTCTCAGCACCCCAGCCCAGCTCATTGCTCCAGTGGTGGTCGCCAAGGGGACTCTCTCCATAACCACGACAGAAATCTACTTCGAAGTAGATGAAGATGATCCTGCCTTCAAGAAGATCGACACGAAAGTGAGTCAGAGTGATTCCATGTACAATATTAGTGGCTTTTTTGGCAGGAAGTGGTTTTCGATTTTGCTTGGATTTTAATGAAAATGGGGGAGGGAATGCATTCTCTTTCTCACAGAAAATAAAATGAATGAAAAGACACATGCTCTCTTTTATGGAATTGGAGTATATATGAATGAGTTTAAATCTTGTATTACCAGAGCATACACACTTCAACAGTTTTCCTGTGAGTGCCTTTGTGTGCACTTGGGCAGATTTGATAAAGACAAGTGCTCCTCAGAGGTACTTCCCCACCCCCAGCATTTCAGTGAGGAAAGTCCTAGGAAATTTTGTATAAGATTACTATTAATTTCCAAAAGTATGAGTTGCAGTATGAATTATTATTTATTGAAATGTTATAAGGAATCTGGGGTGGGATCCATTAAGATATAATTTCATCTGCATTATTACATCCATTTTTCATATTCCAAAATAAGAATGGATTTTACATATGAATGTAAGAGAAAGAAACTTACACTCTAAAACCTTTAAAATGTATACACACAGCATATTCTAGCATATTCTAGGTTGTATGCTTCTTCAGGTCTTACTCCAGAAAATAGATATTTGGACCATTTGAAATCATATATTTGATCTTACAGATTTTAAACAATTGAGCATTAGAGCAGCTCTATGATTCAGAACTCTGTTGTTTTAACTTTCATGTGACTGTAGAATATGAAAACTTTTTCCTGAATTTAAGAATTTAAGATAAATGTCATACTAGATATTTTGGCATTATTGTGCAAAGATCTTCCTTTAAAATGTTTTCAGAGACAGTCATTATAAAATAATTTATAACTCCTGTAAACCTACGAGTGTATTCTTGTTTAACTTAGATACAGAAATAAAGCAGTATGAAGGTGATCTGTAAAATAACAATTCAAATTCTAAAGTTTATCACCACCTGGATTAATTAAGGCCTATTAGTAATGAGACCTTTCAGCACTTGTAGGCTATTAAAATACTCCAAAAGACTTGTTGTAGCTCCAGAATCAATGAATTTTTTAAGTGAGCTTGGATGCTCTGTATTTTAAGTAGTTAAAAGCTTGCTCTGTGTTTTAGCTTGTCCTCTGAAGTACAAAAAGAAATTTTGGTTTTGTGACTAATTTATTCTGCTAATGGAACCCTTACATTACATAAAATAAGGTTTGACAAAGTATATTGGTTAGAAATTATGTTTATCAGCTTACCTTCCATATCCAAATTTCACAATTTTTCATTATGATGTTAAATTTATTTGCTCTAAATTAGTCTGATTTTTAAGTCATTCCATTTGAACTACTGTAATGATAGATTTCGTTCCTTATATTGTCAAAAATGTTTTAGAAATACTAACCAGAAGAGCAAGGTTTCAGAGGTTGATTTAAATTGTGTAAGTTGTAGGAAGGAAGGAATGGTCTTATAAACAAGCTAAAAACTGAAGGGAGATGGAGATCTTCTGTAGCTAGACAAAAAGAGCTCTTCTTCAGTATCTTCATGTTTATTTTTAATAATTTCAAAAGTCTATTTTATTTCCAAAAATGTTTAAATATTCAAATGCAATCGACTTTCAAAATGGAGCATCACATCTTTTGATAGAAAAACAATTCAAAGCAAAACACAGCAACTTGGTATTTTACTTCATTTATTAGCTTCTAATTAAATAAAAATCAGCAACAGAAATTAAAATCTAAATCACAAAAGTAATTATCCAGTGTATTTCAAGTGCATTTTTCAAATATATAATTCAGATATTCAAGCGTTATTATATAAGCTGAATTCAAATTCCTTTGAATATATTTAAATAACATTTCAAGTATATTTATGGAATGTTAGAAATAGAACAAGCAATATATTTGAAACAAAAAAAATGTAAACTTTTTAAAGTTCAGACACTTTCAAAGACAGATAAAAGTACCAGGAGGAAATCTACCTTTAAATGGTATCTTGGTTAGTGAAAAATGTCTGGAAGTATCCAAAAATGGCAATTTAAGTTCTGTTCACCAAATCACAAAACACCAACATCCACACTTTAAAAGACAATGTGAGATCACAATTTTTGTTACAAACCAAAATATACATTACACTTTCCTTCAGATGGCAAATCCAAGTCGTGTTTACTCACAGACAGATGTACCTAAATCACAGAATTGCTATAATCCTTTGATAGGCAGTGTTCATGGTTCTTCATTGCAGCGGCGCCGATTTCCCGGTGTTATCCTGTACTTTTTAAGGGAGATAGGGAACCGTGTGTAAAGAAGTCTTGTAAATACTTGTTTGGGTTTTTCTACCTCCTTCACTGCTTCTTTTTCTCCCCTTGACGGGAGAGGTGAGATGATGCTTACACGTTGATAGTATTACTCCTTTTTAAGGAAGAGACTGTTTGCACTGTCTCGCCGAGTATTTGATAGGTCTCGAACAGGAAGTTTTCATTTCATGAGGACTTGGAGAAGAGTAACATTTCAGCTCTTGATTAGATCATCCTCTAAAGTTTTTCCAAACTTTTCGGGTTGGTCAGGATCTCCCGTGCCAGCCGCCACGTTTGTTTGGCAGCGTTTTCCAGGGCTGAGTGAGGCTTGCCTTGAAACAGATCTAAGTTCGGTAGGAAGTAGTGGGGACACCGCCGGCACTGCAGGCAGGAGATGAGTTGCAGCAGAATCCCGTTCAGCCGGTCTCCCAGGCAAGACTCGTCCCAGTCCGACTCCCTGGGATGCTTTTCACACTCGTAGGACACTAACGTCTTCATGTGGTAGTTGTTCAGGGGCTGGCCTGGCAGCTCGAGGTGTCGATCCCGTAAGGTTTTGAGGATGGAGAGGCATTTCTTTCTGCAGCCCCCCATCTGCAGTCTGTTCTCCGCCTCCGCGAACTGCAGCACCCAGGCGTCGCTCTCGGCCGAGCTCTGCTTGCCGGCCAGGGAGTGGCACTCCTTGGACAAGAGATTGAACCCTTCCGCTTTGACCTCCGCCACCCGGTTGGGCCCCGGCCAGGGGATGTGAGGAAGCGGCCAGTGGGCAGCACTCCTGGGCCAGATCCCGGTGCATTTAAAAGCCGGCGTGATCTGCACCACGTACCTATCTCGGATTCTCAGTTTCACTTCGCTGGTGTCAGCCACCATCTTTACCACATCCCGGTAGCTACATTTGTCTACCGCTTGAGCCACCAGCGTCTGAAACCGGGAGCGGATTTTGCGCGCAGAGAGGTAGCCGGAGGCGGTGATGAACTCCACCCAAAGGGACATGCTCCTCTTGCGCCCGTCGCTTAACTTCAGCACCGCGCAGCCGGGCAGCGAGCCGTCGTCCACGAAGTTGAACACCCCCATTTGGTTAAGATAAAGCACCACTTCAAATTCGGTTGGCGAGATGACCTCGAGGCCCTCGTAGCGATTGTCCATCTCGTTGAGAGAGCTGATGAACCGGGGTTCCTGCACTTCCACTTCCTTCAGTACGTCGGAAACGACTTTGCAGACTTCCCGGATAGTTTTGGCGATGGCAGCTTTCCTGGCTTGGCATTTTTCATTGTAGTACTTATTCAGATGGTAGACCAGCTTGGCTTGGGCCGCGATCATGTTGGGGCAGAGATCCGGATTGTACACCGGAGTCTCGCAGTACGCTGTGGGATCCAATGCGGCTGCTAGAGCAGGAGCCAACTTCGGTGCAGAAATGGGCCGCAGCGCTCAGGAACGTCTCAAAAGTGTCTTTCCGACGGGCTGCTGCGGTGGCCTCCGGGCGGCCGGCTCTCCCCTTCCTTTTATCTGGGAGTCCAGCCGGTCTTAAAGTGATAGGTGGCTCTCCCCCTCTTCTGCAGTCTCTCTTCCTCTTTTACTGAGTCCTCCTGTGAGAGAGACGCTTGGAGAGATCACCCCCTCGGTAATAAAAACAAAAGTTGCTCTGAGACCCAGCAAAGCTCTTCCAGTAGCCAAAAGAATCACCCTTTCTGTATTTATTTACGTTTTCCTGTAATCATTGTGTGTGCAAGACTGTTAATCAGGTGGAGGAAAAGTGTGCCGAGTGTGCGTCGGGCGTGAGTGTGCGTGTATATATGTCAGAAGAAGCTGCTGTAGGTTTGCCTAAGAGCCCAGATGCACTGGTGTGGAAATTATAAAGGCAGGGCCAGGCAGGCGGGCGGCCAATCGCCACTGGGCTCGTCACGACAGCCTCCTTCAGCTCCAGCCCGGCTAATTAATCCCCCCTCGTGGATCTAAGCACACAAAGTAAAGGTAGGAAGCTGCTGGCGGCAGAAAACCACCCAGGCCACCTAGACAGTTTGGAAATCAAGGAGAAATCTCTCGGCTTTGGTATTACTTGAAGCATATTGACGTTTTGCAAAGACTTGGCAAAGTGGCTCTCTCTCTCTTCTGTACTGAAAACCCTGCCTGTCTGTTTACCACTGAAATGCAAATACAGGTGTATTAATGGTCATCCATCAATTAGTGAACTAAATAGGGCTTTCTAAAACAAAGTCACTAACTTGCATTTAGACGAAGATAATTAATGTCCGCTAATCCTCAGGGTCTTTTTGAAGTGCAGGTTCAAAGTTTGTTCTTTCATGCCTGACTACTAGCTAACAGAAACTGGATTTAGGTGGAGTATAGTACTTGAGTCATTTTCGCCTTTTGGATGTTTCCTGTGTGTTAGAATCACACACACACACACACACACACACACACACACACACACACACACACACACACACACACACACACACACCCTGTAGGCAAGTAGCTTACTCTATGCCTCCTCTGCACTTGTTGAGAAGAACCTGAAAATTATTGCTGAATGTGGGAGACCCTATGCTCCCCAGTTTAAACTAGAATATTTAAAAAAGTATCTGCTCTCCTCCCATTTGCAGTCAGTCTGGCAAGTAGGTAATTTGTCCAGTGCTTCAAGCAGAACACTAAACCAACCCTTTATGTATTTGTAAAAATATTTTAAAAATAAATGGTCTCTGGAATTTCAGGATTATTTTAGTGTGATTTCATAGTCAGCTGTATCATGGTGCGTGAAATTCAGAAGAGATTATAGAAATGAGACCCATTGACACAGTTTCCGGCTTGTTTATAGGTATATCTCTTAGCTTAAGCAGCCTTAGTGGTGAATTTTAAAACTATTCCATATGTTTCAATTAAGGGAAAATGGTTAATATTATTAATTTACAGTCATTCTCACTTATTAGCATTAAACATCATTTTAAAAAACTGAAAGAAATTTTAAAAATATCTGAATTCTGGAACCTTAAAATAGGAGGAAAATGGTTTATGTAGGACTTGCTTATTCTTGGTAGTACAGAGTTGTATCCTTCATGAGCAAAAAGTAAAGAAATACATTATACAAGGTAGTTTCCCTAAACAAGTTTGTTTGTTTGTTTCTACCTTTAATTTAGATAACTGCTCTTTCAAACTAAGAAAATACTTCCCTGGAAATCCATAGCTCCGGGAAGCAGGTATCTAAACACTTTCTTTCAGAACCACATTTAGCAGGCTCATATTGAGGGCTCCCTCCCACCTGCCCTGTTTCGCTCAAGCTTTGGGATTTTCTGGGGTGGGGGGGAAGGGGAAGCAGGTGAGCATTGATCAGCGCATCACAGAGCCTCCCATAATTTACTTCCTCATTATAGAAGGATGATGGATTCCGATTTACGTTAAAATAGCACATTACTTTGCGGGCTGGTGACGCGAACTTCATTGCCCAGGTCCCTTCCTTTCCTAAAAGACTGGAAACCCAAAAGAAGCTCCTCCCCACTTGGCAGGTGTTGCTGTCTTTTGGCAGTTTGAAGGGGAGGAAGAGGAGGCAAATCAGAGCCCGAGGGACCCTTAAAAGCAAAGTAGTGCAGAAATGCAGCTGTCTCTGGGGAAGGGCCACCACAGCCCTCTCCTAGCGCTGGTACTCTCCCGTGCACCTAGCTGCCCACCTCTGCCCCAGGGCTCTGCACTCCCAGATCCTCTTTCTTCCCGCTCTCTTCTCTGTCCGATGGACTTCATTTATATGAAAAGGTTATTTTTAAACTCCTCCTGGTGTGCTCGCCTTGTCCTCGTCCTTTGAAGACCTTGCTCTGTGTCCAGGCCTGCCTCAGACCTCGCCTCCTTCCCATCCAAGAATGGTGGCCGCGGAGCCTGGCGTTTCCTCCACAGGGCGGCGGGCCCTTGTGCCCAGCGCCTCTCATTTGGGTTCTGGCCAGTGATGCTTGGCCTCGGGGCCACCTGCAGACTCAATCCTTCTCCCCCCCCCCCAACACGCTCCCACCCCCAGTTGAGGGTGGGAGGCAGCCTGGGACAGGGAACCCTTGGCCGTTCGGGTGGATCTAAAGGGAAAGACACGGGCGACCGGGGGCGCCGCCTGGCCTTGCTGGAGCCAGGCGCGCAGGTGGTGCATCTTCGGGGCTCGCTGCGCTGCTTAATTGGGTTAAAGCGAAGCTAAACACTGAAACACTTTGTGCAAACTAATTGGTGCAACCGGGGCCTTTTCACTAACGATTTGCACTTTGAGAGGGCAAAGTAAGATGAAGAGAAAAAGGCTGAAAAACTCGTTCGCCTTAGTATATAGCAGGGAAGTGAAGTCATTGGGTTTTAGCCTCACCCGGGCTGGGTTTTCTGAACAGCTTCCCTGAGCCGTCACACCCGGCGCTGACAGTGATTTACATAACACAGGACTCACCGGTCCGCCGCTGTCGCTGGGGGTGAACTGAGCGCCCTGGAATAATACTCAGCACAAGTAGTGCTTGTTGCTGCAACACTGCGATTTTCTGTTACACTGAGCACGTGAAATGAATTGCCGTCTGTAGCTGAATCCTTCCAGTGATCTTAACACCCTACGTGGTTGGAGGGAAAATTAAACTCTTCTGTTGACCGTTTGACTGTTTTCTACCATACTTATTTTTTTAATTGAAATAACCTATGGAACGGAATTAAAATAATAGTATGCTAATTAAACTAGCTATAACCCAGGTTTTGGAGCTAGATTTGTGTGTGTAATGTTTGTTAACTATGGTAACTTTTTTAAGATCATCTCACCTATTGAACTAGTTATTTCAAATAAAGATATAAGATATGGCTGGTTTTAAAATCTATTTTTTACTTACATGTAAAGTTTATAAAAGAACCATAGTGATACTAGTTTTGCTTTTTTGCTGTAAATATAATTGTTGTAATTAGAAGTAGACTAAATGTGTGTGTGTGTGTGTCCCTTGCTTTAATACACAAATGTTAAATTGTGTTCAGTGGTATGCAGGCAGACATCTTTGACTTGAGCTAATAATAGAACAATAATTGAAGAAAAGTGACCTAATTGATAGGAGAAAATACACCAAGAATCTCATGATTTAACGATTGAGATCCTTACATATGACTGTTGTTTTGGATTTTAAAATCTTTTTCATTTCATTTCTTACCAAAGCAACCTTGATTTAAATGTATCAGTTAGAAAAAAAGTTTAATAAAGACACAGCACACCAGTAAATTGTTGGTGGTATCAATGAACATAAAATAAATACATTTAGTCATTTTTTAACACTACAAAGCATTCCAAGTAACAATGGCAAACAACTTTTCCAGAAGTACTTTTTTCCTAGGGAATTTATCCCCTTCTGTAGACCTGCTTGTGTAGGATACAGAAAATAATCCTTAAATAATCCTTACAAGCTTTAAAGAAAAAAAAAATGATGTGACTAGAAATGTAGGAATCCAACATTTTTGTATTACAAGAACAAAAGCTTAATTTTGGTTTTGGGTTTGAGCTCAGTGGTAGAGTGCTTGCCTGGAAGGTAGGAAGCCCTAGGTTTAATCCTCAGCTCCACAAATTTAATAATAATAATAACAATAGTAGTAATAATAATAAGCCTAATTCATACTTGAATTAAGTGTTCACAAATTTCAGCAATTGTAACCTTTCTGGGAAAAGGTGCCTATTAGGTGATAGACACACATTAAGTGATTATATAGGTATTGTTCTGTGGTTTTTCATTATCCTCTGGCTGCTAGTTTATTCACAAGTGTTCATAAATTTAAATTTTTATTTTTTAATATATGCCTATTACACTGGGGAGATAAAAAGAATATGAAGTTGAGTTTATTAAATTATTTATCTCAACTGCTGGAGTAGCTTTGAAGGCTCATTGTATGCATTTGATTTCTTCCCTCTTCCCCTTTTTAAAAAATGCAACCAGGCTAGTTCAACCATTTCATTCTGCCAGACACAGTATATTTCTTTTATTACACTAGAGAAATTAAAGACAGATATTTGTGCAGGGTTTTTTATGTGTCACATTAAATAAAGTAAAATAGAGGGAGTTTTTTTTTTCCTGGTAACCTAATTTGATGGCATCTATACCTTTCTTCCTATTGTGACTTGTGGTATGAGAACATTGAAACAAGCTTGAATGCTTCAAAAATCTCAGTGACTTCTTAAAATATTATTTCATGTTTATTAAGTAAGTTCATTACAAAGTCATAGAGAGGAGGAGTAAGGTTACTAGTTGCACAGTGTAGACCCTATTTTGGATCATCAACCAAGTACCCTGAGAACTGTGGTTTAAAAAAAATCAAATTCTTCACTTGAATTAATCATGAAGGCCATTGTTTCAGTGTTCTTTATCAGCCTAGTACACAATCACAAGTTCCCAATACTGCTTATCCTGCAGTATTGTTTAGTAAACTTGATATTTGGTGTTAATAGGTGTTGAAAAGAAAAGTAATTTTGAGATTAAAGATGGAAATTGGAAGTACATGTGCAAGAATTACCATGTCTGCTTGGTTTGCAAATTGATGTCATCCTTAGCCTTTTCTTTGGAAGATAAGAAATTTAAAACCTGGATTATTTGTGTAATTGTCTCAGTTTCTTTATTGCATTTCAATGTGTCCACAGCAGTGTAGAATATTTTAAGTTGCACCTAGAAACTGAAAATATAAAAATAAAACAAAGGTCATCAATTAAAGGAATTTCTTATTGTTCATAATAAATTGTGATTTCTAACTTCTTCCAAATGTTTATGGACCATGGGCTTATTTATTAATTTCAAAAGTATTATGGAGGAAATGATTATTGCACTACTTTAGTTCCTCCTATGCCCTTTATTAAGTCATCATTATCTTTCTAATTGATAAAACTGAAGTTCTTTTTGATAGATCTAATACTATATCTTTCATTCAGATATCATAGGTGATTCTCAATAGCTAACATAGATTTCCATAATTTTGTGATATATATTTGCAGCCATAATACTATTAGTAGTTATATTTTTATTGTGCTTAGAAAAAACAGTAGAATCAGATACACTTTCACTGTTTTAATCTGCACATCTGTAGCTGGTCATCCAGAAATGCATTACTGTCATTACTGCTCCATACTGTATGTGATTAAACCACTGGAAATATTCAACATGACCTTGACCCTAGAATATGGCTCATGGATAATCTACTTCCAGTGATTGTGTATCTAAAATAGCCTCTCTTACTTCTAATTTGGCATGTTGAAGCTTATTTTTTAGTTCGCAAAGCAATTTTTCTAAATTAGAATTTATTTTTAAATGATCAGCAGAGTAATAAGTGAAGACAATAATTATACCTAATAAACATTGATTACCTCATATATTACATGTAATAATAAATGATTTATAGAAAAGAGAAAGAAAATATATAGGCAGGAATTTCTTTTATCTCTTTACAAATGAATATCAGTATTTCAAATAGGTGCATATTGCAGACATTACACTTAGACTACGTAAATAATACTTACTCTTCACTTATATATTTACTTTGACTATTCTAATAATATATATTTCAGTAAACACTGTGTACTATTTCCTGAAAGCATGTGATTTCATTTGGTAAAAAGTATACCGTAAAATATACAATAATAAAAATTGATAAGTAGATAATAATTTTAAATTTACCTGTTCTTATCTGTTTTACATAAATATACATAATCAAATTAGAAGTGATTGTAATTTTAAGATAGTGTTTCCAATACAGATTGAGAACTCTGTAAACTAAAATACAGTCTTATTCCTATGTGAAATCTATTTCTTAAAGTTATGTACATTCATATGGAATTTTCATGAATTACTATCCAACTCTTTTTTGTGAATATGCTGTTCTGAGAATTACTCAACTAAATTAGCAATTTTAGAGGCATATTTGTAATATTACTTACTATCTTAATAGTATTAGGAAAACTAATCTTGAGCCCATTAGTATCTATATGTTTTACTTTACTTTCAATAACTGAACCTTCTGTTGCATGATTTAGAATGAGGGTTATTTAATGCTAGTTTTAATTAAATGTATATACATTCTTGGGACATATGCATCTAATCCAAATTTTATATGAAATGCACTGTCATTTAAATTTAGATGGATACAAATAATCCAAACAAAGCAACCTTAAATTGTAGGAGTGTAGACATTTTTGGTGATAATGGTGCTTTTTCAAGTATATTCTTTTTACAACCTGGAATAGTGTAACTCGTTTACTTTTTCCCCTAAGATATACAAATTATTTAAATGCTTTGTGTTTTATATTTTTACTTGGCAATTACAGTAGAAATTTTAATGTTATGCATGCTTACAGGCCTATTAACAAAGAAGTTATTGCTTTGTTAATAATCTTAAACCATTTTCAGTAAATATACTTTCATATGGTTTATAAACTAGCCTGTGCATGCAGACTGTGTATAACGGAGGCTACACACACACACACACACACACACACACACACACACACACACAGAGTGTTTTAATAAAAATTGAATTGGCTTCTATGAGTTTTTACACTAACCTTTTGAAAGAAGAAAAAAAGTACTAAAGAAGAATTTTGTTGCCACTATTTGCAAAATTGTCCATAAAACTTTTATCAGGTTTCAATAATGTCTTCAGAGCTTGATGCTGAAAGGATTTAAGAGTAACAACTGGAAATTCCAACAGTATCTACCAAGTCACTATCCTGTGGCAGTTTTGAGTGTCATAAGCTTTTAATTCTGCAGTTGAGAAATTTCAATATCACTAGCCCTTCTGTTCATAGAAATAAAAACATTGCCTAAATATCCACTCATATTAATATTATATCAATATACATTAAAACAATTTGCTAATTTACAATCATTTTGTAGTTTTAACAACAGAACATGGCCAATTCTTTTGAAACCTCAACCTGCATTTGATCAGCAGAATTCAGACCTCATCATAGGGCCAGTAAGGCCAGGGGTTTTGTTTTGGGTTTTGGGGTTTTTGACTAGCAAATCCAGTTCTTCATTTGTTTTGCTCTCCACGCTGCATTAGCGCTGTTTTCCCCTGTGTGCATCTGCCAGTGTACAATTTAGCCACGGGCATCTGTAGACCTTGTGGTGATCAGTATTGCAGGCAAAAGCCATATGTGTTTAAATAAAAAAAAATCTCTTTATTTCATTTGCTGTTTTAACTGGATGGATAACTTTTGTGCCTCAAGACAGAAGAAGAAAAAATACAGAAATAATTAATTGCCTCTATTCTTGAGGCAGTTTCATTTCCCCCTCCAATATGGAATGCTTGTCAGCTTTCCTGATAAATGACTGCATGTATTTGCATAGATTTTACATTAACACAAAAATTAGTTTTATTTGTGGAAAACTAGTTTACATAATAATATGAAACCTAGTGTTATTGATTATGTTTCTAAGCATTGATGACTAGTGCCATCGTAGCATTCTAAATTTTCAAAAGTCTAATCAACCGGTTTCTTAATATAAACTTTTTAATATGTTTTTTATTGTAAAAATACTGTACAGAGGGGTTACAGTTACATGAGTAAGGTAATGAATACCTTTCTGATCGAGCATTGTTACCTCCTCCTTTATTTTTAATAAAACATTTTGATTTTTATAGTTGTGTACTGACTAGATATAAAAATGTATCTGTCAACTTTTAAGCTTTAAAAGATATTTTTCTAAATATATTTGCCACAACTCATTCAGACATGTAGTTAATGCCACTTACTTGGAGAAAAAATTTTAATTTTAAACATTTGCCAAGCAATATTTTTAATACTTATTACCAGCTATGTACATATCAAAGAATTGGAGGACACAGTGTAGGATGATTTCAATTTTCGTATTTATTTCATCAAAAGGGAAGTGCCATGTGGTTTGTTCCTGGGAAGTTATGCGTTGTTTACAACCTGATTTAAAATATACCTTAGAACCGTTCTCTGATAGTTCTTTGAATATATTTATTTGATCACCTTAACCCAACTCTGAAAAGAAAAACCAGACACCACTGCTAGAACAGTTCAGATACTGAAGACAAGGCAGTAGATGTTTATTCAAACTGTAATCTGGCATCATGTTGTCTAGAGGCAACCTGCTAATTATGTGCTATCATTGTATTATCCATGTTATGGAAAATTCAAATCTGTTCAGTGCTGTTAGTTACATCACAAAGCTTTTCATAAAATATACTTGATCCTCAAGAAACCTACTATACTTAATGGCAACCTAAACCAAGCGTGCCTCTGCCACTTCTTGATTCTGGGACACCCTGGGTGCCAGCTGTCACAGCTCAGCTAATGATGACAAATGCCCCTCTCTATGCAGATTGCAGAGCTTGCAGGCTGCTGTGAGAGGCAACGAGATTACCTTTCTCCAGATAGTAACTTAACCTTTTAAACTCATGTCAGAATGAAATGATCAGTTACGATACTTTCAATATCTATCTTTAAAAACAAGAATTAGAACACTATTAAACTTTCCACTATTTGTGTGATTTATTATCTTACTCTTGAATGCTACCATATTCTACAATGGGAAACAAAGGAAAATATACTTCACAGCCACTTGAGAGTATGCATTTAAATCAGATACTACGAATAATTGAGATTTTCTAAGTTGTTTAAGCCAACACATAGTCTAGTAAAGTTTTGAAGGAAAATATCTTCTTCTTCTCTTCACCTGATTGGTACAGCCTTTATTCTTCTACTCCATATAGCCCCAGCATATTCTAAATAAGATGGATATGGTTTTCAGTTAGGTGAATTATTTGAAAATCACTTAGAGACTAATTGTGGGGAATAGTTACATTATCTTAGTACTGTAAACCTTGAGCTTTTAAATTGTTAATTTGTTCTATAGAAATGTTTACTATGACACTATACAACTACCTAGATTATTCCAAACAATAATAAACAACAGCAACCATAATGTAATACAGTGAGATCAATTACCTGTCAACTGAGATAATGCTTCACAATAATAACATTCTTTTTAATTTGTAAAAGACTTGAATGTGTTTATTTATTTTATATTTAAAATAATTATTTTGGGAGAGAGGGGTGAGAAATCATGAGCATCAACACTTAAAAAGTATTTAATCTCATTTAATCTTCACATTTATTAATAGATACTGGATTTTGAAAGGTTAATAAGCATCTCAGCAACCATCATCTAAGTAATTCCAGAGCCAGATTTGTCTGATTGTGACTGCTCTTAGCACTGTAATATCTGAGCTTTATGCTAAGGAGGTATACACACAATTATGTATTTCCTATCTATATTCAGATATAACTTGTGGCAACAGCTACTCTGATATAATTATTACTTTCAAAAGGCAGCTATAGCCTTTCATTACATTAAGAATATGATTTTTTTGTCATGGGGCTTGAATTCAAGGACTGGGCCCTGTCCTTGAGCTATGTTAGCACTCTGCCACTTTGAGCCATACACTACTTCCAATTTTCTGGTGATTAATCAAAGATAAGACTATCACACACTTTGCTGCCCAGGCTGGCTTTGCACCATGATCCTCAGATCTCAGCCCTCCTGAGTAGCTAAGATTATAGGCATGAGTTACCAGTGCCTGGCTAAGAATATGTATTTTTTGATGATTTTAAAGATTAAGGTCAGTAGAGAAAACTTTTAGCTAAGTGAATACCTAGAGACTTTATGTTACGAATTTTAGTTTTAAGAACATATTCACTGATTTCTCTTATAGTAAAACTATTTAGGGACGATATAAACTAATGAATACCAAATTGTACTAATTCATCTAAAGAAACACTTCATTATAGAGACTACTAAGATTAATAAGGGTATCTTTATTAAATGCTGAAGAAAAAGACATATCAACATTTATTTGAAGAAAGTATCTTTACACTTTATCTTGTATCAATGGAATTTTACTCTGTGATATAAATTATATCAATGTTTAGCAAGCATATCAACTATATAAGCCACAATATAACTTTTCTTTTAAGACTCATTGAAAATATTCTTAATTTAAAAAAAATTTGTGAGTAGCAAGGTTCAAACTCAGGTCCATGTGCTTGCTAGATTGGTGTTGTAACACTTGAGCCACATCCCCAAACATGCTTTTTTGCTGTTGTTTTGTTTAATTAGCATCAGTTAATTATACAAGGGGATTTTATTTTAACATATCCACTTATGTATATAATGCACTGATTACAGTCACCCACTCATCATACTTCTTACTCCCCCCTCTATTTGCTGGTTATTTGGAGATGGAGTCTATTGACTAGACTGGCCTCAAACCAAGATCCTTCAGATATCAGCCTTCTGAGGATCTAGAATCACAGATATGAGTCATCAGTGCACTGCTAAAAACTTTTATCATGAATTAAATGTGTCTATTTTGAAGAAAGCTATGGAAATTCCTTTTTTTTATTCCTTAGTAAATTGTTTTTTTAGTATAGATACAACAATGTGATGACTTTTTTAAAAAATCATTAAAAAAAACATTTCTGGCAAGGTGCCAGTGGCTCATGCCTGTAATCCTAGCTACTCAGGAGGTTGAGATCTGAGAATCATGGTTCAAAGCCAGCCTGGACAGGAAACTACATGAGACTCTTATCTCCAATAAAACACTCAGAAAACCGGAAGTGGCACTGTGGCTCAAGTGGTAGAGAGTTAGCCTTGAGCTGAAGAGATGACAGCGCCCAGGCCCAGTGTTCAAGTCCCATGATCAAATATAAATAAATAAAAATTCTGGTAATGTTGCAAAGACTCTGTAAATATGACTGGTATTTATTAATATTAATGCTTAACAAGTTATATTCCACTGTATATAAAATATATAGTGACTATTTGATTAAAGTATATTATGTTGATAGTGTCAGGAAGAATAGACCAATTCTATCTTGTAAGTCAGATACTTCATATCAGGGCACATAAGGCTCTAAAAGAGAATACAGTGTAATCTTTTGAGTCTTCTCCACACCATGATTGTTGGTGGTAATCTGACTCAGATTTCCTCTACTCTGCTGATGAGAAACTTACCACCAGTTTGATCTTACAAACAGTCATTAGAAAAACTTCCTAATATTGAACCATAACCTTTATCCTTGAAGTTTTCACCTTTGGTCCCTATTTTTCTTTCTGGACAGTCATATGCCTTTAACTAATCCCCCTAAATTCAGTAAAACAGTGCTCAAATTACAATTGTCTTACTTAATGTTGTTGTCAAAATGTTAGGAATTCAGTGGAAAGTACACTTTGAATTTTGAATTGGCCTTTCCTCTGGGATACCATTACATGGTACAATCCTTTCTTAAGATTCCAGGCAGTGGCAGAAAGCCATAGTCCCCAGCAACTCTATGATCATGGGAAACACCCAATACTCTACAAGGTATCATGCTACTAAGTTGAGATATTTAATAGGTGAATATTAAATGCCTTTTTTTTCCCCTTTCGCGTGTCCCAGGGCTTGAACTCAGGGCCTGGGCGCTGTCCACTGTAGCCCCTTTGTGCTCAAGGCCAGTGCTCTCCCATTTGAGCCACAGTACCACTTCTGGATTTTTTGAGTTTTTATTGGAGATAAAAGTCTCATGAGGACTTCTCTTCCTGGGCTGGCTTCAAAGCATGATCCTCAGATCTCAGCCTACTGAGTAGCTAGGATTCCAGGTGTGAGCCCCTAGCACCCAGCTTTAAATGCATTTTTTACTTTCATTATTTTTAGTTTATAGTTTAGTTTAGTTTAATTTAGTTGTGATGGATATATTGGGACATAACTCCCTTGAGGAAGGGGAACATCTGAATTTGAGACATCAAATTTGTGTCTTTTGGTCATCATGCAGATAGAGATGCATATTTCAAGCCACCAGAAAATTCAGGAGCAATTCTGTTATTTTTGTCAAATACAGTGTCTAGAATTCTTTTCTGCAAGAAAAATTAAAAATGTGAAAAGCTTTCTATTTAGTTAAACCTAGTCATGTTAGTGTTTTCACTACTGTCATACTCTAATGATAGATGTGAGTCAAAAAATATTTTGTGTAGATATATATGTAACTGGAGCTCTCAGTATTTGGCTTTTGTGTTTTTCCAACTCATTGTATCTTTGTATTTTTAGGTAGTCTTTCATGATTAAATTTATAATAACAAGTATTATGATATTATTTAGCTAGAATAACCATGCAGCTCTTTCTACAAATTTGTGATTGATAAGCTACATATGAAACATCTGTAGCAAAACATAATTTAATTTAGGAATAGAAAGAGGCCCATTTGTGGGTAGATAAGATTTACTAAATAACTTCCCAGCCTCTGTATAGTTTTTTAGGTAATGGCTAAAATTAGAATAGTAGTTTTTCATGATTTTATCAAAATATATAACTAATAAGCTCCATTTTTAATAATAGTGTATATTTTTATACTTAGCAATTTTTCATCAATAAAATTTGCATCTACAAAAGGAATGTACAGGTTTCCCAAATGCTTGATCATTGTACAGAAAAGTTAATAGACTTTAAATGCAATAAATATATTCCTAAGGTATATAGACCATTGTAGGGATAATTTAGATAATGATCTTTTAATATTTAAACTTTTTAATGTAGTATCTTCTAAATAATTTAAAGTGACCCAAGAGGTAAATATCTTTAAAGTGGTATATTAATATTCTAAAGTCAGTGTAAAAACTATTTTATTAAGCTAAGTTAGTCTTAGCAGCCAGACTTAGCAGCCATGACTTTGTTCAAGTGGCACTCCTAGAACTGAATGCCTAGTATATCAGAGTTAGCTGGTGGTTGCAAAGGGGTCTCTACATTGTCCAAAAACAACAGTTAGTTTACAAAAAGAAATAATTCTTTTCTTTGTGTTTCTCTGTGTCTATGTGGGACTGTAACCTCATATGATTTAACTTTTGTGTGAATGTTGTTTACTTTAAAGCCTTAAGTTTAGTTACTTTGTAAGCAGATAACTTTATTTACCAAGTTCTTCCCCCTAAATGAAAATATTTTGGTAATACTGTATTTACTGTTTCTGTAACATTTAGGTGATAAAACACAGACAGCCTGCCTTCTTGCATTTTGTGTCTTGAATGGAGAATAAAGAAGTCTAGTGCTTGTACAAAAGAAAGCTTCTCAAGTGAAGAGCTGCCATCTGTCTCATCTGGTGGCTTATGCAATAAGAAGTGTTATCACATGAATCCAAATGCAAAAGCAGTTGTTTTATGAACTCTTCCTGTGCTTGGAGGAGTTTATAAGTTGCCCACTCTATTGTGTGCCAGTCCCAGCTGACCCAAGTGCATTCTGCTGAGCATATTTGGGGGATAATTAGAACTAATGAAGCCTGGAACACAGCTAATTTTCTAAGTGATTTATTCTCATGCTCTTGTCTTTTTTCCTAAGAACTCTCCAAAACCATGATCTATGCCACTTACTCTTTTCTAGCTTTGTGTTGATGTACCTACTCTATTTTTAAGTTTGTTTGTGATGAGCTTAAAAAATAAAGCTGAGACATACGTTTCAAAGTAAAAAAAAATATATTATTTGTTAGTCCCTGAAGAGGAAAAACATTTCTTTGTCATATTTTGCTTTTATTTAAGTCACAAATTGTTTATGGTACTTGTGAGTAGATAGTAGGATAGAAAACATCAAGTGTTAAGAGCATTTAAAAAATTTATCCTGAGAAATGAAAACTACTAGTAATATAACTGAGAGTTATTAATGGAAGATTTTGATTTCTGAATTAAGGTTCCCGTAGAAATTTGGAGATTTTTTAGAAACCTTTATGAACAACCTTCACGTTTCCAATGTCTGTTTCATTAAGATGGCCTCTGTGTACTAGCAGTGGTGAGAATGACATTTTGTACTTGCCCTCACCAAGTTGTGAGTGATTCAGTGGCCTGTAACACTAAATCCCATCAGCTAGCTTTCCTTTCCTGTTATAACTGTTTCAATGAGTGACACTTCTGTTGTGCAGGTTAAGATCTGGAAACTTACTGAGGACATACTAGAATAAGGACAGACACAATTGCCAACAAAAGAAGGCTATAACTTTATTAGAATCTTACATTCAATAAATAAGATACCAAAGTCTCTCTAGGTAAGTAGTTTCTGTAGGTTATATCCTATTTGCTCTTCTCTTGCCTAGAAAATATAGTGGAATAAATTGATACTTTCACTTTTATGTATTGAAATATACTATGAAGCTCAAACAATACCACTTTATTAGGTGTACTTCAGCACATGTACATCAGTGTAGATCACAAACCAGAGTAAGGATTTACTGAGGGACCAGTTATCCTTATTTATGAGATCATTAAATACCACTTCAGACAAATACTAATCTTAATGTATATTCTGACCTGAAGAGTTTCTCTCCTCATGTATTACCCTCCATATGAAATACTCAAATAATGTGTCTTCACACTTTGAGCTGGGAAGTTTCCTTTTTTTAAGAAAAGAAGAATAAACTGTAAAGGTGAATTAATGTGGAGCTCTTACTCCATCCTAGGTATGTACTAAGTTTTTATTGATAGCACTGTGCCTTCCCCTCTCAACAGTATTATGAAGTGGATACTACTGCTCTTATTGTGTTACTAAGAAAGTGAGACACAGTGAAGTCAAGTAACTCCTCTTAGCTAGAAGTGTGCAGAATTGAGGGGTTTCATCTACATCTGCTGATCTCAGAAGCCAGAGCCCACTTCTCTAAGTTTATTGTCCCATCTGAAAAATAGAGATAATATCTACATAGTGAGATTTTTGTATGGATAAAATGGACAGGTGCACATAAAAAGTTTTGAATACTTTTAAATGTGGACTTTACCCCAAGTTCACAAAATAAATCATAGAGCTAGAATTCAGCTCAGATCTTACTCAAGAGCCCTGAACATATCTAGTATAGCTCTTAGGTGAATTATCTGTTAAATTAATAATTAAATAGATTTTGTCTGTTCTGTATTGCCCTCATTCATGGAAGATTTTATTAACTTTGCTGGTTATTTGATAATATACTACAGTGTTTTTAGAATGAGTAAATAGTTCTTCATTCTAGCTTTCCAAACATAAATACTCTCTTGATGCACTCAAATTTGTATCTTCAGCAAAGATCCTTTCCCTCAATTCCATGCTCATTTGTCTAACAGTTTCTTCATTCTTCTACATATGTTAAGATGTATTTCAGAGTTAACCCTTACATCCAACTGAGTGAGCTTTTTTTCTGGTATTTATACCTCAATAAATGGTAACTCCTTTCTTCCAGTGTCTCAGGTCAGCAATTTTGATTGTTTTTTTACTCTTTTCTTACTTTCATACCCAGTATCCATAGCAGCAGCAAATCCTTCAAAATCTGACCCCAACCTCACAGTTTCTATCCTCATCAAGCCACTTCCATCTCTTAGAAGTATTAAATTATCTGAGAGGCATCCCTGCTTCCTTCCTTATCCTTTTCCTGCCATATCCCTTGACCTATTTTTCTTAACATAGCACCTGCAAAGAAAGCTAAGTCATGCCCCTTTACATTCACCTTTATTAAATAACTTTTCAATCTGAAAGTCTAAATCCTTAAAATGCCTGATTAACCTGTACACTTGGCACTTTTCCCCTTAACCTTGAAACTTTTATCACCTACTACTGTCTCTGTTGCCAATGCTCTCTCTTCACCAGTACGCGGACACTCTTGCATTTGGTCTTATGCATTTGCTGGTTCTTCTAAGTAGAACTCTGTTTCCCATATCTGCATGATGTCTTCCTTCACCACCTGAAATTGTTTGCTCTCTCTAAAATTGCAGTTTACATGCCTTCTAGGACTCTGCATGCTCCCTCTGCCCTTTCTTTTCCTCTCCACTTATCACTACCTAACATATGCTTTTACTAATTTATCATGTTTAATATGTCTTTCCACTGATGTAAGCTGAACTCCTACTGAAAACTAGGATTTCGTCTCTGTGTTGCTGCCTATCCAGAATCTAAAGTAGTGCCTGGCTTATAATGAGTGCTCAATAAATACCTTTTTACATGAAGAAAGAAAAGACGAGAAAGAAAGAAAAGACGGAGAAAGAACAGAAGGAAGGACTAAAATGAGGTTATTTTTGATATTGTTGAATTTGTTTGTATAATGCCATTAAAGCTATAACTAAAAATCCCTAGAACTGTGCTATATACATAGTACGTGATCTATTCATAAATATTGTCCTAATTAGGTATCAAAAATTCAGGAGAACTTACTGATTTTATTGATTGCAAGAAAAACTGGTAAAAGTGATGATGGTAGTTATTTCATGTGCACACTGATTACAAATTTGGCAAAATGGTTTCCACATATTATATCCAAGAACACTGTGGTAATATAACATACTAATACTATTGGATGAAAACTGACTTCTATTTTCTTTCCTAATAATTATTAAAAAATCAAAATTTGATAAGTAGGTTAAGATTCTGAATAACCATTTCAGCTACCATTGTTATCTAATGCTATAAAAATATAAGCCAGGTGTGGTGGCACATATATGTAATTCCAGAAACTCAAGAGACAGAGTCAGGAAAATCAAGAGTTCAAGACCACCCCAGGCAAAGTTAACAGTCGAATTCTATCTCAAAGAATTTTTTTTAAAGGCTGGGTGCATAGCTCAAATGATAAAATGTTTTGCTAGCATGGGCTAGGCCCTGGGTTCAATTCCCAGAATTGCAAAAGATAAAACAAAAATGTACCATAATGCAGCTTCTATATGGACATTGGTCTTAGAGTGGTGATAAAATTTGTAGTAATCCTTTGGAAAGTAGTATGGAGCTCCCCTACAACCCAGCAATCCCATTTTTGGGCATTTACCCAAATGATCACAAACAAGGCCATACTAAAGCACAACTATGTTTATTACTGCATTATTTACCATAGCTAAGATATGGAACCAACCCAGATGCCCCTCAGTAGATGAATGGATCAAGAAAATGTGGTATATATACATAATGGAATTCTATGCCTCCATCAGAAAGAATGACATTGTCCCATTTGTTAGGAAATGGAAAGACTTGGAAAAAAATTATATTAAGTGAAGTAAGCCAGGCCCAAAGAAACAGAGGTCTCATGGTTTCCCTTATTTGCAATAACTAGTATATGTCTGAGACAAGCGGAAAAGGTCTGATAAGATGATGTTAGGTGAAATGAACCCCAAGATAAGGACTCAAATGTCTTTTCTTAAATGTGATTGTTTCTAACATATTTATAAGGTATTTCTTTGTTGCTTTGTAGGTCCCTCTCCCTTGGTATAACTCCTATTTTCACTGTATTTGACGTTGGTATAATTTGTGGAGGGGAAGGGGAAAAACAAATGGTTTAAATAGGGATACAGTGAGATGTACAAGACATTATGTCGAAAAATGAACTTTACAACTTTGGTGGGGAGTGTGGAGGAAGGGCGGAGGAAGGAGATGGGAAGGGATGGGAAGGGGAAACAAAGGAGGCAACAATGATTGAGAAGAAATGTATTCATTACCTTGCTCAGGTAATTGTAACCCCTCTGTACGGTATTTTCACACAAAAAAAAATTGTGGTAAAGAAGGAAGGAAGAACATTCAGGGTACAGAAGGGAAGAAGTATGAAGAATAGAGTAAACCATGTGCAGGATCACACCTGTAATCTTGCCTAATCATGCTTCTAAGATCGTTCTTTGAATCCAGTCCGGAGAGAAAAGTCCAAGAGACTACTCTAATTACCCAGCACGAAAACTGGTTTGGAACTGTGGCTTAAATGGTAAAAACAGAAACAACTAAGCAAGAGAGTGAGTCCTTAAATTCAAGCCCCAAAGAGAGAGAGAGACAGACAGACAGACAGACAGAGAGAGACAGATTCATGTTATATGCGTGATATGGACAACAAGTGGAAGTACCAGAACCTGCACCATAAACCATAGTGGTAGGAGTAGCCGAGGCGGTAGAAGGCAAAAGACCCTTCACAAAACTATTTGTAGGCCAATATTATGAATACTTCTGAAATACTTCATCAAAAAATTTGATAATCATTATCTTATAATACTAGAATTGACAAATCTGTTCCCACAACCAGGGCAATCATTAAATTCTTACTAAAGATTCTGATACTACGTATGAAAGTATTTTGAGAGGACAGCCAAAGTATTATATATGCAGGTAGTTCATCTGTTTGCAATACTACTGAACTGTCAGTGAGTGTATTTAGAAAATACACTGATGAAAATCAGTCATCTATTTGATATGTGTAAAACTAAAATTATTTTTATCTTTGTGCTGTTTCTCACTTAAATTCTTTTAGTTTTCCAGTACACACACAGAGAAACTCTTGACTAGGAATCATAAAGCTTGAATTGCTCTTCCTTTAACTAACTGCTGATTTTTATTAATGAGTTCTGTTGCCTGCCATGTTGGATGGGAGCACGGATCTGATGATGAAAGCATCTAAGCAGAGATGATCTCTAAAGTCTCTTCTCCTCAGCTCCTACTAAACCTTTTCTCTTTTCTGCACTTATGTAACTTTGAGATCAGTACAAAATTTGCCAGTTTTACCTCTGATGGTGTATCTCATAATGTGAAACATGTATGTTGCTGAAATGCTAACAGTAAATAACATTATGATATGTTATATTTAGATATGGACTTCAGTTTTATTTTTCAGTAAACTCTTTTAAGAGCAAATTCTTATTTTATAATTTAAATCACATCTTTATAATTTTAAATGAAACAGTTATTAAATAATTGTTAAATATAATTTGCTATGATTCAACATAGTGTGTTCCTACCAAAACTCATGTTGATACATTATTGCTCAATAGTTTTAGGAGGTAAGGTCCGTGGAAAGTGTTCATGGAGGTGTCTCCCTAATAAATGGATTAATGCCTTTTTCATGGGAATAGGTTAACTATTGCAGGAACCATTTCCCTTCAACTTCCTGCAATGAGTTGAAGCAGTATATGAGGTGTAGTTTTCCAATCTTTTTTTAATGCTAAAAAAAACCCTTCTTTTTCTTTTTACATGATGATGCATGCCTATTTCAAGTTCAGTGTTGGCTACATAGTAAGACTACTTTTTTCTCAAGAAGCAAAATTTGATTACTTGTTATTCATAGCTACAACAAGCACCATCTAATTAAGAGTGTATTTAGAAGTAATTGCAAGAAAGTTCAAACTTTATAAAAATTGGTGGTGCTGTGTTCATTCACTACTGTCACACTCAATAAGCACCTAGTGAGTTTCAAATACATTGTCACATAGAACACATCAAGAAATATGAAAGAAAAGCACCTTCCTAATCACAAAATTTACATTCTATTCAAGAAAACAGAATGCGAAGTGTGAAAGAGGAATATTGAAGTATATAATATAGTAAATTGTTCAGCTGTTCAGTCTTGAACTTCCCAACTTCCACAACTGTGAACTTAATGAAACCTCTTTTCTCTATAAAAGTCTCAGTCATTTTGTTATGGTAACAAAAAATAGACTAAGACACAGCTTTATATACACTTTATATTACCTAAGAAAGGATATATTATGATCAAAAGAAAAACAAATAATAAAATAAGTAAGCACTTTAAATAAATTTTTAATTTGACTTTAGTCATTTTTGATGAAAGTAAGGTTGAGAAAGTAAGGTATATTCAAAGTTATTGAGAAGTAAGGTATGTTCAGAGACTGCATAAAGATAAGATACTAGGAAATTTTGATTTGATACCTTCTTTTTCAACATTGATAGCAAATATGTTTCCCCTCTGAAAGCATAGGAAAAAAATCAAGTGTACTTCAGATGCTTGGGATAAATAAGTATGATCCTTTTTTTTAGGGGGGGGTCGGTCATGGGTCTTGAACAGTGGGCTTGGATGCTGTCCCTCAATTCTTCAGCTCAAGGCGAGCACTCTACCGCTTGAGCCACAGCGCCATTTCTGGTTTTCTAGTGGTTTTATTGGAGATAAGAGTCTCACGGACTTTCCTGCCCAGGCTGGCTTTGAACTGTGATCCTCAGATCTCAGCCTCCTGAGTAGCGAGGATTACAGGCAGAGCCACCGATGCCCAGCGTGATCTTTTTTTTTTTTTAATGCTGGTCCTGGCACTTGAACTCGGCCTAAGCTTTTTTGGTCAAGGCTAGCACTCTACCACTTGAGCCATAGTTCCACTAATGGCTTTTTGCTGGTTAATTGGAGATAAGAATCTCACTCATTTTCCTCCCTGGACTGTCTTTGAACTGTGATCCTAAGATCTCAAGCTCCTGAGTAGCTACAATTACAGGTGTGGGCCACTGTTGTCCAATTTTTAGTCATAAAACTACGTGCTAATAAATTAAGGTATGTATCAGAAACCCTTGTGTGACCTCTAAGTAAATAACTAAAATAACAATAGTCATTTCCCAATAACCATAGGGATCATATCTGGATCCAACCCACAATTACCGAAGTACATAGTTCTCAAGTCCCTACTATAAATGTAGTAGAATTTATATGCAATTTTGCAGCCTTCTGTGTTTTTTTTTTATTTTATTTTATTTGTGAACATACTGTACAGAGGAGTTACAATTACATGGGCAGGATAACGTGTACATTTCTTACCAAGCATTGCAGCCTCCTCC
>NW_012267356.1:4166077-4170847 GCF_000151885.1 Dipodomys ordii | reverse complement strand
GCCCTGGGTTCCATTCCTCAGCACCACATAAGCAAAAAGAAAAAAGCCGGAAGTGGCGCTGTGGCTCAAGTGGTAGAGCGCTAGCCTTAAGCTGAGGGACAGTGCCCAGACCCAGAGTTCAGGCCCCATGACCGGACCCCCCCCCAAAAAAAAAGAAATAGAGGCTTTAGACCTGGGCATGGTGGTACATGCAGGTAATCCCAGTACTTGGGTAGCTAAGTCAGTAGGATTGTTAGTTGAAGACCCACCTATGCTATGTAGAAAGACCCTAGGTCAATAAATAAACAAATAGGCTTTATAGTAAGGGTATATGTATTTAGAGTCTGGAATTTAACTTAAAGAACTGAGTTTGCTCTAGCAATTATCAACTGCTTTTTCTATCTCCTGTCCATAAACCATTTGTCCTGCTCATCTCTTGAGAGTTCTTTCATTCTCTTAACAGATAACCTCCCTAGACTTACTCATAGCTGTAGTTTCCTTATGTTTACAGATTGTTTTCCTGGTCTCTTACTACATGATGATGTTTCAACTTCAGTTCCTATTGCCAGTTACACAGTTCATTCTCTGCTTCCTTCTTCTAGTTTTCCAAAGACAAAATCTGACTCACTGAGCTTATACTCTTGAGCCAGGCCAAACCGCAGACCACTGGCAAATCTCTAGATTAGTTACCATTGATTCAGGGTGGAGGAATTACTTTGTGATCCTCAGAGGTTGGCCCTTCTAGGGGAACTGTGAAGAAGCCCTGGATTGTCAGAAGACAAGTGTGGGCTCTTTTGTTTTACCTCTGAAGAACTGATTTTTCAAAGTTATGCTTTGGGAAATGCTATAAATAAACCTTGAAACGTGTGAGGTATTACTGAAGACATTATTCATTATACTATACAGACCCTTTTCTGAAAACCCCTGGCATAAATGTACTTTTAGCTTTAATATTAAGAATAATTGATTAATTTTTCCTCAACTGGTTTGTTTTTATATTATTAACTTCATGATGAAATTGTTGCTGTATTTTCAACATTACCTGTTGAAAATTCATACATTTGTGGTCCAAATGAAGGAAGTTTATATAACCTTGTAGTTTGTTATTTTCATCATCAACCTTATACCTGGATTTCTTTTCTAATTTTAATCTTTTTTCATATATTTCTATTCTATACATTTCTATTCTATACATTTCCATTTTATACATTACTGTAAATCACATCACATCTTTTCAGAAGCAAGATGTAGATGTAAACCATAGAAATATAAACTATACAAACAGAATTGTAATATATTCTGGAGTATGGTAAAGTTATTAACTAGGTTTTAGTTAAATGTGAACTAATACGTAAAAAATTTGATGATGTTATTAAGATCATATGTTTTTGTATGTTTATGAAATGCTACTTTTTTAAATACATAAAAATTGTTCTGACATAGAAATACCATTCCAGTAGTTTGAGATTAGAGTAAATTTTATTACCTAATCATAACTTTTTGACATAACTGTAACATATTCCAGTTACAAACAAGTTATATGTGTGATAACATTGGTTACACATTTTCAATTGTTTATCTATAACAACAGATTCCTCTCCAACTATACTCCTAGAAATATTTTTCCCCAGACTCTACTTCTTGGCTACTTCTTTTTTGTTTTAAAGAAAAGAAATAGACATGAATTTTATATAAATGAAACCCTAAAGGTAGAAAGTTAAGGAAGGCTACATGAGTTTATAGCAGACAAAATGTCACTTGCATTTTGCTACTCAGTAGTTTGATATACTCATTTGCTGATGTGAAATGACGAGGGCTTACAAAACAGGGTTTTGTTTTTTAGTTGCCTGTGGACCTAGTGGGGCCTAGCAGAACCCAGTCAGCAGGTCATTAGCTCTGGAGAAAACAGCTTGCATTAATATGCTCTAATCCGGTATAATTAGTCAAATTACTGCACGCCGACCAGCTTGTCATGTGTTGTCAGATTTGGCATGCATGCTGGATTGCCTGGGTCCCTCTGGAATGCCACCCTCAATCAGGGAAAACTGCTCATTTGTAGTGGTCTTGAACTTTCCATAGAA
Organism: Dipodomys ordii; assembly: GCF_000151885.1. NCBI lineage: Eukaryota > Metazoa > Chordata > Mammalia > Rodentia > Heteromyidae > Dipodomys > Dipodomys ordii. The sequence goes on along the minus strand of NW_012267356.1, from coordinate 4,168,787 downwards.
AAGCCTGCCACAACATTGGCCATAGAAGAACTTGTTCTAATTCTTGATGTTAAAAGATTTTTTTTCCATTAAAAATAATCCAGGTGAGGAACGACTGTGCATGCCTCTCTCTAAAGTTTGATTTCTAGCTTCATTAAGTACTATACATGGAAATACGGTGATTACTAATGTGAATAAGCACATGAAATGCATTAAATTTTTATTAACTGTAAAAAAATCAGTATTTTTTGGTAACTGAAATAGAATCTTGTAATTTCTACAAGCACATTTCCCATAGTATATCTATGTACTTGTGCAACAGAAATTAACATTGATGTGAAGGAAAATCTCGAGTTATTACCAGTTGAGCATTAATATCTTGGTACATGAGAGGGTACGGTTTTCTGGGTTTGTGTATGTGTGGGTCTTTTTCCAGTAGGGTAAGAGGTTATTAAACTCTAAAAGGGCCACATTAGCATAAATTTACAAGAGCTCTTGTTCTGGCAGCATGATAAAAACCAGTGTTACCTTTGCATTAACACTGGATTGCTTGTTGTGCTTTTGGCAATGACAGATAAGTCAGTGTAATTCCCCATTGCAACGGAAATGATGCTCCTGATTCCAAACGCATCCTGAAGATGTCACTGACAATAATCTTCAAAGAACGGCCAGTGAAAGTGGGCTGTATGTTTGTAGGATGATATACTGCAAATGACAGGAAGAATTATGTGAGTGAAGACGAATCTGTAACATATTATTAAGCAATTTCATGAGAATAACAGGGATAAAAGGATAATGGATGAGGGTGTCATTATTACCTTCATGTAGAGGGAAAGCAAAAGCAAAGGTAGAAAGACAAGATTAATTGAGGAAGGGTGAAGCATTCATTGCTCATCAGCTCTTTTGTACTCTTTGCTCCTGAAATTCCAGACTGGGGGAGAAAAAGGTGCTCACAGCTGCATTTTAATGTAGCTGGCAAGCAGGAGTGGAAAACTGACAGGGCACTTTTTAGTCACCTCCCATTTTATCAACAAAGCATATGAGTACTATCATTTGAATGTTCAAAAAACTCCTACCAAAGTGTTTATCCTTTTGTGTGTGTGTGTGTGTGAGTAGGTTTGGGGGGGGGGAGCAGTTTTCAGTATTAGTGATGCTTCTAAATGCCAAAATTATAAGATTTCAAAATGCATTATTCCATATCTTCCAAAAAATAAGATACTTTTAAATTTAGAAGATCACATTTGGTAATAATAGTTTCAAAATTTATTTCTATTGTCTTTAGATCATTGGAGGTAATAAAATTTATAATCAGTTTTGTCTATTCCAAAGCACATTTCCCTTTTATGTAGTGCCTATTTTTTACACAATAATAAATGTATTTACCTTTATTAAATGAAGCATATGAATGATTGAAACTTTTAAATACCAAAGTTTCCTTGTTGTGATTGTCTTTATTATCTGTTCTTTTATAACTTCTCATTTAACCAATTATTGCAAAGCATATATCATGTAATACACAGCAAGATGTAATTATAATATAACAACCATTCTCCTTCTGGTTACATAATAGTAACACAGGTGTTTTGCTGGAACCTAAGAAACCTTTGGGGACATGAATTCCCTTCTGACTGAAATTTACTCTTGACATGAAGTTAGATTTAAATGTTGCAGGAATTTTAAGAACATCTACTTGTTTGCTAGCTAGTTTAAAAAAGCAAATTATAGACTTAGATATATACTCAGAGTATCAGTAATTGCACAGAGTTGAATTAACAAGAAGCCACTATTTCATCCTATGTATCAAGTTCATATATTCAGAAAAAGCAGCAGAACTCTGAGATTCATATTCAGGAAAAATAAAACCATGCAAAATTGATAGCCAGTTACCATCTAACTTTAATATGTTTGTATGTGGTTCTACCTAGGCTACACATATGTGACATATAGAAGTATCTTTTCTTTTCTCTACTTTTTATTTAATTTTTGCTGGGCTTAGGGATGGTGGGTACTAGGGATTAAACCCAGGTCCTGTCTGTGCATGCCAAGCCACTATACTGTAATTTTGTCTTCTTATATCCTAAGTAATCTTGCAAAGTCACTCTTTAGTGAGTAGAACTAGACTTTCCTTTTTAGTTCTATACATGAGAAAACTGTGGGGCAGAAAATTAAATGAGTATACCCATGTATACCCACACCCTTCTAACAATAAAACCTTCTTCAGATACCTCATCCAATGTACTTCCCATGTGCTGTTTGATTTTTTTGATTTGTTATTCATGCCATAGTCCTGTCACATTGTTTGTGTGTCTTTTTAATTATTTAAACATTTATTGATGGAAGGAGCATCCTGTACCTGTATTTGCTACCAAATATAGGAAGAAAATATGATGTCCTATTCTTAATAGGTACTAGACATTATACTAGGCATTTTGTATACAATATCTAATGTTCACAGTGTTTAAGTGAGCTGGATATCATTGTTATCATTCATAAAAGACAAATCTAAAATTCAGAGACCTCAAGTCATTTGCCCTAGCTGAAAAGTACAGTGTCAGGGATTCAAAATGAAAGCTTCTTGGCTCTGAAGCAAAATTCTCTTTCAAATACTACTTAACCATTTTCTCTTGTCTGGACTGTATCTTCTGTATGCAACCAAAATTATCCTGGCTTTTTGTATCTCTCTTCCATATTTTGGGTCTTCCTTGATTTTTTTTTCTTTTTTGGGGGGGGG
>NW_012267356.1:4158192-4166027 GCF_000151885.1 Dipodomys ordii | reverse complement strand
TAAGCACGTTTCTTCTCGTTCCGAGGTGCCCAGTCCTTCCCCCCCCCCCGCACCGACGTTGTAAAGCTCGTTTTGGACATGACAACTTTAAACCAATGAAAAAGTAGAAACTGAAAGACTGAATTAAAACAACAAGACCCAACTATATGTCATCTACATACACTCATATCCTGTAAGCTTTATGCTTTGACTCAGTTTAGATGAAAAGATGTGGATGAAATCTGGGGTTGTAGCTCAGTGGTAGGCCATTTAGCATGTACAATACTACATTTGACTCACAGCACCTCAAATAAACAAAAACCAAAGACAAATGTATTAATAATATAGTATATATAAACATGTAATATGTGTGTATAAAGGTGTAGAATGGCTCCAATGATATTAAGCAAAATAAACATTTATTTTTAAAAAGTCTAAATAGAAACAAATATTTTACTAAATATAAAGAGAAACATTTTGTGATGATTAAAGGATTATATAAATCATTATTGAGAAGATAACAAGTTATCAATTAATGTGCAACTACCAATGGAGCCCAGTGTATGTGAGGCAAAAATAGATAGGACTGAAAGGTGAACGATACAGTTCTATAATAATAGTGAGAGACTTCAATACCCTGACTTTCAGCAGTAGATAGAATTGAAAGCTAGTCAATTAATATATAAAAGACTTAAGTAGTCTTAACCAACCAAATCTGACATAAATTTATAAAATGTTCTACCAACAATAGCAGGGTTTCCTCTAGTGCACATGGAACATTCTTCAGGAGGAAACATATATCAGGCCATGAAACTATCTACAACAAATTGAAGATGTTTGAAGTATTATAAAGAATTTTCTCAGACTCAAGAGCATAAATTTAAATTGATATACAAGTGACACAAACCAAATTAGCAAAATTATCAAAAGTTTGTATAATAGGTAACTTTCATCAGTGATATAGAAATCGTAAGGCTATGACTGGGTAGAGATGGGACAAGCTGGACATAATGGTTTTCTTAAAAACTGAGTCATTTTAACAAGGATTATATATATGTTCTTCCTCAGGACACAAGACTTGTGTACAGAAGATATAGGTCAAGATAAGGAAGAGTGTTCTAACAATACTTTCCAATAAGTTATAGCCAGCACTATGCTATCATATATTCTGCCCTTAAAGTGTATTATTAAAGTTCTCAGTAAGAAAGTAAAATACATAGTTTTAAAGAACATTCTATTGTCAGCAAGCAAATAAATATGTAAAGTAATTTATGGAGAATATCTTTTCCCAAAAAGTCAAGAAGCTGTAGTAGCCAAAGATTAAGGTGCACATGTAGCTTCTTTTCCTCCTAGCGTTAGAGCTATAATTTAGAATCTAAGCCCTTTTGTTGAATCGTTCTCAACAAAATTATGTTGCTTCTCACTCCCAACAAACTCAGCAAACTTCTAAATAAGGTAGATTTATTCCATATAGAACTCGGTTTAATTATGTGGTTGATAATTAATGGAAAGGAATAAAGTATTTAGCTGTAGAGTATTACATAAGATTCAAATTTCACTTTATCCTACGTAGAACCCTGTTTAAATATTTGGTACAAAATTAGTAGAAAGGCTGAAGTATTTGACTATATAACATTAGGTAAAATTATATATAATCTGAAGTTTCAATAGATACTGCTAAGATTTTAAGAGTTCCCATTTTTGTCCACTATTAAGAAGATAACCTATCATATCTTCCTCATTTTTCTCAAAAAGATTCTCATAGTTCTCAAAAAGATTTAAAAAGTTCCACTTACTAGTAATAAAAGGCATTTTCTTAATGCAGAGAAATATAACAGTAATGAACATATGCCAAAACACATATAGGTATTTCAGTCCATTTTCTGTGTGTATACATAGAACCATGCATAATAGGAGCACTGGCTTAATGTCAGACTCTGAGATAGATACTTAACTTGACCAGTCTTTTTTCTACAGAAATTCTCCTTAGGTTGGAAGCATTTCATTGAAGTCCTTGTCTCCTCAGAATTACCAGTATATCTTTCAAGAGATGAAGCAAATAACTGATGGTTTCTGTTTGGTCTTTTCCTCTCATAAGCAAGCATATTCCAATTTAGGATCCAGGGCAAGGGGACAAAAGGCAAGAATCCAACTACATTGATACTAGTTGGAATAAGGCATACTGATATATCACTACTATATATTCAAAAACATTATGAATTATTTATTTTAGAGATGGCATAGCACTATCAGATAATAAAATATTTTCCTGAAAACACTAGCAGAGTCAGGCACCCATAGCTCACACCTGTAAATAAATCTATCTATCTATCTATCTATCTATCTATCTATCTATCTATCATCTATCTATCTATCTATCCATCCATCCATCTATCTATCTATCTATCTATCTATCTATCTATCTATCTATCTATCTATCTATCTATCTATCTAATCTATCTATCTAGGACTTGAACTCAGAGCCTGAGCACTGTCCCAGAGCTTCATTTGCTCATGGCTAGAGCTCTCCACTTGAACCGCAGCACCACTTCTCCTGACTTTTTCTGAGTAGTTTATTGTAGAATCTCACAGACTTTCCAGCCTGGGCTAGCTTCGAACTGAGATAATGAGATGCAGCCTCCTGAGTAGCTAGGATTACAGGCATGAGCCACTAGTGCCTAGCCACACTTATAATCTTAACTACTGGGGATACTGAAATCTGAGGATCTTTGAAACCACCCAGAAGATGAATCCTAGAGACTTTTTTTTTTTTGGGGGGGGTTCCGGTTGTGGGGCCTGAACTCTGGGCCTGGGTGCTGTTCCTCAGCTCTTCAGCTCAAGGCTAGTAGTGCTCTACCACTTGAGCCACAGCACCACTTCCAGCTTTTTTCTTTTTGCTTATGTGGTGCTGAGGAATCTAACCCAGGGCCTCATGCATGCAAGGCAAGCACTCTACCACTGAGCCACCTTCCTAGCCCTCTAGAGACTTTTTAATCTCCAAATAACCAGCAAAAAGCCTGTAGTGGAGTTGTGGCTTGAGTAGGAAAATACCAGCCATGTGTGGCAGACACCAAGCCAGACTTGAAGCTGTGAATTGAAGCTCCAGAACTGGCACAACTGAATAAATAAATAAATAGATGCACTAGCAGAATGGGGATTATGCTTAACATTTTATGAAAACTTTATTCAGGGAAATGTGAAGATCCTCTGAAGACCCTCTAAACAAAGTACTCCAACCCATTTAATAAACTATTTTCCTTGCTTATGTAACTTATTTAAATGTACCCTGAAAACATTTTGAGGTTCAAAGCTGAACCTTAATAAAACTACAGTTAAGTATATAAAATTGTATTTTTCAATTACTTACATTAAATATTCAGTTTTCATTATCATTTAATTAAGTGATATCTGTCTGCACTGATGGTAATACGTATACTAAATGCTCCATTATTTTTTTCTCTCTATGAGATTATGTCCAGCCATGCCTGGTCCATGCAACATGTACGGTTCTGACATTATTGAGATGTTCTTGACTTTTAGGTTAAGGTTTGTGTGATGAGGTTCTTTAAGAAGAAAAGGTTTTCAGTGAAACTTAAGGGACCATACCAGGGAATTAAAAAGTGGTGGACGTTATTTCTGGTCCTTGGGTCTGTAACCCACCTTAGTCATGATTACTTGTAAAAGAAAATAGTTTTACCATAGCAAGCAGTTTGGGGTTTTCTTTTTCCAAATGAGAGAAACTTGATGTAATGCTCTTTACATTGAATTTTGAAGAAAACCTTAAGGTCTGTTTACCTGGTTGGGATTCAAATTGTTTTATTATGGTGTCAATTCTTTGGTTTTGGCAGCACTTTTGAAGTGTCTATTCACAAAAAGACTCCCCTAGTGAATGAATGCTAGTGTTGACACCACCTAACAAGCAAGGATTATGTGTTTACAGAGAAGTAATATGATAGGTCAGGTCTAAGGCACTTCTCAAGAGCACTTCAGCGCATAATGAGTGACTGACTAGGAAGTATAGAGCTGCCACTCTGGCTCCAAGTCCAGGTTGATGCCTGCCTCTCTTCTCCAGAGCTCACTTGATCATGTTCAGCTGCTCTGTTCTCACGTGGGAAATAATAGTAGAGTAAAGCTTCTTTTCTGTCTCATTTTTCTTGCTAATTTACACATTCAAGCCATTTTTTTGTTTGCTATCCTTATTTGCTATTCCCTTTTGTCAAGGCACTGTTCTCCTTTTCGCCTCAGGCCTAAGAACTAATTTGAGCTTCTATAATTACTTCATGTTTTACACCTGTCTGCATAACATGCAAACTCCTCTCCCCTCCCCACCCCAGTCTATGCACTTACACTGTATATTTCCTTGCAGAAAAGCTAGTTTTCATATACAAGCACTCCTAAGTTTCTCCCCTCAGACTTCTGACAGAAGAAACACAATTAAACTGTTGCCATATCCTCAGCCATGTGGCTGACCTTTGCAGTTCATGAAGGACAAATGAATGCTGTCTGCTCAGACAGTTTGTGTTAAGACATTGTGGAACAGAGCCTGAGCTTTGTTCCTTGTGAATGAAGCAATGGTTGTAGTCATTTTAAAATCATTAAGACTCTGAATGCACTGACTCATTCTCCGGTGTTTGCTCTACGGCTGCTCTTCTGCTTTAATAGCCGCTTATTAAATTTGGGTCAAGCATACTCTGAAGAGTATCACAATGAAGAAACTGTTCTAAAAGTTACCTGTTTGAAAAAGGCAATTGATTAGATTTTTAACTTAAGTGACAGCTGCAATTCATTGCCTATTCTTTGTGACGTCCAGCAGCCCTAGCCGCCTTTTGTAATTTGGGCTTCATTTTGTAAGAGCTTTCCTGAATAATCCAGGGTTGCTTTCCACTTGGAGCCTGCTTCAATCCAATTAGGAGTTTAACAAGGGTCAAATTAAGGAGACTTTACACTTGGTGTTTGGATCATTAGGCATCAGATTGTTATGGGAGTACATGACTATGTCAGGAAGAGGGGGAGAGGCTGCTAGATGGGACAGACACAAAGCTGTCATTTACCATGTGCAGTGCCCCTTCACTGATGGAGGCTCAGCAGGCTAGCAACAACATCTCCAGTTGTCTTTTGGGGTGTTGCCTTGTCAGATCACTGGTATACAGTTGTTGCAAGGTTACAGGTGCTGGCTGGGGCTGATGAAGAAGCGTGTTTTTGCCTACTCAGTTCTCTTCTCGTAGTGCGTTGTGATTGGATAAACCACTGGGAAGGCAGAAAGTTGAAACCTCTTGAGCATTCATTATTTTTGATGAGATGACAACTATCTAGGCTCCTGTTCTCAGTCTCATGTTCTTTCCTACTTTTTTTTTTAAAAAAAAGAAAGCATAATTGTTTGTTCAGTAAAATATTATCATAAGAAGTAGAAACTTAAGTTTTTAAGAGTTAGGTAGAGGCCTTGCAAAGATTACTTACCTCCTATTCACAAAAAGAAGAGCTCGTACATATATTTTCAGAACTCAGTTCCTAGGAAAGTATAGTTTCATTATGTCTATACCCATACTGTCAAAATGTATTTATATCTGTTATTGTGCTTTAGCCACATTAGGCCACTATTTAAAGAAAATGACCTATTTCTACAGAGAAGAGACAACAGAATTCTGCTAATCAGAGTGTGCATGTTTGGGCTATTGCCGGAGGACTGACTGCTGGTGCACTCATGAGCAACGCTTTGTGCTGATACACACAAAGTAAAGATTTGTCTAAAAATAACACTTTCATTGTTCCTTTCTTACCTCCTCAACCCATTAATAGGTACTTTAGTATCATGAGAGTTTTCATAGTTTAATCCCCTTTCAAAAGCTTTTCAGAATAAAAGCTCTAAATGGTCCTCAGTATTAATTTGATGTGACTTCTGTACAATATGGTTTAAAACTCTTAGAAGCACATTTTTGCTGCTCACTCCTTTTCACTAGAGCAGTGTGTGGAAAATGCCAGCTAAATGTTTATTGGTCTCTTCTGTGAGCCATTTTGCTCTTTTCTTACATAGCTATCCAATTAAATGATATAAATGATGTAAATATTCATCCTTAAGAATACTATTTTTGGTTGAATATTATTTTTTAAAGATTTTTTTAAAACACTGATACTTTTTAAAGATATATTTTAAGTCTCAGATGTGCCAAGAATTTAGAGCCAGTAATGAAGTCAGCCTGGTAAATAGCAATCAGGCTTGATTATATGCAGTTGGTTACATCTTTGTTTATATTAGGACCACTAGTTACAAACACAAGCCCTTTTAGCTCTAATAACCCACTTCATTTTCTTCATGTGTTTTGTTGCTTTTGAATACACATCTGTTTTTCTTAAAAAAAGTAATATATGGAAAATAAAAATGTTGCCATCTACAAATCATTGAATACTGGACCAATGCATTGCATGCCAAATTCCATTTTCTCTCTTTTCATACATCTACCAAACTTCTATTATGAAGAATGAAAAAAGCTCTATTATTTCTTTTGAACTCCACATTCCAGCATTGAGTTTCAACATTCATGTTTTCCGGGATAATAGATAAATATGTGTATGCTTATGTGTCTGTGAATATTTTCATAGAAACATCTTTCCACAATCGAAAAGCTATTCATATTGAAAAAAATATTTTTCAAGCTTTTGCTTGTGGCGGAGTCTAAGCCAGTAAAAGAGGAGTGAGGTCAAACAGTACCACATTGTGCCTTGGGGCTTCAGTGGAGTGGGAAACAGACTAAAGTTAGTAAGTGCACAAATAGGTTTAACTCCACAACTGAGAAGATGCTGCTATTGAAGAAAGTGTTCAAGGATAGTTTTCCTAAGAAAGTAACTTTGATTCCACCTATTGGAGACATCTTGCTATAAAACAAACAAATCTTATTTATTTCCAAGGAACTGAAAACACTTGCACATAGGCTTTTGACTGGAAATTCGCAAAGATAATAAAAAATGTGTTGATATTAATAAGGGTATACAGAAAAAGGCATGTGAGAGAGACATAAATGAACATTTCAGGGCTAGCTAATCCCTGCAGAACAGCTATACTTCTAGCTTACTTACTTCTCCAATTTGTCTTTTGAGGAATCCTCTTCTCCCCAAAGTCCTATCTCTGGAATACCCCCAAATTCAGTCTATGGAATCATTTTACAGCTCTTCCCTTGGTAATCTCATTCTGTCTCATGGCTTTAATCATTTATATACTGAAAACTCCACAATATATATTTTAGACTCAAACTTTTACTTAAGCACCAGATTCTTTTATTCAAATATCTATATGGCATTAATGCTTAAGTGTCTAATTAATAAATCAGATTTACTTTGTCTAGTTCTGAGCTCCTATTTTCCTTCCCTCCTGCCCGCACCAGATATCTCTATTCCAGTTTTTTTTTCTTTCCAAATCAATGTTTCTTATAATTTTGCCAATTTATTTGGTCAAGCCAAAACCTTAGAAGTTATCTCTCACTCCTTTTCTTATACCTTTAAAATTTCCAGTCATTAGCAAATCATATTGTGTCTACTCCCAAATATGTCTGGAATTTTACTACTTACTTGGACTTTGGACTTGAGAAATTTTAGGAGCAAAGTAGATGAAACTTTATCTTATTTCTAGTATAATCTTTTAATTTCTACATAAAATAGTAAAAACTAAAAAACAAATGAATAATCTGAGCATAGTTCATTTTTTTTCCTTTTTATATTTTTATTTTTTTATTTTAAAGAATTTTTTGTGTGTAGAATACCATACAGGAGTTACAATTACATGGGCAAGATAATGAGTACATTTCTTTTTTTTAATATTAATTTTAATTTTTATTTTTTGTGAACATACTGTACTGAGGGATTAC
>NW_012267356.1:4143057-4145822 GCF_000151885.1 Dipodomys ordii | reverse complement strand
CAAGGCTAGCACTCTACCACTTGAGCCACAGCACCACTTCCGGCTTTTTTCTTTTTGCTTATGTGGTGCTGAGGAATGGAACCCAGGGCCTCTGACATGCAAGACATGCGCTCTACCACTGAGCCACCTTCCCATCCCCTCTTCCTTGATTTCTGATAACATTTTGACACTTCTGAAATACTAAACATTTTTCTCAATTTAAGTGGTTAAGTCTTCTTTGATAGCTGCTTTCCTTCTGCTAAGCCCTTAATATGAATACTCCCTTCCCCCAAAGACCTGTCCTTCCATCTATAGGCATTTAATCCTTCTCTTACACTTTCCCAGTACAAGGTTATCTACATAGTGAGTCCATGTCTTACAAAACCAAAAATGAAAACAAGGTTATTTGGCTTATGAGTCTAGTAACTGTAAAGTCCAAATAGTATGCCACTCACATCTGAAGAGAGCCCCACCTAGCTAGCTATGTCACAGCAGGCAGAGAAGTGGAAAGGATAATGACTGTATGCAAAAGCCTGTGTGAGAGCAAGGAAACATGAGAGCCTAGAAGGATCAGGTTTGTGCTTTCTTTTTTTTTTTTTTTTTTGTCAGTTGTGGGGCTTAAACTCAGGGCTTGGGAACTGTCCCTGAGCCTGTTTATGCTCAAGGCTAGTGTTCTACCACTTGAGCCACAGCACCACTTCGAGTGTTTGAATGATTAACTGGAGATAAGAGTCTCACGCAGATTTTCATGCCATAGTCCTCAGATCTCAGCCTCCTTAGTAGCTAAGATACAAGCATGAGCCACCAACCAGTGCCTGGCTAGGTTTTCTGTTTTATAATAGCTCCCTGTCCTGGGAATTAATGAAATTTATGAGACTTTACACTGAGAGATATCAGCATTAATCTCTTCACAAGGATGGTCTTGACCTAATAGTCACTTTTTTCTAGGCCCCTTCATTACCATTATATTTGGTAGGAGTTAAGTCTCAACGTGAGTTTTGGTGGGAACGAATCACATTCAGACAGCCACAGTAAGGGTATGCTCTGCACCATGAAAAATGAATTTAAAAGCATAATCTGATTTGGTGAATTGCTCAAGTAGAAGTCAAGCCTAAAGTACTTGCTATCTTGGTGTCAATATAACCAGCATATATAATGATACTCAGAGATGGAAATGAATCAGGCTCTAACTTGGGATGAGAACCATACTGGGTCCTATACCAAAGATGTTGAAATATTTCTTCCCTTTGGCTCCAGTGGCACCTAGGACAAGAGCTTCTATGGGATAAGAGACTGGAGAGATGGACAAAGGGAAGATCCATCAGTGTAGAGGAGTAGGATTTTGAAACAGTAATAAACACCCTGGAACATCCTGCCAAAGAAACTTGTGCAGGTCCATCTTCCCTGCCCCCTCTCTCTCTTTTAATCTCTTCTTACCATGTTTCTTTCCCTCTCCCTCTCCCTCTTTCCTTCTTTCTCTCTTTCACTCTTCTCCTTTCCCTCTCTCTCTCCCTTTTCTCTCCCTCTCTTCTCTCTTCCTCTCTTCCTTATCCCGCCTTCCCTTCCACTCTCTTCCTACCCCTCCTTTCCTCTTTCCCTTCCTCCTCCTCCCCATCTCACTTCCCTTCTCCTTTCCCTTCCCCTTCTCTCTCCTATCAGCTCTGCAAACTAATTATTGGTCATCTCCCTTTTTCAATGCTATATATTGCCATGGCCTTGGTTTCTTTCTTGACCCTGTTATAGGGGCGGAGAAACATTTTTCTGCCAAAGGCCACTTGAATTTTTTGTTGTTGTTGCTGATCCTGGGGCTTGACCTTAGGGCCTAGGTGCTGTCACTGAACTTCTGTGCTCAAGACTAGCACTCTACCATTAGAGACACAACTCCACTTCTGGGTTTTGGGATGGTTAATTGGAAATGAGAGTCTAATGGACTTTCTTGCCTGACTTCATACAGTGATCCTCACATCTCAGACTCCTGAGTAACTAACATTATAGACATGAGCCACTGGTGCACAGCAACTTGAATATTCTTAATATTAAATATCATTTTCTGATCATATGAACTTATCAATACAAGTAGATTGGCCACAGGCAGCTGTAGAGAGGTATATAAGGAACAAACCTGTTTGTCCTTGTCATGTACCAAATGATTCTGTCCTGTAGGCCAGATGTTCCTGCTAAAGGAAGTGCACACATTAGCTTCTCACTGCTCCTCTCTCCATTAAGTGAGCACAATGTCTGTAGGGAGCTTCTAAGTATTTATGTTTCTTCAGCTTGAAGATTGTTCTTGAGACTCGTGGTTTATTTAATGAATGACTTAGCAAAACATAGCAAAATACATAAGTTGTTTGAAAAAAAATACTTGTCATCTCTGCTTTGTCCTTATTGAAACTTCTGCCCCAGCTTTTGTTGGTCTCCTACAGGACAGAAATTTAAACTCTGATTTTCCAGAGCTGAAATATTGGGCCATAAAACTTTTTGCTGAGCCAGTGTCATGTTAACTTGTCATTGTTCTCTTAAGGTATGCACACATAGATAGAATGGGATCCCTTGAGGTGGCTGCTCCACCTGTTTGCTTCTGTTTTGTTCTATAGAATCAGTAAGTGGAATTGGACCTTCTGGAAGCCCAGCTATATTTTCCCCATGGGCTACTTAGGTATATGTATCCCAAGACCCTCTTTTTTTTATTGTAAAAATACTATACAGAGGGGTTACAATTACATGGGCAAGATAATGAGCACATTTTTTATCAAGCATTGTAGCCTCCTCCTTTGTTTCCCCTTCCC
>NW_012267356.1:4122526-4142092 GCF_000151885.1 Dipodomys ordii | reverse complement strand
CTCTTCAAGAAGTTTCTCTTTAAGTTTTTAGCCCACTTATTTATTGGGTAGTTGTTTCTTTGAAGATTTGTTGTTGGGGGATTTAATTTTTTGAGTTCAAGGTATATTTTAGATATGAGACCCTTGTCTGTTGTATGGCTAGTGAAGATCTTCTCCCAATCCGTGGGCTTTCTATTGATCCAAGACTCTCTTTTTATGTAGGGTGGTAGAGCTCTTGTTTTGGCTTGGTAAAATAGCTTGCACTGAGCGAAAGAATGTCAATTATTTTTTACCTAATTGTTTTACATTTAATTATTGTCCCTTCCACATTTTCCTCAGTTAGAATCCTGCAAGTCTCACGCCACTTAGCCACTTCCCATCTGGATGATCACAGTTTGTGGACAGCTGGGGCAGAAAAGTCCCAGAGACTCTTCCATTTCCAGTTAACCAGAAAAATGCCAGACTATGGGTATGGTTCAAGTGACAGAGCCAGCTTTGAGCAAGAAAGCTGAAATCCTGAGTTCAAACCCTGGTACTGTCACACATTTCACAAGAAAAGAGATGGTAGATAGTATGATAAGACTCATGCAGCAAAATTTCATACCTAATCCTTACTCTATTACTGCTAAGTTTAATAATTATTTGGCTGCAAGAAATATAACATATTTACTTATTCTGAGTAATTAGGAAGTTTAGAGGTTGGAGGCATGGCTTGGTTGGTGGCCAGTGAATAGTGTCAGGTATAGACCTTTATTTCTGATCTCAAACCAAAAAAGAAGCTTATATAATCCAATGACAAATACAGCCAAAACCTGAGGAAATACTGGAACTGAGAACTGAAAAACCATGTGTGTAGGTTTCTCCTACTTCAGGTCGTGTGGTTTCTTGTCTGTTCTTGTTTCTGTTCCCAGATTGGATTCCCTTAAATCTTTCTGCTCAAAAAAGCTCAAAAGCTATGTACTTATGACCATATAAGATGATGCTAAGCAAAATGAACCCCAAGATATAGAAACAAGAGGTCTTTGTTGTTGTTGTTTTTAATATACTGTGTGATTTTTTTGTGTACTTTGTATGTTCTTTCCCCTATGGTATATCCCCTATTGTCACTGTACTTGACTTAGGTATCCTGCATCTTGTATACACATTTGTCTAATTTGGGAAGTGGAAGGGGAATAACAAAATGCTGAAACAAGGACATGGGATGACTCATTGCAGCAAGGATACACACAGATACTACATTGGAAATGAACTTTACAACTTGAGGGTGGGAGGAGTGAGGGAGATGGGGGATGGAAGGGATAGTGGGAGAACACAAAGGAGGGGGTAACAATGCTGGACAAGAAATGTACTCATTACTTACTCGTGTAATTATAACCCCTCTGTATAGCATCTTTACAATAAAATAAGGTTAAAAAAACTTTCTGCTAAAAAATGTATTCATCATAGCTCCCTTGCACTTTATTGGTTCTCTATCACCTACTACAACTTTTATTTCAAATTCTAAGAAGAGTGAGTATGATTAGCTAGCCTCTACCACAAGCCACCCTCGTCTCTGAGCTATGGCCAGAAGAAGTAAGGATGCAGCCCTTTCAGCACCAACTTGGAAACTTTTGTAATAAAAAGGCTATGATTGGCACATCACTTGCAAAAGTCTAGCTGCCTTAAATATTTTGCTGCTTCCTTCCCTAAGAAGGAAGAAAAGAGAAATACCCAATGCAGATTGGAGACTGACAGGATGAGCTACTCTACGACAGCTGATCAGAGGTAGCAGGACATCCCTTAATGATAGAAAGAGCACTGGGTACAAAGGCATGGAGAATGTACTGCATGGGATTCTCAGAGAGCAGAGAGGGGCTTAGTAGGTGAAGCAGTGGCAAGAGGCAAAGACCACAAAAACACACAGCTTGCAGCATGGCTGTAGATTGCTGGGATGGGAGTCAGTACAGTGGAAGCACACCCATGGCCATGGCTGAGAAAGAATGAGAGAATTAGACAACCACTCAGATCAAGTGGAGGTTTTCTTAAGAACATAAAGAGAAAAGGACAGGTTTGAGAAGTGTTTTGGAGCCAGAATTTTAGCTACCATTTATATATACAAAATGAAGTGACAAAAATATTTACAGATGAGTACAGATGAATTTCAGCTTTGACTTTTGTTGGTTTGGTTGAGTTTGGATTTTTGTTTTTGCTGTCTTGTTTTGTTTTGGGGTGGGTTTTTAATTTTTTATCTTTTATATAGTTATTTGTTTATGTTTATTTATTTTTTGAGACAATGTCTTGCTATGTAGCCGTAGACTTGCCTTAATTTGTAATCCTACTGCCTCCATCTCCCTCCCAGATTTTAGGATTCCAGATGTGTGCTGGCTGCCACACCCAGTTCATTACTTTATAAATAATGATACCATTACTATAATGACCACATATTTTGCACTGTATTAAGTCCTTTTCCATCTTCTGTTTCATTTAATCACTATAATATGTCTATAATCTGGGTATTATTTTTACAGTTGCAAATATAAGAACAGAGTCCTGAAGGATTTGCATTATCCCGAAGTTCAGAGTTTACACCCATGGCCATTTCTGCCAGCAACTACCCTGCACTTAGGTTTACTTTATTAAGGATGAAGGTAGCTTTAAGGAAAAGATAAGCTTTGTTTTTTTTTTTATTTCCTGCATTGAATTTCCTATGAGACATTAAGCTGGATTTGTACAGTGGGCATTGAACTGTAGATCTGCATCTTTGAGCAGACTGGGCTGGAACCTCACCTGTGTGACATAGGTTGGCACAGGAATTAGGAAAGGAATCCCTTAAGAAGAGACTGCTTAGTAAGTTACCTTGTAAAGCATACACTGGCTTCTTGGATGTGGGGCTAGCTGTGTCTTTTGACAGTGAGAATAAAAGTCATCTTCAAATACCCTGACACACAATTTTTCAGATTATTCATTTTTAACTTTAAAGTTACTCAGCACGTAGGTAGCATATGTATCTCATGATTTTAGAATTCCTTCTCTATCTGTTGCTATAGCTATAGTTTTAGACTTTTAAAAAGGATTTTCCTAGAGACTTATCTTTTTATTTGTGTTGTCAAAGAGCCAGTTTTCGGGCCTTTTAACTGTCCACTATTTTACTTTTATTTTAAATTATTTTCTTTTCCTACTCTTTTTCCTTCGATGTTTTGTAGCGTATAAATAAAACGTTAAATTTATGTACGTTGCATAGTTTGAGATGTTTAAAAACAAAAAAACACATTATCATTCTATTTGCATCGCATTTCATTTGATGTTTTAATATTCATTTTTTCCTAAGTGCTGTGTTTGCTGTTTTCAGTCCTAAGAGAATGTCATGACCCTGAATGAAATCAGTTGGTAGAATGTCTTTGGTGATAAGGTATTTGGGGCACTGGCTAAAGGAAAACAGAGCCTGGCACTGCTCACTCCCCCTAGAGTCTATATCACACATTACCCAGCCAACTCAGCATCCATAAGGCAGAGCTGAACTATAGATTTTTAAAAGAACGATCATTTCTTTGTTTTTGAATATGCTCTAAGGAACAAGTAAAATTATTTGGTTGAGTTCCAACCAACCAAGTCATCTCTGAACAATGTGTTCTGAGTGAAGAAGAGTGTTCTGGGAGAGCTGACCCTCCTTAGGCCTTGTTCCCACTACCCTAGGTTCTTATTTTTATCAACTTATCATCAAAGTATAGTAAATGCAATTGCTTGATATATTTACTTACTTTGTTTACTTCCTTGTATGTGAAACCATCAAACATTTACCAAGATATACAGTAAGTGATTGTGAAGTCATGGAAAAATATTATGGTATTAATGAAATAAACTTGAGAAAGCATGGGGAAATGTGTATTCTATATAGGGACACAGAGGCCGAATACTTTCAGTGTCTAGTCTGTTTGGGTTGCTATATTTAGAACAGGGTAAGATTTAAACAACAGGAATATTGCCCATTGTTTGAGAGTCTTGGAAGCTCAAAAGTGCGGGACCCGATTTGGTGTCCAGTGAGGGCTGCTCTGTGCTTTCTGGATGGTGATGACTATGGCCGTATCTTCATATGATGGGAAGGCAAGGGACATTTTTCAAGCCTGTTTTGTATAAGGGCTCAAATCCCATTCATGAAGGTGGAGGTCATGTGAGCTAATAATCACCTCCCAAAGGCTCCAAATCTAAGATCATTGTGAGAATTGGTTTCAATATACGCATTTTGGGAGAATTATGTCTCATCATGCCCCACAAATATTATGACCTCTCTCATTTTATTCTAGTCTCAATTCCATAAATATTGAGATTTATTTGACATGATGAAGTGACTGAGCATCAGTAAATCATTTCTTCCTCACTGATAAAATAGGAATAAAATATTGTAAGCTGAATAGAGTATTCTATATTTGTTACTTAACTATTTACTCAAATACTGGATTCTTAAGGGTTATTCAAACTGTTCTATGAAATAATCCAATGAATAGAAAAAGTAGAGTAATATAACAAATGCGAGGTTTCAAAATATTCAACTTTAATATAACAAATATCTGTCATATTTGCCTTTTGATCATTTTTACAAAACAATTTATTATAAATATAAGCTGTACCCCACTGTGGTCCCATTATGTCCTCTTTAAAATTTCCATGTTATTTTAGGGATAATTTTTAGGGAAAATTTTGGACATATTTATGTTCAATTTTGGCTTCCTATTCAGTGTTCACAGTTTCTTGTAAATCTAACAATTTTGCTTCAAGATTGAATAGATCCATTATTATGACTTTTTGGGGGCAGGGGTCTGGTAATGGGGCCTGAGCGCTGTCCCTTAGCTCTTCAGCTCAAGGCTAGCACTCTACCACTTGAACCACAGTGCCACTTCCGGCTTTTTTTTTCTTTTTGCTTTATGTGGTGCTGAGGAATGGAATTCAGGACCTCAGGCATGCAAAGCAAGCGCTCTACCACTACCACTGAGCCACCTTCCCAGCCCCTATTATGACTTTTAATAGCAGAACAGAACATTTATATAGATTTCCAGATACATTGAATTCTATTGTCATCAAGAAAACCTGTAATCAAACTCTATTTGCCTTTTGTTTGCTTTCTAGATGTCAGTGAATGCCAAACAGAAATAAAATGTATTAGTTTAGGTGCATATATGTTTAATCCTTTCTTTGGAACAGATAAAGTAAGACTACCAGCGATTTTATAACTTGATTTAAGTTGTTGCAATGGTAAGCAAATTTAGATGACAAATATTAATATTTACCATATTGGGAATAGGTTAATATTTCAAAGCAAGGTTGACAGGAGAGAAATTCTCTTAGTTTGCAAAAAGGAAATTTGTTTCTTTAAGTGAAAATTGGGGTCAGTAGGCCATAGTTCTCCTTGCTCCTTCATGACTGAAATGAATTAAATAATGCAACAGCAAACCAGTGGTGAGCAAACTAATGGCAAAATTATACATTAAAGCACAAATGAAATCCACACACATTGGAAAGGTGTATTTTGTATAAGAAAATATGTAGTGTTAACTACTGCTCACCCAGACTTTATTACCTTAGAATAGCAAATCTAAATCCTGTCCACTTTTGCTCATTGAGGAACTCAGGATTGTTTTCCAGTAAGCAAAGGCAATAACCCACGTCTTTTGAATATTTTCCAGTCTTAGTTACTTCATTGTGTCCACTGATTAATTTTAATATGATAACAAAATCCTTGTTCTTGATGCAGTAGAAACTATATTCAGCCTCATATGCTACTTGTTTATAGTGTTTATAGCTGTTTTCTAAAGAGTAATTGTGATTTTGAATTGTTTACTTGGCACTGGCTAGTAGTAAGTTCTTAAATCACTCTGTCCTCAGCATTCCTTGTGCTATGTGCCCAGTGCTCACTATCTACTCTGCAACAACCCTGTAAAGCAGATATCATTTTCTTTGCTTTATAATAAAGTAGGCTCAGAGAGATAGACATTTGACAAAAGTGAGCAGGCTAGTAAGTGGCAGCCAACTCCACATATGCACTAGTAACATTGTTAGAATTATATTTTCTAATTGAAAGAATATTAATATTTCAGTATTGAATTTCATGATTCAGTAAGAATTGAATGGGACCTATTTTTAGTAATTAGAATAAATAGTGCCCTAATGGAATTCTAAGCATTTTTAGTACATTCAGACACGCATAGAATATTGTATTTGGTTTTTGTGGTTTCAGTGCCAATATCAACAGTTACTCCATGGAATGTTAGTGAAAACACTAAAGTCTATGAGGTGTGTTGTATTATGCCGTCACTTATATGAGGAATGAACAGAGTTGACATGCATATATAACACTACTTTGAATAGTTACATGTAAATCAAATAGATCTGTACTATGATCTGTAAATACTGAAAATTAGAGTACAATTCACAAAAGATATTTGGTTGTGATGTCCTTTTTACTTCAGCTTTTCTCTGTTTAATCCTTCATGCCAGGTTATACAAACCGGTCTAAGTTTTCTTTCTGGAGTCTAGTTATTTATAATGACATTTTTTTCCAATGTCACAAAAATCAGATTTTGTGTTGTACAGCCACATAGAAATAATAGTTTTATCCCATTCCTCTCTTCAGATGTTTTGGTTCTGAGAACACGGAAAATAAAATCTTTTCAAGAAGATTGTTTGTGAAGATAAGGATTTTGAATATCAATAAATGCAATTGAAAACAGTTAAATTTCCAACAGGATATGACTTATGAATTAGAAGAAACAGAGGCATTCTTACATTTATTTTCTTTGTGTTCATATTTTCAAAGTAATCTATATGTATTTTTCCTCTTATAATGACATTTAGATTTTCTTGTTTTAATATGAAGTAATGTGGGTTGAATGTTTAGTAGATTGTTTCTAATTACTGTGTAAAAAGTGATCTGTAATTCTAACAAAAAGCATTGTTTCCAACCCTAATTTTTTCTTCCTAGAGTCCATCCTGTCAAGCTGAAAGCGTGAAAGTTATTTTCTGGTGGTGTGATTAGATTGGGGCTGAACTCTCCAGCTGGCAGGCCTGTCTATGACTGGCGGCGGCCTGTCCCTAGTGCTTGTCATTTCCTGACATGCCTGACAGGATGGGGACAGCCGCTCCAGACAGGTTCATTAGATGGTGTTTGCTACAGCTGGGCTAAAAATAAATAAATAAATAAAAACTCTGTGCTTTGTCGAGACTGGAGCTGTAGGGGCCCTTCTTGTTGGTTTAAACCAGGGCCTTGTTTTGACAAATTTTGATCTGTGAGGTTTTTAGATTTTTCTGACACATTTTTGTTTCTTTCCCCTTTGGCTTGCACTTTGTGCTCTCTGCCTTGTTGCTGCTTCAAAACCCTAACATGGTCTTCCCGAGAGAAAAGGAAGCACAGTTATGGAGGATTTAAAAGAGAAAAAAAGAGTGTAATACCTCAGATACTAGTAGTACTTAATCTATTTCCATCGTGATCTGTGCAATGGGAGGGAAACCTACATTGAAGCTTGCAATAAGCCAATTACAAGAAAGGTTAAGAGTTTTTATAGTGCCAGAAACATGCCATGTACATGAGAATACAGGATCATTACTAGCAGTCTACACTGTCGAATACATTGCTCTTTAGAACCACTAGAAATTTAAGTTGTCTTCATTCTTGTGTTTTTAGGAAGCTGACAGAGCATTCTGATTGGGTTGATAGGCTTTGATGCCAGAAAGAGAAATTACCAAAGATTATAGAATACCTGTTCATTAAAACCAGAAATAAATTCCAAAGTGAAATTTAGAAAGCAATTGTTTTATGAATGCTACAGTCCCATTAGCTAGATTTTTCCCACAGCTGGTGTGCCTTTGACACACAAATACATGCAATCATGAGTTATCATTCTAAACCATAGAGTTAAACTTTTAAACTGTAGTACTGAAAAGGACAAAGATTGTTAGCAAAAAAAAATCTTCCTTGATTAAACCACACAATTAAACAGTAGATGTGGACTTGTTAGCCACATTGTCTCTGTTCCCCTGCTTGCTGATGGTCGCATTCCATTGGGAGGAACATTTGATCGTAATTTTAGGTAGGTAGAACAAGCCCAAATAGAACACATTTGACCATATATTTAACTTTTAGTGCCACTGTCAGCTCTCTTTCCTTTCACATCATGTAAAGGTACAAAATGTAATATGTTTGTGTCTCATGTGCATTGTCATTGGTGTAATAAATGGTATTGCTGGAAACAAATCAAATTCCTCATTCACAGAAATCCTACCCCTTACCTTTCCTTTGTATTGTTAGTTTCTCTGCAGCTTTAGTTCCCGTCTCTATGACAACTGTTTAAATTGGGATGGGCAACTGTCATCTGGAGTATTACTGAGAGAAAAGTGTTAGTGAGCACACAGTTCCCACAGATAGAGCATTTCAATATAATCCAATTTTAATTGAGCTCCAGAGACTTTGATGTGCTGCTCAAGGTTTGGAGAGAGCTATTCCAGGGAGAAATTAAAGCAGCCCAGCCAGGCTTCTTGCTCCAGACTGTCACCAGTTTAAGCAAGCATTAGCATCAGACTTAACCTGCCCCTGTGGAACATCTCACTTCTTTCTTTCTTCAGCTTTTCTCTGATTTATTTTGCCATATGTAAAAGCAAAGCACTTTATCTATCTATATCTATATCTCTATATATGTTTTTACACACATTCTATTAGACTTGAAAAACTTGTACCCAGATCCAAGATTCATCCTATGCTGTCTGTTGGACTTCACTTGGTGGATCATAAAAGAAATAGAATGTAAAGTAGAGATTAGTGAGAAATTGTCAAATACTATCTATTAAAGTTTCTTTTACATATTGCCTTGTAAGACCCTATCTAAAAGCTAAAATATTGAAGCAAGGGTAATTTTCATATAGTTTTGATTTACCATTGCATTTCACTCTAATGCCTAGATTCCTGGGCATCTATTAGAAGCTAAGATTTTTATCTGAAAGTGCATTAAAGCATCATTTCTTATTACTAGATTATAGAAGTTGAACACATGCACATCAGTCCTTAATGAAGAAATGAGTATTCCTCTATTGTTTTTACTGGGGAGGAAAATTTTTTTCATGTAAACTCAAAGAATGTTGAAATATTTTAAAAATGTAGTCATAAAGTAATACTAAGATTGATATAGGATCACATTGTTAATTAAAGTAATTAAGTAAATATTAACTTTTATGCTTGAAAAATAAAAAAGTTTAGGTACACATATGTTATTATAGCCCTAAGACTTCTGATCTATAGTGACACAGTAAAGTAATAAGTTTGCAACATATTCATGAATTAACTAAAATATTTAGAAATTAGTTTGAGAATATGCATCATCACAAGTATAACTAGTTCTAAGACCCTGTTGCTGAAACTTCATAAGCTTATAGCTTCAGCTTCAGGGTCCCTGACTCTTAATGCCCTTGGGAGAGATGAAAATGGCTAAGAATTGTATAAGGGTATCAGCTTACTGTGACCTCAGAAGTAAAGAACCTCTTTTCTGAAGTGACAGCAATATGGGGTTATATTTTTCTCAATGTATACTCACATAGGTAGGTTTTTTTCCTTTTTTATCTATAGCTTTGTGTTCCTTTTCTTTAAAAAGATCTCTTAACTTTATTGAATACATATTCCATACTTTCATTAGCTCTCCCAATAATACTGATTTCCATTCATTTATTATTATAAAGAATACTACAGAGAATAATGAGATACTTATTTTGTAAGAGTATAGCCACTTGATAAATTCCAAGGAGTGAAACTGTGGAAGCAAAGGACATACATATTTGAAATTGTGAACTAGAATTTAAACTTGCCAGAGAATTCAGTTGAAAAACATAGAAAGTAAAAAGAGATGATGAATGAGAATTCGACTAGGCAAATAGGAGAAAGATGTTTCCAGAGCATCTACTTTAGTTTTTCCATATGAAACAACAGGACATGCAGAGAAGACTGAAAGGTGAAAGCCAGCATGGTCAGGTAACACTACCATGACTACCTTCTTACTGGCTTTTCCTATTCTATATGAGTTGTTTCTGAATATCTCATGTTCACCTCATCATGAGGGACTAAACGATTGGATCAGTTAACCAACATTCATGGGAGCATGACTTTGATGGACAGGGTTTTCACTGCCACATTCCCAGCTATACCACTTAGATAACTTCCTTTTTATTAGTTGTCCATCCTGACTCAGTCTACTGGGACATGCTGATGTGGTTTGTGGTAATAAACTTGGTGCAAACATACTTCTTAGAAAGGAATATAGTTCATGTTTTGTTCTTTCCAGTCCATAATGAATTAACAGTCAACTTGGGATGCTCAGTCAACTTTTCTACATATGTGTATATCAAATACAGATATTACTAATAAGAGCCAGGTGTCAGTGGTTCATGCCTATAATCCTAGCTCCTAAGGAGGCTGAGATCTGAGGATCACAATTCAAAGCCAGCACGGGCAGGAAAGTATTAAGACTCTTATGTCCAATAAACCACCAGAAAACCAGAAGAGGCTCTGTTGCTCAGCTGAAGAGCTGGGGGACAGCATCCAGGCCCAGAGTTCAAGCCCCACGACCACCACCACCAACAACAAAAATAATGTACTGTTTGCAGTTATTTCTTTTTTCTGTTTTTTGTTTTCTTTTGGTAGATTCCCTGTATTACTGTTTTCCCCCTGTTTTGTTATTTCTGTACCTTAATTTATTTCTGTACTATAATTTATTTGATTTTGGGAAGGGAAGGAGAATCACAGAAATGGTGGGACAAAGGGTGAACCATTGCAACAGTGATACTCACTAGACACTATGTTGGAAATTAACTTTACAGCTTGGGGGGAAGGGTAGTGGGGGAGGAGTGGGAGAAAATGAGGGAGAGGGTAACACTGTTTAAAAGGAAATGTACTCATTACCTTACTTATGTAACTGTAACTCCTCTGTACATCACCTTTACACTACATTTTTTAAAGTAAAAAAAAAGAAAAGAATTAGTAATGGTAAATTTCTGCTACATACTGACCTTTGTGTTAACCATGGAAAATATAGAAATGCATTGAAAATTGTTTTCCTAAGTGAGTTCACAAGTTTGCAGAGGCAGGAAAACCTTAAAGAATAAAATGGGAAGGTATAGAGAGACAGAAGAAATTCCAAGTACAGCAGTATAGTAGCATGGCAGAAAATAACACATTGGGGAACTGAGAAATATTCAGGATAGTTAGACTATAAGAGATGAAAAACACTGATATCATGGATAAATGCAGGCTATTGCCATTATTAGTAATAATAGCTACTGCTTTTACAAAGCTTACTATGTAACATACTATACATGCATTATATATATATATATATAAAGCTCCAATGAGATTGTGGTGACAATTAACAGAATGTTTTTAAGTGTGTGTTGCAAATGGGTATGAATTTAAAACTCCCTTGATACTTTTATTGTGTGAAATTTCTTCAGATTAACATCAAGAAATACTAACTTGGAACTAATAGAAATATTAATTGGGAAATAACTTTATTCCTTAAATTGAAAAATATTAAGATTTCTCACTTCATTACACACTTCTCATTACTTTGTGTATTTTTTTCAAAGGAAAAAGTTGTAATGCTGTAAGAGTTCTTTCATGACATAATTAGATCTCCAGTGAAGAATGATTCTCTTTTTTGTCTACTCTGTAAGCTGAGGCTGATTTGCCTATTACAACAATAATTATGTCAACTCTTCCCTCTAATCTTGTGTCATTTCTTACTGTGCCTAAAATTTTAATATGAAATACTCCCCAAAAGAGAATAATTTTGCTGACAATTGTTAGATAGTATCCAAAAAGTCAGACCTTGCAACTAAATTGCTTCATAAGAAACCTCTCAGAACTCCAAATAAATAGGAAAAAAAATCTGCTCTCTAAAGACAAACTATAACTACTGCATAAAAGTGTAGCAATGAAGAATAGTGCAAGAGAAGTTAATGTTACAGTTTCTGAAAAATTGAAACCACTATCTCTCCAATAGTGTAGAGTCTCCCTCACCCTCATCCATTTTTAAAATAACAGCAGAGGGGAAAAGACTTTAGAGCGTGCCAAATTTGAGAAAATGAGGAAACACCGCCAAAGTCATAATGTTTACACATGGGGACATTCCTGAATAGAATAAAAATGAAGAAATCTTGCCAATATTCCTTTTTTCATTTTAAGAGTTTTACCATAATTTGGAGAATATGTATTTGAAGATGAAGTAGGCACAGAGGACTCCAGCTGCAGTTCAGCTGATTTGTAAATTAAATTGTTAAATATTTTACTCAAAAAAAACTAAGATCCTTCTCTGAGCAAGTTTTGCAAGGAATATATAAATATACAACCTTGTTTCTATCCTTATGAAGTCTAGTATTTTAAAATATATAAATAATAAAATGGATCAATTTTAAACAAATTTTCTACTAATGAGTATAAAATAAAATAGCATTTACATAGATTATTGGAAGTGCCTTGTCTTTTTTTTGTAGTCAAAATAGCCTCTACATTGTAGCCACTATAATGATTGCTAAAACACAGATTTCATCATCTCACCTCTTTGTTTAAAATCATCTAGTGGCTCTTCATTGTCCTTAGATCAAAATCTTAACTCCATCATGAATTCCATGATCTAGCCTTATGCTCCAGCTTTACACTTGCCCTTTATTATTTGAATTTTGCTTTTACCTCCCTCCTCCACACAATGTAGGTTCAGACACCTAGACCTATTATCCACAGCACCTTAATTACATGCATATTGCTCCTTCCTTGTCTTTGAAATAAGAACCCCACTCCCCTGCCTTTGCCCATTATTAGTGATTCTTCACAGCTTATGTTGTCCCGGAGGCCAGGGACTCTGCTGCCACTGTTCACCATCAACTTATGGTGGTCAACCCATAATGTTTCTTAAATGAAATTAACTGATAAAAAAATTAAATTACTGAATAATAAGAATAGGCTTTTTAGAAAAAAATGTTCACCTAGTTACAGGCTATTTATAAGACAGAAAGAAACTTTCTCAGTTATCAATACTAATAATGAGAGGAGAGAGGTAGCTGATTATCTAAATAGTTGAGTTTTATAGTTCAAGGTAATTAATGAGACTTTACATAATTTCTGGAATGCAAATAACCACTTAGGAAACAATAATGTGGCTCTTAGTTCAGTGAAACATTATGTGCTGTGGTCCTGGTTTTCAGAATCCAGTGGTAGTCATTTATGAAAATGTGTGTGTGTGTGTGTGTGTGTGTGTGTGTGTACACTAAAATATGGGGATAAGGAGCCCAAAGGAATATATTCTTAGGAGAGGATCACAAACACTCAAAAGCTATGTACATATGATTATATAAAATGATGTTTTTCAAAGTGAACTCTAAGAAATGGAAACAAAGTTTTGAGGTATTTGTTTCTTTCTCTTCTCCTTTGTCTCTGCCTTTTGATTTCTGTGCCTTTTTTTTTTTGTCAGTTGTGGGGTTGAACTCTGGGCCTGAATGCTGTCCCTGAGCTCTTCAGCTCAAGGCTAGCACTCTACCACTTAAACTACAGCGTCACTTCCGTTTTTCTGGTGGTTTATTGGAGATAAGAGTTCCACAGCCTTTCCTGCCCTGGCTGGCTTTGACCGGGATCCTCAGATCTCAGCCTCCTGAGTAACTAGGATTACAGGTGTGAGCCACCAGTGCTTGGCTTTCTGTACTTTTTGTCTTGTGTATAAGTTTATCTGTTTGGGGGAGGATAAGAGGGAGCACAGAACTGGTGGGACAAAGGGTGAACAAATATAGCAGTGATACTCACTCGATACTATGCTGAAAATGAACTGTACAATTCGTGCGGTAAGGGGGCTCAGGAGGGAAAACAAGGGAAGAGGTAACACTATTCAAAAAGAAATGTGCTCATTATATGAATTATGTAACTGTAAAACCTCTGTATATACCTTTACAATAAAAATAAAAAACATTAAAGATAGCCAGGCACTAGTGGCTAATGCCTGTAATCCTAGCTACTCAGGAGGCTGAGATACGAGGATTGAGGTTCAAAGCTAGCCTGGGTAGGAAAGCCCATGAGACTCTTACTTCATGCCCAGGGCCCAGAGTTAAAGCCCCACAACCAACCAAAAAATTATTTTAAATTATTAATTCATTCAGGTTAACAAGTATTCCATAAAATTAAGTTAACGTATATGCTAGGAAAAAATGGACATTTTATAAATGGACATTTTATAAGGGGACATTTTCTCTTTACACTCATATTTCCATTCCATTTCTTCCCCAAAATATATTTAAATTAAAATATGTATGTTTGAAAGTGTTGACTACTATATTATACTCATCTAACAAAAGTCTGTATATTTATTAAGATTTTTAAGATTCAAATTGCTAATACTATAAATTCTAAATGTTTAAAATTTTATTCTCTATAAAATATAATCATAAATATTAGCAAATAATAGTAAATATATGGTGAGCTTTGAAAAATAATTATTAAACATAAAAGAAATAATGATACTTGAAATTCATTCCAGTAAGAGGAATAATGAATAGAATATACCTATCTGTGATTACATATTGCTAGAAAAATGTAATATTAGAGCTACTCCTGACTTTCTTTTGTAAAGATGTATTGAAAAGCTTGTTAACATACATGAAGAGAGGAATGCTAATTTTGTTGTGCTATTTACTGTTTTTCACTCTTTCTATGTTTTATGCTAAAAATCTTATAGTAATCTGTCATCAGAAAGTTATTTGTGATTATCATTCAAGTGGCAGACCAATTAGATCCAGCCTTTTCTCTTCAGAAGTAAAGACTTGGGAAGCCATCTGACTTGCAAAAGGATCTCCTCCTCCTTCTTCTTTCCTTTCTTCTTCTTTCTTTTTTCTTTTTCCAGTACCAGGGCTTGAACTCAAGGCCTTGCACTTGCTTTCCTTCCTTGAGCCACATCTCCAGCCTGGCTTCTTGCCAGTCACGTTGGAGATGCAGTCTCCAGAACTTTTATGCCTCAGTTGGCTTCAAACAGCAATCTCTCACATCAAAGCTTCTTGAGCAACTGGGAGCCCACCTGGATGGTTCTTTATTCCAGTCATCAAAGCAGTTTTCCTAACACCTCCATCACTATTTTCAGTTGTCCTTTGTCTAAGGCTCTTGGATTCTAGCAGATCAGATTCTACAGTCAATACATCAGAAAGAGAATTTTCCATATGAAAAAAGGAGATGAGAAAAAGAACTTTCTTTGAACTGATCTTTCATATTTCTCTTTGCCTTTGGTGGGGAAATACCATAGCCAGGACTTGAAAAGTGGAAAAGACAGTATTCCAGTTAAGGCCTGCCCTTCTTGCTGTGTGTCAAACCAGCAAAAAGCAATCCTTGAATGGCTATTTCAGCATTCAAGCTTCTTCCATTGTGAGGCTCCACTTTACTGCAAGGCTGAGAATCCTTTCTATCCAGTTGACAGATATGGAAAGAGTATGGATGATTACATATAAATGTAAATCTGAAATTGCTTATGAGCTCTGCCATCTTGACTATGTTTTCTTTGACCTTGAGCTGTTGATAATGTCATGAGGACTTAGAAAGGAAATTTACAATTTTCCATTCCATGACAAGCTCCTTAATTAGACTATTGAAGCTATAAGTGCCAATTAAATATGACGACCTCATGAGCACCAAAAAGGCCAGGTCCACTCTTCTTCAATATCATCAATCCATGGCAGGACATGCAAATAGATGCAAAATTTAGAGTTTTCATATTCTAAAAGAAAAATATTTTACCACATTCCAGTATATATGTTAGATGATTTGAGATCAGTGAAGCCATTGCTAAACAAATAATATTTAGGTTGCACAATATTAGCTGCCTCAAACAGAAAAAAGATAAACTTGTTTGACAGCCATATTCCTATTTCTGACCACATTATACATATCCTACACATGTAAGTGCCCAGGAGCCCCATTTTTCTTCAACATGATCACTGGATATGTGATAAGCTCATATTTGAAAGGGGATACTATTACATGTATTTTATGTTGCTTTCTGTGCGTACCAACTCATAGTTAAGGGGGTATACCTAGGGAATAAGGCAAGCATGGAAGGTTACTAGGCAGTTATTTCAAAGTAATTCAGTGTCACTTAAAAATTACAGTGTTCAAACAAAGGAGGAGGCAACAATGCTTGATAAGAAATGTACTCATTACCTTGCCCATGTAATTGTAACCCCTCTGTACGGTATTTTCACAATAAAAAAAAAGAAAAAATACAGTGTTCAAAAGACTCAGGGTCAAGATGGTTTAATATTCATCTTTATGGCCTTTACATTTTCAGAAAATGAAACTCAATGGGGTAGTTAGTATTTGTTGATTAGATTTCATAGCATATTAAATAATTTGGAAGAAGTAAGCCAGCATAAATTAGATAATACAGGAAGGTTGACTTATGAAAAATAAAACCACAAACCTCAACTAGAGATAAAAGTATTTATATTATTTAGAAAAACCTCTTGGACTATAATGAAAAACAAACAGAAAGTCTTAAAACTTACAGAACATTATGTAACCAGTGAAGGTATAAATAAAACAGACAATTTTATAGAATCAGTTTGTATTTCAGAGCTGGGCTTCATGCCCAGATTTTTATAGAAACACGTCATAAACTCAGCATTTAATCGACTATAAATGATATTCCTTTACATTTCTGAAATGTATACAAACTGATTGAGCTCCTCATCGCTTTCCTGAATGGTATGCCATCTGGTTACTCCGCCTCCAGTCTCACAACCGCCCACTTCATCCTGCACAGGCTCCTCCAGGGGATCTGTCTGAAATCTTATTATTACCTTCTTATGCTCCAGGATCTGCCTGGACCCAATCAGAGGAGAGAAACCACATAGCAATTTAATGTAAAATAAATGACTGTAATATAAACTATTATAGGAGATTGGAGGTACAAGGGAATGACTAGTAAGATATAAAGACTATAGAAATAGCGCTTGAAAGAAATGTCCATGCCCGTAGAACTATTCTGGAACCCAGGGACAGGTCTTGCTTGGGCTGATGGGAGTAGGCTAGAGCTCATCAAAAGGTAAAATTTCTCTGGAGCTCTGCAGCCAAAGCTTCCTGGAACTCTGTCCTCTACAATTTCCCAGAAGCCCACTTCTAAGGAGCTGATAAAAGGTTCAGGGTGGTGTCTCACTAGAAATAGTGATACAAAACTCTCCTGCAGTGAAGGGAGTGCTGAGAAAACTGCAGCAGTGGGTGGTGTGGCTATGGGGTCCAGAGGAGTTGGCACTGGAGAGCAGGAGCCTGCTAAGTGAGCACACCAGAACCCAGGACAGAGAAGAGATCCTTCAAATTCTCTTCTCAATGCCCTTTCCTGACAGTGTATCCCTGTGCCAGCTAGCAAAGGAAAAAAAATGTTTAAAGGGCACAGATTCATTTCCACAGAACAAGTAATTAGCAGTTAAGGTGAATCTGAAAGGTCATAAATTCCTAATTGGCACAGTTTGAGACAGTTCTACATGGAACACAGAAGGACTCAAACTACCTGCTTGAGCACATTTCTTTATATCATAGTTGCCAAAGACCAAAATGATCATTTCTGTATGTATGCCCATGTGGGTTATATCCACCGATATGGATACAGAAACCTCTTCCTGGCACTCCAGCATCAGTAGATGCTGAGCTTTCATGGGGTAATTTTACTGATCAGGTTTCAAAGTGTCTTAATTTTTTTCCATAGTGAAATAATGGTCATATCTGGGAACAGTTTTCAACTTTTTGTATTAAAATGTTTCTTCATACACAGTCACAAAAAATTAGTAATTGTGGATTGGCATTATTATTATTATTACTATTATTATTATTTTGGGTGCTGGTCCTAAACTCAGGGACTGGGTTGGCACTCTGCCACTTGAGCCACAGCTCTACTTCTGGGCTTTTGGTGATTAATTGTAGATAAGACACAGACTTTCCTACCTGGGCTGATTAATTGTAGATAAGACACAGACTTTCCTACCTGGGCTGGCTTCAAACAGCCATCTGCAGATTTCAGCCTCCTCCTGAGTAGCTAGGATTACAGGTATGCCTTTAATCGTAGCTACTTAGAAGGCTGAGATCTGAGTGTGGCTGTTAAACACCAGAAAGACCAGAAGTAGAGCTGTGGCTCCAGGGTAGAGTACCAGCCTCAAGTGAAAAAAGCTCAGGAGCCAGCACATACACACACACACACACACACACACACACACGCACACGCACACACGCACGCACACACACACGTTAAACTGGTTTGTGTTATGCAAGTCTAAACTCTATTATAGCTAATTAAGTATTAAGCTGTGGCAAGTCACTATAAACCTTTTGGAGGCAACAATGCTTGATAAAAAATGTACTCATTACCTTGCTCATGTAATTGTAACCCCTCTGTATGGTATTTTCACAATAAAAAAACGTATTAATTAAAATAAAAATCTTTTATGAGGTCTGGAGACATGGCACAAGTGGTGGAATGGTTGTCTTGCAAGCACCAAATTCTAAGTTCAAACTCAAGTAACACTAAAAAATAGTTTGTGAAATGTATAAAAAAGAAGGTTTTGTTTTTATGTTTTGCTTTTGTTTTCTCTTGGTACCAGGTTCAAACTCAGGGGAAGTACAAGTAACTGTAACATAGCCCTTTTGTGCTTTAGTTATTTTTCAGTTAGGTGCTTGAGTTTTTACCTGAGGATGGCCACGGCTTACTGTTGTGATCGCTGCCTCCTGACTAGCTTGAATTAAAGTTGTGAATTACCACATCAAGTCCAAGTTGTGTGTTTAGTTGTCAAACAAAGCTCAGCAACACGAACATACTAAATTATGAGCAGAACTTAATAGGAACACAGTCTTTGCATTGATTATCGTTGCTTACTCAATAGCAGGTATTATTGTCACTATTTTTCAGATGACAAAAATCAGATGGAGTTAGGTAATTTCTCCATGGTCCTATGGTTAGCAAATGGCAGAGGCAAAAGTAATAGAAATTCTACTGACTCTAAAATGTTTCAGGATTGAAATAGATGTCTAATTGCTCCCTTAAAACTTATCAATTTTTAGTCCAAAATGAGCACCAAATTAAGGGTTTAAAAATGAGATTTATTTTTTCAAGACAAAAATTGTGGCTCACATCTATAATCTTTATTTGCTGGAAAGCTGGGACGGAAAGGCTCATGGATTGAGGGCAGCCTTAGCAAAACATTCACAAGACCCCCAACTCAACCAGTCTGGGCACAGTGGTCCAGACTGTTGCCCCAACTACACAGTAAACATAGCTAGGAGGATTGTAGTCCAGGTCATCCTGGAGACGAACACTAGTTTCTATTTTAAAAAAATAATTAAAGCTAAAAGGGCTGGCGATGTGGCTTAAGTTGTAGAATGCCTTCTTAGCAAGTAAAAGACTCTTGAGTTCAAACCCCAATACTACATATATATGTATATATATACACATATGCTCACATACATATGTAATGAAATAAATTTAAATAAATTAAAAATTAGAAGAAAAAAAGGTTATTAATACTTAAATTTCATGAATAAAAGGGAATTTTGTAGCCATCTTTTTTTTT
>NW_012267356.1:3963488-4122291 GCF_000151885.1 Dipodomys ordii | reverse complement strand
CTTGTACTTCTCATTGTTGCATCAGATCCACCTGTATCCTTAAACAACTGGTTTTTCCCCATCTCCTCCACAAGTTATACTGACATCAAATATAGTGAAAACAGTAGCCATCTTTAAAGTCAAAGAAAGCCACTCATTAACTAGTTTCCATTTTCCCCAACGCAAACACAAGTACAGTTGAATATATCAGAGCAAGTAGCAAAAACACTTATTGTTAAATATACATAAGTGATATATCAAGAAAAATGTATTTGCTGCACACTTGACATCTGTGGTTTAACAAGTATGGATTGAACTTACCATAAGTATAGAAAGTACAGATAGAGACCATTGCTGAGATTGTTCAGCTTGTTCTGGTTACCTCAATCTTCTTTACACAGCCCTCTACAAACTACTACAGTTTGAACCATCATATCAATCAGGAGGGAAAAGGGTCATGCAGTTATTCTTAATCAACTTTTCTGAAATATCAAGAGCTGTGTTCAGCTTTTTTCTCATTAGCCAGTGCCTGGTCAAGTTTCCTCTCCAAAAGCCTCAAGAGAATTTGGGAAAGGAGAGAGGAACATTGTCACAGTTAGCTTAGAATGTGGGTGAGCCAAATTCTGACCTTGTTCCAAATTAAGTCACTTTTGTGCAAATAAAGTTTTATTAGAATATAGGCATACTCTTTTACATATACATTGTTTGTGGCTGCTTTCATACTACAAGGTTAATAGTTACAACAAAGACCACATGGCCTACAAACTTGAAAATACTTATGATATGGACTTCTACCAAAAATGTTTGCCAGTCTCTGGCTTAGTCCAATCATAACCCATTGCTTGGGATGCCTGGGGATGATATGATTTCCAAGAAGCAAGATATTGGAAAGGACCAACAATAAATATCACAAGGGTTACCAGGCCCAATTAATCATTTGTAGTGCTCTAATACAATAACGTGTTTTCTGTTGTAAGTCAGACTCACCTTGAATGTGTAATTTTTCTACAATTTAACTTTCTCATGAGCTAAGAAAATATGGAAAGGCAAGCATTTTTGCAAATACATAGTATTAAATGATGGGCAATATTGTTGTGTATCATGAATTTAGGAAGATACTCTAATCCTAATGTACTGACTTAAATATAATTCTAAAATAGTCTCAAAATCTTAACTACATATTTTGCTGATAACTATTTCCTTCTAAACTGTTTGTTTTAGGTTCTTGCATACACTGAGGGACTTCATGGAAAATGGATGTTCAGCGAGATACGAGCTGTGTTTTCAAGACGTTATCTTCTGCAGAATACTGCTCTGGAGGTATTCATGGCAAACAGAAGTAAGTCCTCTTTAATAAATTAAGTAGAAAACTGTGCTTGAAGGTTAATATTACAAATTGATATCACAGAACTGTCATGACTTTGGCCATTTCATTTCTTACTTTGCTATCCTCTCATTAAAACAAACAAAAATTCTTTTTGTAGTTTTTAAATTGAAAAGAATGTTTGAAAAAGAGTTGTTAAGACTGGAGATGTGGCTCAGCATGATCGTGCCTGTCTAGCAAGCATAAGAAGGCACTGAGTTCAAACCCCAGTATTACCAGAGAGGAGAGCCAGGTGCTGATCGCTCATACCTATAATCCTAGCTACTCAGGAGGCTGAGATCTGAGGATTATGGTTCTAAGCCAACTCAGGCAGGAAACTCCACAAGAATCTTATCTACAATAAACTACTCAAAAAAGCCAGAAGTAGTGCTGTGGCTCAAGTAGTAGAGTGCTCACCTTGAGCAAAAGAAGCTCAGGGACAGCACCCAGGCCCAGAGTTCAAGTCCCAGAACTGGCAAAAGCATAAAACAACAAGAGAGAGGTGGGGGAGAGGGAGGGAGAGAGTGAGGAGAGAGGGAGGTAGAGGGGGAAGGAAGGGAGGGAGGGAGGGAGGGAGGGAGGGAGGGAGGGAGGAGGGGGAGGAAGAGGAGGAGGAGGAAGACAGCTATGCAGCAGGATCATTTTCCGTGAAGATTCAGTACCATTACAAATAAATCATAATAGGCACTTGAAAATTATTTCTTAAATTAGTTAGTTTTTCTGTGATTTTCTAAATCACATTCTTTTCTTCTTTCTACAGCCTCTGTTATGTTTAATTTCCCTGATCAAGCAACAGTAAAAAAAGTTGTCTATAGTTTGCCTCGGGTTGGAGTTGGGACCAGCTATGGTTTGCCACAAGCCAGGTAATTATATGATATTGCACATTGTCTATAATTTGTTCACATATTTCAGTGCTCAAAATGTCAGAAATGTAAATATACTTCTACCATTATAATTATTTTGAGAACCAATAGTTGTCTTCTGTGAGTTATTTATAGGCAAAGAGGTTATGAAAACATACATTTAAATAATGACAGAATAACTAGTACAGATTTTTACTTACAACATATCTAAATAGGTAGGTAGAAAGGTAGGTTATCTATAACTTCTAACATAATGAAGATGCTATTTCTTGGTTGAAATCTTATAGGAAACATACCTGAATTCTTTCAAGGTTTTTGTGATTAATCACAATAATGAAGAAGCTTTTTAAAATGCCTCTTAGCCAGGCACCAGCTCATGCCTGTAATTCTAGCTATTTAGGAGGCTGAGATTTGAGGATTGGGGTCTGAAGCCAGACCAAGCAGGAAAGTTGATGAGACCCTGGACTCCAATTAACTACTGAAGAAAAGCTCTAAGTTGAACTATGGTATAGCTAATAGACTGCTAGCCTTGAGCAAAAAAGCTCAGTGACAGCACCCAGGCCCTGAGTTCAAGGGCAGGAACAGTGCACATGCTTTTGTGTGCGCGCACGCATACACACACACACACACACACACAGAAACAAGCTTTTTTTTGAGGGGGAGGGAGTCTGATCGTGGGGCCTGCACTCTGGGCCTGGGCGTTGTCCCTCAACTCTTCAGCTTAAGGCTAGCACCCTACCGCTTGAGCCACAGCTCCACTTCCAGCTTTTTTTTTCTGCTTATGTGGTGCTGAGGAATCGATCCCAGGGCCTCATGCATGCAAGGCAAGCACTCTACCACTAAGCCACCTTCCCAGCCCCCACTAAAGCTTTTTAGAGTTTATTACAGTATGATTTTAACCAATATCTAAATCATTCGTTTTAGTATTCTACAAGAATTGTCTTGAAGCCTTATTTTATTGATAGAAAATAATCTAAATGTAAAGCACAGTAATTAAATGTATTACTATATATATATATATATATATATATATATATATATATGTAGTATCATTTTCTGTTTTTGGCTCAAAGAAAATGAATACCTGGCTAAAAGTAGACTCTGTGTGTATGTGTCTGTGTGTGTGTACGTTTTACTATAACAGATCAAGAGTTAACATCTTGCCAATAGGGGCTGGGAAGGTGGCTCAGTGGTAGAGCGCTTGCCTTGCATGCCTGAGGCCCTGGGTTTGATTCCTCAGCACCACATAAGCAAAAAAAAAAAAAAAAAGATCTTGCCAATAGTGGTTCAGAGACTCATCAATGTCATAATTCCATGTTGGCCTCATATAAAAATCACTGCAACTGTTCAAGATACAGCATCTTTTCCTGTTTACATTCACATAAGAAACTGGGAATATCCCTGAAAGTTCTTCGTTTTGGAAAGAGTATATTTCTCATATGTCTCCAGCAAACTTTATCTCAAGTTACTTTGGTGACCCATTGCAACAATGAGATGTACAAGATGCTATGTTGAAAAATGAACTCTACAACTTTGGTGGGGGGTGGGCAAGTGGGGGGGTACAACTTTGGCAGGGGTGGGGGAGTGTAGCCGTAGAGATGGGAGGGCAGGGATGGTAGGGGAAAAACAAAGGAGGAAGCAACAATGCTTGATAAGAAATGTACTCATTACCTTGCTCATGTCATTGTAGCCCCTCTGTATGGTATTTTCACAATAAAAATTTTTTTAAAAAAAATCAAGTTACTTTGGTGAAACGGGTTTACCTTCCTAATACTTGAATCAATAAGTAGTAAGTATGATGACTTAATGATTACCTAGAGTTTATAGAACACATACTCCTGAGAATTAACTACCTCTGACCTGAGCAAAAGAGATTCAGCTGGTGAGGGAAAAGGGGAAATTGGCCTCAGGTAGATAAGCAACAATGTCTACCACAGAGACCAATACAGCCCTGAGGATTATTTGCAGGCTCTTAGCTCAGTGGAAAAGAAAACTAATCTTTGTCTGTCTTTCCTTAAATGGGTTACAGACATTTTAAACACAAGGAGTGTGTTTTACTTATCTTTTAATCTGCAGCACCTAGCACACTGCCTAATTGCAGAAGTGCTTTATAAGTGCCATTCAACTGGAGTTCCCTTGCATTACATCTTATCTCTTTAAGCTTACTATGGAAGAACAATCCACTGACATGTATGTACATGCTCAGGTTATTTGCTAAGAGAATGACAAGATTAAGTCCTAAGTACTTAAGCACTTATATAAAATACAGGTCAAAGAAAAAATGCATTTAGTCTATCAAAGACAATGAGATTAGTTTTGCAAGACTTATTGAATTTAAGCTGATTCATAGTAATCACTATTTCCTTTCCCATGTGGACACACACTGGTTTAAGCACCAATTCAAAAGTTTTTCCAGGAATAAATATTAAGGACTCACAAATCGGTCTAACTTGTTTCTTTGTCAGACAGAAAAGATGCCTCCTGGCGTCTTACTCAATGAACATGATTCCTGAAAGATTACTGAAGCGATTTTCTAGGTGGCATGTGTAATTTCCTTGAGCACTCCCAAACTTGTCTGAATCTGAGTTCATTTAAAACAAACAGCAGCTCTCTTACCTATTATGAGAGTCAATTATCTTTTAATCATGTCTGGTCTTTCTTTCACTTTGGCATAATACTTTTCTGAATGGAGAAACTAGAAGCCAAATAAATGGTTAGAATTTTTGTTTCTCTGTTATTTCATGAAGCCATTCTATCTCAGAACACCCTTTTATTGACCCTAACTTTTCCTTTGTTTCCTAATATTATTCTTGTAGGTTGTTTTGTTTGTTCTTATGTTTTTGGCTGGTTGGTTGGTTGGTTGGTTTTTGTACTGGCCCTGTGGCTTGAACTCAGGGCCTGGCACTTTCCCTGATCTTTTTTACTATTTGACCCACAGCTCCAGTTCTATTTTTTGTTGTTGTTGTCATTGACTAATTGGAGATCAGAGTTTCATGGGCTTTCCTGCTCAGGATGGCTTTGAACTTTGATCGTCAATCTCAGCCTCCTGAGTAGCTAGGATTACAGGCGAGAGCCACCTGCACCGGGCTCATCTAGCTCACTTCTTCAATTCCTATTCAGGAGACTCACATTAGTGCTAAAAGCAATTCCTTCACACACTAAGAGAAAAATAATGACAAATACTTGTTCATATTCTAGACTTCATACCCATAACTATTTTGTGGGTTTTCTATCAACCAGTACAATCAATTATATTTACATTTTCTTAGATTCTTCACTTACCAGGGAAGTAGCATAGTTATATGTACAGAGTTGATGAACTTAAATGGTCATCATGTGTTAGGATACTTAATACTCTTTATTTGTAAATTTCAACTTTAAATAGTACTCTTACTTTTGGATGATAACTTTGTGAAACTGGCCACTGTGTTCAAAACAGAGCTCCATGAAAAGTTAGCATAGAGCAGGAAAAATGAAGGTGTAGTGCCAGAACCTACAGTGCCCATCAGGGGCACTATTTTTTGAGTGTTTATTTCCAAACAGCTGTTAAGTTCTTAAGATGTTATGTTAGCTCATTTTGCAATGCTACACAGAATACCTGATATTGGGTATAAAGTAAGGAAGTTTATTTAATTCATAGTTTTTGAGTCCAAAAGTCCACCATCAGGCAGTCTCATCTGTTCAGCGGCTAGTGAGGCCCCTTGATTGTATCACAATGTAATAGAGAAAGAGAAAATAAAAATGCCTTCATAGAGAAGGGGCCAAGAACATATAATGACAACCCATTTGAACAGCCTGTGCTCCTGACAAATCTCTACAGTACACCAGCACCAGCGTCCTGTGAGGATTATGTTTCTCTGACCTAAAACCTTCTGTGAGACCCTCAACACTACCACACTACTGATTAAGCTTTTAGCACATGAATCTTTGAGGGACACACTCAATCCACATCCAAACCATAGCAGATATAAATTATTTAGTTAGTTGTTTAGATTTAACTACATAATAAGCAGAACTAATAGATATTTCTCTTAGCCAAGGAGCACCATGAAAAAGTTACTGAGGCCAGGTGCCAGTGGCTCACACCTGTCATCCTAGCTACTCAGGAGGCTGAGATCTGAGGATTGTGGTTTGAAGCCAGCCCAGGCAGGAAATTCTGTGAGACTCTTATCTCCAATAAACTACTCAGCAAAAGCCAGAAGTGGTACTGTGGCTCAAGTGGTAGAGCACTAGCCTTGAGCAAAAGAATTTTAGGGGGGGCTGGGAAGGTGGCTCAGTGGTAGAGCACTTGCCTTGCATGCATGAGGCCCTGGGTTTGATTCCTCAGCACCACATAAGCAAAAAGAAAAAAGGCCGGAAGTGGCGCTGTGGCTCAAGTAGTAGAGCGCTAGCCTTGAGCTAAAGAGCTGAGGGACAGCGCCCAGGCCCAGAGTTCAGGCTCCACGACCCGACCCCCCCAAAAAACAAAAGAATTTTAGGGAGTTCAAGCCCCAGGACTGGCAAAATAAAAATGTTACTGAGACACTAAAGTTGACATGATATGAATACCTGGTTGATCATTTGTCATTTATTGTGGAACGATACATTTTTTTTGTGGGGCTTAGTTTGTTTTTTACATCATTAGAGGTATGTATTATTGTGTGGTGCATGTACTTTAGGGGCAAGTGTAACACATTCAGTGTTAACCACCATTGTATAAGATTTAAGTGAAATGCTGGCAGTCAGGTGTCTAACTAAATACCTACTAACTAGTTATCATTGAGTAGCTTTGCTCTGCTTAAAAATACCTGTACTCATTTTGAGCATGATTTTAACTTTTTTTTCTTATATACATTTGCAGCTACAATTTACAAATAGAGTTGTTTTCAAATTTGCTTATCTTTAATAATTATCTTTGAAATATAATTCTCAAATATTGCTAATTTCTGCATTGAGGACATAGTCTATGATTCATCTCTGATGGACAAGTTATAAATTATTTTCATTTGGATGTTATCAAACTAACATATATTAGTATTGAATTTTTAAAAGCTATGAGTAAAAAAATTGTTGTGATATGTTCATTTACTAGGAGGATATCCTTGGCGACTCCTCGACAGCTTTATAAATCTTCCAACATGACCCAGCGTTGGCAAAGAAGGGAAATTTCAAACTTTGAGTACTTGATGTTTCTCAATACTATAGCAGGTGAGAGATCTCTCTTTTAAGTTCATCATAATAGGTTTATCTTCATCAAATTCATTTGTAATATGACTTGACATGATACATTTTTCTCTTAGGGATTCAAAGGCACCATTAGAATAAATATTGAAGCACTCACATTACATTTTATTAGAAACGGTACAAGCCAATACCAAGGTTTTAGATGCATTTATTGTTGAAGAGACTTTTCCTTGGCACTCTTTCTGCCATTTCCTTTGCTGACAGCTTTGTCTGAAGGTTTATTAGAGTCAACAAACCATTGCCAGAGAGAATCTGGAAATAATAATGGGAAATGTAATTTCACTACTTTGTCATTCTCAGCAATAGTGACAAAGACAAGAAAATAACAACAGGATTCTGCCTAGTACAGATGTCTCCTGGATTATGACATGATTGGGTTACAGCACCTTTTTTTTTCCCTTAAAGTTTTTCAATAAAAATAAAAATCTTATTTCTGGATGGTGAGTAACTGCCATCAAGCTCAGCATTTACTGTATGTGTGAATTAAACAAAGAGGTATAGTAGCTTTTGTTTTTCTGCTAAATCAGTGATTGTCAGTGAGTAAATATGCCTATAAGTTTTAAGTACCTTATTTTCCCCCTGAAGTTGAATTCCAAAATTTTTTATTCACATTGACTCAGAAACAACTCACTTCTATAGATTAGGCTGACAAAAAATTGTAACTCTATGAATTTAACTATATAAATTTATATGTTCATGTGTAGTTATTATTTCATTATGACTATCCTATAATGAATAATTGCTTTTAAAAGATAACTACATAATAACACTTTAAAAATCTTAGGGGCTGGGAAGATGGCTCAGTAGTAGAGCACTTGCCTTGCATGCATGAGGCCCTGGGTTTGATTCCTTAACACCACATAAGCAAAAAGAAAAAAGCCAGAAGTGGCGCTGTGGCTCAAGTGGCAGAGCACTAGCCTTGAGCTGAAGAGCTGAAGGACAGCACCCAGGCCCAGAGTTCAGGCCCCACGACCAGACCCAAAAATAAATAAATAAATAAATAAAAATCTGGTATATGTAAATATGAACAAGAATATAGTAAGTGGGCTGGGAAGGTGGCTCAGTGGTAGAGCACTTGCCTTGCATAAATGAGGCCCTGTGTTCGATTTCTCAGCACCACATAAGCAAAAAGAAAAAAGCCGGAAGTGGTGCTGTGGCTCAAGTGGTAGAGCGCTAGCCTTGAGCTGAATTGCTGAGGTACAGCGCTCAGGCCCAGAGTGCAGGCCCCATGACGGGACCCCCCCCCCAAAAAAAAGGATATAGTAAGTAAATACTAAATATGTCATAGGTGTGTATTAAATAGGTAAGAGAACATAACTTGTCAATATAAAAGGATAAAGGTTTTTGCAATATTTTAAAAATCTTAATCATGTTCATATATATGCATTCATATACATAGTTTATATGTAGTATATACATATAAACACATATATGTATATATAGAGAGAAGAAACCTATTTATTCCCTCAAAGTTAAAACAAAGATTTTTATATTATTTAACTCTAGAACATTATTTTCACGTATAGATCTAATGAATTTAAATATTTGGAGTGTAAAGAACTTAATTTCCTTAGCAGTAGCCTTCAGTATCTGAAGGGATTGGTTCCAGGATCCCCTGCAAATATAAAATGTGAGGATGCAAAGTCTTCTATATAACATGGCAGAGTGTTGTATAATCTCACATTCTCCCATATACTTTAAATCATGTCTACTTAGAATGGCTAATATGATACAAATGCTATGTTAAATAGTTGCTAGATTATAACATTTATGCAATCATGACAAGAAAAAATTCAGTTAAGTGCCTCATTAAAAAAAAAATTGATCCATTGTTTGTTGAATCCATGGTGCAAAAACTGCAATTAGGGAGAACCCACTGTATTTAGGTTGCCAACACGACTGAGCAGAAAAAGCCTAAGTCTCAGAGCCAAGGAAAATAGGGAACAAATCTCAGATCTTCCAGCTTGTGGCATGAAACATAAATTACACTCTCTATCTTGAACTTTTAGTCTTTTGGTAGTAGTATTAGTTATCTTTGCATCCACTAGAGTAACTGGTGTGCTTAGTCCTAAACCATTCTGTTGCATACTATTTTATGGGTTTTCTTGCTTTTCATATTGTTTTGTCCTTATTTGGTAACATGGATAATTTTTTACTCACCACTTTAGTGATTTAGAATGTTTGCATCTTTCTTTTATTCCTAAAACTATATTTAATTTTGAACAACTTCCTACTGTATTTCCCTTATCTTTGAAATAAGTCAACCTCTTAATTACTTCAGCATTAGATATTTTAACTCATGTATATTCAATTGTTTATCTCTATAAGTATAATTTGCTATCTGAAATCTGAATGATTATTAACTACTTATTTTTAAAATCAAAGTATTTCTCATATTGAGAAGGATTTTAATTTGTTAAAATTTCTTCTTGTTAATGCAGTATGTATTTTCAGGTCCTTTCCTAACATTTCTGGATAGCATTCTTTTTATACTGAGTGCAGATTTTTTTTTCATATTCCCTGTATTGTCTTTATTTTTGTTTGTTGAAAGTTTGTCAGGAGGAAGTACCTGCCATTACTTGAGTTTTTTGTTTGTTTGTTTTGTTGTTGTTGTTTTCTCTTGCCAGTGCTAGTTTCATAGAGCTGTTGGATTAAAACTGGAGAGTAGAATAATATACCTTTCTTTCAGTTCAGTTTCCATTCCATTTATATGAAAAGATCCTGCTGTTCTAAGATGAGATGCTCTTTACTCTCTAGATGGAGCTTTTTCTTTCTCTTTTTTTCTTTTTCTTTCTTTTTTTTTTGTCAGTCATGGGGCTTGAACTCAGCGCTTGGGTGCTGTCCCAGACCCTTTTGCTGAAGGCTACCTCTTTACCACTTTGAGCCACAGAATAATTACCAGTTTTGAGGTGGTTAATCATGAGCAAAAAGGGCAATGAGCTTGAAGTTCTATATTCAAATCCCCATACTGGCAGTTTAAGACAGCTGATATTAAGGCTTGAATAAGTGCTATGAATAGTGAATTCTGCAAATGCTAAACAGAAGAGAGGACTTTGAAAGTGTGTTAGGGAAGAAATGAATGATAGAGCAAAGAGCATCATATTTTGACTAGAGCAGAGAATAACAGATAATATGTGAGCTATTAGGAGCCAGATTATAAACAGGCTTTTAGGAGTCAGTATAGTTTTGAAGGAATGCAATGTGCAATTTTAAGAAAATTAAAATGATAATTATGTGTGACATGAATTGGAATTATAATAACTTATAATTAGAGCTATAAGAAGAATATTACAGAAATGTAAATTGACATCAGTTTGCTCATTCCAGTAAATAGTTTACTGTGTTTTGCATTGCAACTATTAAACCAAATAAAGTATGCTTTTTGTCTTCGAAGAGATCATACTATACATGTATACCAGTATTCCAATAAATCAGAATATTTATAATGGGAGTGCAAATTAAGCCATTTGGGAGTCACAGATCTAGAAGCCATTACTTTGAACTAAAAGAGCAGGAAATTCTCTCATATGTGACCTTTAAATTGGAAACTGAAATATAAGCAAGAAGAACTTAGAAGGCAATCAGAAGGCATTCCAAGGGGTGGCGGGGAGAAAACAAGGGGGTAAAGTTAGATAAGAATAATGGCAGAAGCCGGGCACCAGTGGCTCACGCCTGTAATCCTAGCTACTCAGGAGGCTGAGATCTGAGGATCGCAGTTCAAAGCCAGCCTGGGCAGGAAAGTCCATGAAACTCTTATTTCCAATAAAAACCACTAGAAAACCAGAAGTGGTGCTGTGGTTCAAGTAGTAGAGCACTCTCCTTGAACTGAAGAGCACAGGAACAGCCCCACAACCGACAAAAAAAAAAAAAAAGAATAATGGCAGTATGGATGACAATATATATGATGTTATTAACCAAAAAAGTTAAAGTCACTGTACTCTTTGGTAGTTTAATGCTTCTCCAAGAGTTCATCATTGGCATCAGTACCACTTAGGGACCTTTGGAGCTATAGATTCTGAAAGACTTCCTTACACCCACTGGATCTGAAGCTGTAGTCCAGCAGCCTGCCTCTTAGCCAGCCTCTAGGTGATATTGATGCAATGAACTTGAGCACTATTGCTCTATCTAACTAAACATACTGACTAGAAAAAGTTGCATGAAAAGATAGTGAAGAATGTATTTAAGTGCTGCTAGATTTAATGAAAGTTTAGAAACCTGAAAGATCAGTATGAGGTGGACTACTGAAGGTTCATAGAAAAGATGAGCTTTAAGCTAACTCCTTGATAGTTTGGTCAGACATTAGTGATTATCCTGACAAAAAGAGCATTTATAAGTAGAATGACAGTTGGGAAAAGTTATGTATATGAACATCCTGAAGTGCTCTCCTGACTATATTACTATTAATTCTTACCTTGACATCATCCTAAACTACCAGTTTATACTTAAGCATCAACATGAAGGTCACTAATACCAATATTAAGCATTGGGAAAGCAATATGAATTGTCTGTTGCTATGAATTGTAGAAAATATGTGTATTATTTGTATCTTCAGACAACTCTCAGAGGTCTCTGAAGATACAAAAATAAAGACACTCTGAAAGCAAGTGTGCCAGTATCACTTTTGCTGACAAATTCTTTCCCAT
The DNA here is from genome assembly GCF_000151885.1 of Dipodomys ordii. Taxonomy (NCBI): domain Eukaryota; kingdom Metazoa; phylum Chordata; class Mammalia; order Rodentia; family Heteromyidae; genus Dipodomys; species Dipodomys ordii. The sequence continues at coordinate 4,110,220 of NW_012267356.1, read as the reverse complement.
TGTTTCATTTACACAGTTTCAGAGATACAGTTATTGTTCAATAAATATTTAATGTAATTGATTAAAACAAAATTTATCATTCTAGAGAGGATATCAGTATTGTTTTGACAAAAATTATTTCTATGATATTTAATGTGCTAGGTAGTCCAAAGCTAGAGAATAGTTGGTTTGGATCTTGTCATAGCTCTTTTAAAACATTTATTTAATTATTGTTGGTATCAAGATCTGATTTCTGATATCAAAATATCAAGAGTCAAAAGTATTTTTATTGTTTATTTTTCATTATTTAATTTGGAACACCTCTGTAATTGTTGATATCAAAATTCAGGAAGATATAACTAGTAGTTAATGTTTATTGAAATGTGTAACATATGCCAAACATTGTTCTTCAGGCTTTATGTTTCTTTACTTATTTAATTTCCACAGCCCCAAAATTTAAGTTCCGCTCTTATCCCTAGTGAACAAAGGAGGTACAGGGAAATTAAATAACTGTTCCAAGATTCAGAGCTAACAAGTGACACAGTCAGATTCAGTTTTGAGTGTACACTGCCCCCCCCTGCTCCAGGATATTCTTGGAGCCTTTCCATTTCACCTCCAGCCAAAGCCTTTTTCTAGTAGATGCTCTAAAACCTAAACAGCAAATGATTCAAAACAGTTTTACTTTCTTTTCCATTCATCAGAAGATCCTTTGAAGTTTATTTACTATCATGACATTTTGCTAGAGGGGCCTAGAATTATTGAATTTGATGTAGACCCTCATTTAGATCTAAACAGATTTTGAACAGAAATTAGCAAAGAAATTTTTATGGTGAGGACCTTTGAGATCACCACGGTGGGAGAGCAAGAAAGAACGAGGTAGAATTTAAGCTCCAATGTCATTAAAATAAAAAATTCCACGGATTTCTGAGCAGAGCTGGGAACCTGAAGCTGACTTGATAACCATTCTGAGTTGTCTTGCAGTGAGGCAAGTGGGCCAGGCCTTTATTACCTTTGCTCTGCAGCCATTGAAGTGACTCCTAGAAAGGAGATATGCTGATGAAAGGGATCTTAGAGAGGGACTTAGCTTAGTGCCACCAGCAACAACACTGCCATTACTTGCTCAAGTATGCATCTACTGGGCCAAACAGTTCTCAAATTTTACCACATTGCAATCAGGCTTTTTGAAACAGAGAAGGTTAAGCCTCACCCAAGAAGTTTTAACTTGGTACAGACTCAGGAATTTTTATTCCTAACATATTCCCACTTAATGATTATACCATTGTGCTGCACTATACCTATATTCTGTAAAAAAATGCATATAAAGATAAGTTTATTAATTACAGTTCCTATAAATATTTTAGTTACTATCAAACATTCTCAGGTTATTTTTTTCCTAAAAATACTATTTTGCCGGGCGTCAGTGGCTCATGTGTGTAATCCTCACTACTCAGGAGGCTGAGATCTGAGGATCACGGTTCAAAGTCAGCCCAGGCAGGAACATCTATGAGACTCTTATCTCTAATGAACCACTGTGGCACTGTGGCTCAAGTGGTAGAGTGTTCTTCTTGAGCTGAAGAGCTCAGGACAGTGCTCAGACCCAGAGTTCAAGACCCACAAATAACAACAAAAATACTATTTTAAAGTCAAATATGAAGTATATTTATGACCTATTTCTTGCTCTCTACTTCTTTCTTAATGTCTCTTTTATTTGACTGTCATATTTTTCTCCTTTCTATGTGCATTTAAAAAAAATGAGACTATAGCCTGCTGCCAGAGGCCCACACCTGTAATCCTAGCTACTCAGGAGGCTGAGATCTGAGGATCACGGTTTGAAACAAGCACAGACAGGAAAGCCCATAGGACTCTTATCTTCAATAAACTACTCAAAAAAAAAAGCTGGAAGTGGAGCTGTGGTTCAGGTGGTAGAGTGCCAGTCTTGAGCAAAAGAAGCACGAGTAGGCCCTGAGTTCAATCATGACAGGCAGAAAAAATAAAAGAAAGGAGACTCTATAAAGCATTTTGGCAGTAGTGTCTTGGTATTGAAGCATTGTATGGGCTTTTCAGATGCCCATGTAATACATGTATTTACACATACATACATAGATATGTATGTATGTATATATACACGCATACCTATATACCTATACACATGTCTGTGTGTGTATGTGTGTATGCATACATATATCTGTGTGTGTCTCAACCTCCGAAGTATTGGGATTATAGGCATGAACCTATACACTCAGTTTCACTTCATTAAATAGTCTTTTAAGGCTTGATTTAAAAAGAAAATCTGCATGTGAGTCTGTCTTAGCAAAATTTATTTAACTGTTTTTGAAACACTTGAGAGTTTTTTTTTCAGGAAACACTAAATTTTGGAAGACTGAAAGAATTTTAATTATGATTAGATTCAACTAAAAATACCATTTCAACCTCTATTTCCAGACTTGATTTCTGTTCATTGTGTTCTGAAAGATACAACCTATGCTTCATTTTATACCTTATTAAAAAATACTAAGAAAAAGATGTTCAAATCTGACATCCTTACGTTAAAAAAAAATGATTGCTAACATACTTTTGTGCAAATGATTCAGTTCAACTTGAGAGTTTTTGAGTTGCTTTTTTTTTATATGATTAGCTAATGAATTCAGCATAACTTCCCCAACCCCATCCTTTTTCTCCTGTTTAGCATTTTCCACTTTTTTACTCTGTGATGAACAAGCCCTCCCTGGTTAATTATGTATATATTTAGCTTCTGCATGTGTTGGGCTTATTATTGTCATCTAATTAGATGTAACTTGAACTGCTTGCTTCTAGAAAAATCATTAAAAATTCTTTCCTAATGACCTAGAGATGACAAAATGTCTGTAAAGTGTGAAGAAGCCGACAAGCCCAGGAACATCGCTCTTAAAGCGTGTTAATCCAGATGCTGCAATCATCTAATTAAACAATATTTTGCTGTCATTAACATTTTCACCAAGGAATTGCAGTTATAATTTCTTTGTCAGCTGTCTCTAGATCATTTTACCTTCAAAACTAAAGTGCCATATAAAAACATTAAATTGGATGGTTTAATTAAAAAGTTTTTTTTTAAATGAAGAAACATATCCAGTGTTTCTGAGATCTCATTTACTCTGCTTCATTCTTATTGTTTGAGTAGATTAGTGTCACAGGCTTCCAATATTTAATATTCATCCTCTAAGATAAATGTGCGTAAGCAGAGTTAGCATAACCTATGTAAAATATATCCTGCTTTTAAGGAAAGAACTCTACCAATTACAATATAGTACATTTATTAAATTTAAACTGTCTTCAAAAACAACAACTACAAACAGAAAGAATTGACAAATAAATATCCAGAACTTAATAGAGATTAGTTTGGAATTGTTCTCTTACAGTAAACTAATTTTTTCTTTATTTCACAAGATCTTCAGTAAAATGAAGGGATTATGCTAATTAACTCAAATTTAGAGTACAAAAATTACAAAGTACCCCCACTCATGTTTTTCTTTCCTGTAGTATTAAAATCTTATTAAATATATATAGGCTGACCATGTTGCAAAACAAAAGTGGAAATTTTTATTAAAATTCGTTTTTCATGTAATTTATGTTTGTTAAGATTACTATAAGATTATAATTTAAATGAGAGTTTCATAAACTTAAAACAAGTCCATATTTTGGTTTGTCTGAGTAGCTGCAAACATTCTAGTTCCACATACACAATCCTCTCTCATTTATACTTCTATGCTTTTGTAAAAGTCCTCATCCCATAAAAGAATGTTCAGAAGTTTTTCCTTGTTTGACTTAGTTTGTTTACCTTTTAAAATTTAGCTCATTTTATTCGAGCTTTGATGCACACACACACACACACACACACACACACACACACACACACCTATTTATTCCAGCAACAAATATTTTATGATTGATCATATGCACCAATATAAAAAGATTTTGAAAGGTAAAAACAAGTCAGACTCTACATCCAGATTAGACTCCTGAAGAGGCTGTGACTTCATCTCAGTAAATACCAAGAGGAAGCAGCAGTAATGCTTTTCATCAGTTCCCTCTAGGTATAACCCACTCAACTCAGCTAACATATTTCAAACAGCATGTAGTTTAGATGCAAAATGAATGATTTGATATCAGATAATATTATTACCCAATAAGATGTTAAAATAATTCTGTATTATATATATATATATGTATACATATATATATTTACCAATTGCTGTTAGCGTATGTATCATTTAGTGCCATTTCCTAATAAGGAACATAATAATACCTGCATATGCTGCACTACTGGACCTATAATATGTGTATCAAGACTTACTGAATGAAATACATATGACTAAATGATAGGGAAAAGGCTGTTTTCTGTGATTTGGAATGAACATTTAGGAAGTTACATATGACACATGATTAAGTTTTGTCTAGATCCTTTAAGTTTGGATTTCTTTTTTTCTGGTCCTGTGGCTTGAGGTCTGGGCCTGGGAGCTGTCCTTTTGCTCAAAGCTAGTGCTCTACTAAATTAGCCACAACACAGTGCCTCTTCTAGCTTTTTCTGAGTAGTTTATCGGAGATAAGAGTTTCATGGACTTTCCTGCCTAGGCTGGTTTTGAACCATGATCCTCAGATTTCAGCTTCCTGAGTAGCTAGGATTACAGGTATGAGCCCCTGGCGCCCATCTTAGATTTTCTTAATTTCATTTGATCATATGTTCTTCCAGTAAATTAGGAGGGCAAGTATTGTACTTTCTCAACTTGCATGTCTCTGTATCCTTCTTGGAATATTTAAATGATTCCCTTAAAAATAAACAGACAAACTCAAACAACCCTGAAAATCTCTACCTGAGGCATATCATCTCTGCCCATAGGAACTATATACATAGGAACTAAATCTATACCAGAACTATTTGTAAAAGAAGCTAGCCCAAAAGGAAGAGAATGACGGCCAACCAGCAGTATGTGTATATATCAGTCTTATGTATAGTAATTCTAGGTATTATTTTTAAATTATTAAGGGACCTAGTTTTAAATGCATAATTAGCAGAATGTTTTTAATTAAACACAGACGTAGTTCAGTAAGTAAAAGAGTTACTTTTCTTCTGAAATTTAATAGTTTCCTTATGTATTACAAGAAGATTAATGACTTAATAAGTAATTATCGTATTCTAATTTTTATTTGTTGTTTACAAGGGCGGACATATAATGATCTAAACCAATATCCTGTGTTTCCATGGGTCTTAACAAATTATGAATCAGAAGAACTGGACCTGACACTTCCAGGAAACTTCAGAGATCTCTCAAAGGTAACTTTTAAATACATAGAAGTTTATATCCTATAGTGGTTGCAATCTAAAGGATTTCTACTAGTGCATAATTCCAATTAATGTTGATAAGTAAACTGAATTGTCTCTCCTGCTTTTATAGTCATCACTTAAAACCACCCCAAAAAAACACAACAAAAGGACAGATTATTGCTATTATGGGAAAAATTAAATGAATGTTTAGGAAAGAGCAGATATAGGAAGAGATTGTTCAGATACTGCAGGATTTAAATGGCATGGTAACAAATCTGAAAGTAATAAAATTATAATGGCCAATTATTGTTGAGATACATTTTCTAGACAATTATGCATGTTAAAAATATACATATATAGCCAGTTGCTGATGGCTCATGCCTTTAATTCTTGCTACTCAAGAATCTGAGATCTGAGCATCAAGGTTTGAAGCTAGCCTGGGTAAGAAAGTCATGTGACACTCTTATCTCCAATTAAAAGCTAGCAGTAGAGCTATGACCCAAGTGGTAGAGCACCCACCTTGAGTGAAAAAAACTAAGGGACAACACATTGGTACCAAGCTCAAGACCTTGCAATGGGCACACACACATACACACACACAAAAATCAGTGTCAAAGAGAACTTACTACTGAAAAGGATAAAGGGTCTGTTTAAACACAGAAAGAATATATGCCTTAAAATGGCAAAAAAAAAGATTTAATGGGAATAAAAATTACAAAGCAAATTTTGGGCTACTTTATGTCATTTGTCAAGAGGAAATTTAAGTAGGGTATTAAACTATTTGAAATGCAATGAAGAAATAAAAAAATAACCCCAAGAAAGTGCTTAATAGCCTTAATACCTTATAGCTAATATGATGAGTCATGTTTCTGAGATATAAACTCAAAAATTTTATTGTGTATGTATATATATATTATAAAGATATACGTGTGAGTTTGGATGAATGTATGTTATAGTATTTAATATATAATGTTTTATGGCCTAAGCCCAATACTAAATTTTATGTGCTTTAGCCACAAATCATCTCTTTTGAAATCATCTCTTTTCTGTCAAACTTAATTGTCTAGTTTAGCAATCCAGAGAAGGTTAAAAAGTATATGTGTACACTTGATTTTGTGGGAGCATGCTTACTTAGCTCATAGCCTGGGCTGTTATAAAACATCTAAATTAGAGAAACATCATTGTACCCAATTTAAATTTCATGCCACAGATGGCTCTTAACAGCACATCTTCTTCGCTTCTTATCTTGCTTTGAAAGCTAGACCTACCCAGGCTGAAGATTTGTATCCACTTTATTAGCTGTGTGGCCTCAAGCTGCTTACTGTTTGTTCATTTGTAATTAGAGAATGATGCTATCCTATGACCAAATAGTTGTTAAGTTCAAGTGGCATGTACATTTAAAGAAGATAAAATAGTACTTGACACATAGAAACATTGCACCAGTTATAATTTATTATTATTTTTAAAAATAGAATATTTCTTAGCCCAGTTTTGAAGGTTGTTTACCTATTTTTCCATATTCTTATATTTCATTTACTCTCTAGCTCAGTGACTTCCCTTATCAAATTATACTTATCTAGGTCATTGATAATTACAGTTGTGACACTTATGGATGATAAAAAGGATCCAAGAAACGAGTTTAGTAGCATCTTAAAGCATCAGACAGATGCAACTGAAACCTAGTATGTTTGCAAATACAATACTTTTTTTAATGTGATTCCAGTGAACAAAAACTCCAATTATTACCATGTTACAAATAACCATTAGGGATTAGGTAAACAGAAGCATTGTAATTATGAGGTCTCCCCTCCTATTATCAAACTAATAAGATCAGTTGCCACAAAATTAAATAAGGTATTTTATTTTATAGAGAGATATACAGAGAGATAATAAATAGTGGTTAGGAGCTAGAACTCTGGAGCTAGGCTGCATGGATTGAAATCCTAATTCTGCTACTTATTAGCTGTAGTATTACTTACTTCCTGGCCTGTGTAATGGGGACAATAATAATAGGATTGTTGTGAGGAACAATGAGAAAGTAAGTATAAAGAACTTTGAATAGTGCATTGCATCATTATTAATTATTAATTAGTGTTTGTATGTGTGGTATGTATTGTTAAGATATTTCTGAATCATTGAAATAAGCCATGTACTTAAAAAATGTCTTCAAATGATAAATGATAAATTTCTACTATTACAGCCATATTGTAATTAGTAATCTTCAGTATTGTAGTCAGTTATATGAATTCGGGGCATGACTTTCTAAAGTTGAGGTGTAAATGGTGTAAAACGAAACCAAATTAAACTATTGATACAAGAATGAAAACTGTTAAAATAGTTTTTATTTGTACATATTCTGTTTAACATTAATCAAACAGGCATTGTATATTAAATATGATGAATTGTATTAAACCTCATAAGCTGATTATTACTACAGCGGTTTAAGATTCTTTTTCAAACAAGGAAGGATGTCTTTTTTCTTTGAAATCCAACTGGGCTATCATAAGGAAACTTAGAGACAAGATTTTCTTTCTTTCCCCCATTAATTTTTTATTTATTCTTTCAGTAAGTCATCAGATATTTATCATGCACTCACTACCTATAGGTTCAGAAGATAGATTTCTGTACTAGGTAGAAAAAAATCACATGAATTAAATATGTGACTAAAACATAGTCACAGTCTCTTGACAGAGGTTGATTCCTGAGCAAAGATGAGAACTCAGTTAACAGAAGCATGAGGCCAGTGTGTTAATACGGCTGTAGTGGGGACTGTACCACACTGGAAGTACATACTCAACTACTCTGACATGTGGACAGATACATTATGATTAATGTGGACTGCTGAGACATCTGGTAAAATATTTGCTAGTAGTAAAAGACATTTAGTTTATCCATGTAGAAAGGGAAAGATGAATTAAACGAAGAAGTCACTGTTTCTAATACAAGTGGAAGACACAAACCTTCTTCAAGTTTCTTAAGCTGATATATTTCATCTATATTTCTTTTGGAAGAGCCTTTCCTTTTGTGACTTACATGTATTGTTCCAACTGTCTATAGTGTTAAAAAATGGTAGAGATAAACAGACAAAGCCTAATAAATTAGGCAGCATGAATCAGACTGTACTTTTGCAAGCATGAATTCCTCATGTTGTGAACAGTTGAGCTCATGAGCTCTTTAAAAAGATAGATAGCTTTTTCTTCCAATTCTACTGTTTTCCATGCTTTAGCGATTTGTTCTTTCTATTCTGTCACAGTAACATGATAGGAAAATGTTAGCAAATTAAAACCTCTTGATATGTTAATAAATTACTCTTGCATTGTTCCCATGCTTCATTGAATATCTTAATAGGAAATTCTTACAAATGGTCTAGAAACCCAAGTCTGTCCTGTGTAAAAGCCATTAATAAACAAGATTTTAATACATGAAAATATAGCTTATTATATGCCTAATGGGAAAATGGCATTTGAACTATAATAAAATAATTAGAAAGAAACCTACACTAGTACAATATGACTGTGATGAAGGACAGCACCTGAATTTCTTGCAGGTTTAGTCAGTGCTACAAATGGAGGTTTTCATGGAGAATTTGTTACTTTTCACAACTTCAAGGAACAATTAGACTAATTCAGCATTATTAACCAGGAACATTCTAAAATATTCCTAGCAGAAAAAGTACTTTCTAAGCAAAAAATAGGAGTCTTAATCTAAGTAATAATTCCTAGCAGCGCAAAATTCTAGAATTTGGTTCAGTAAATAATTGTGGCTCCAAATAATTTCATGTTCTGTGTAGTATAAAAATTAAAATGTTATAAAGTTTACAGCCAAAAATATTGAATAATTCATTTTATTTGTACCACTATTTTACATTATACTGGCTTCATAAACTTCTATGTTTTATCAAAAAACTTTCAAATTAAAGTTTCAGAAAATCCAGTTCTTAAAGTGTGGGTTTTTTATTTTTTTTAACAATATATTCTTTTAACTTTATTCATTTTTTTATGTATATGGTACCAAGAAATTGAACCCAAGGATTCATGCATAAGCCACATTCCCAGCCTCAAATTGGTTCAAACCATAAGACATATATAAAGTTTTGTCTTTTCAGCAAAGTTTTAGTGTTCTGATCATACCACTAAAAACCTTATTTTACCATTGTTTGCTGCCTTCCTTTACACTTACCTTTGGCTGAATAGCCTACAATAGGTTTCAACTTTCTCTTTCCTTCTGAAAAGGTCCATGTAGTTCTCATAGAATATAACAAATTAGTCTCAGAAAACACAGAAAATGTCTTCTATCTCACTGGTGTTGCTTAAGAGTAATAGGCATTGTATAAGCTTGGCATTTCTGTGTTTGGAGCTGGAGGTAGACTCAGAGAATCCTACCTGTCCAAGGACAGTGGTTAATAAGAAATAGGAAATTTGATTTCCTGTTTCCAAAGGAAAGGGAGCTATTCGATGGTCAATAAATAAACTTTCTATTATAAAGTGTCAAATAAAATGTATCTGATATTTTCTTTATGATATATATGATGAAGCAACTAGCAAATGAATACACACCTATTTATGAGTAGCTATTACACAAAAGAAGCTTTTCAAGGTAGCAAGAGATCTTTAAGGTACAGTTCTAGCCCTCAAGAATATTATTGTTTAGGAGAAAACAATAGTCTGGAAATTTTGCTCACGACATGTGTATCCTTATAATGTATGAATATTCAGTGGAGTCTAAGCTAAATTTACCATGAAACTAATGAAGCTTAATCATTAGAATCCCTCAGTTTCCAAGGTTTTCCCCTAAACTTTGCCCTTAATTTTATGAACATAGTTATATGTTCATTTTCTTTAAGAACCCATTTCAGTCCATTACTGTCTGAAAAATACCTGACAAAATAATTAAGGAAGTGTTTTAATTTGGCTCATGATTCTAGTCTAGTTGCTTGGCAATGTCTCTTTAGGCCTGTGGTGGCATAATACATTTCAAGAGCACTTTGTGGTATCTGGGAAGCTAGTTGACCATCAACTAACTCCTTTTCATCTTGGGAACAGAAAACCAAATTTCCTTTGACCATGAGCTACCTTACTACACTTTGACATGTGGGACGCCACATGGGTTCTAAAACAATGGAAATGATGGACTTCTTTATCCCTTTTCCAAGATCATACATCATCCCTGTTAAGAACATCAATGAGATGGAAGACGTTTTCTGTCTTTCTGAAAAACAAGAGTTTTGTGGTTGTAACATCCTTTTCAAGGATGTACTCCCTCAGCACTTTCTTTTTCCAGATTTCACCACCATAGGTTAAGAAGTAACCCTTTAACAATTGAATCTTTGGAAGATATTTTGGGTCCAAAGTATACCAAAACCCCTCTCATATAAATTGCAGACAACTAAGTCTCACATGACCTGAATTCACCCTTAGTGCAAAGGAAAGAGCTACCTCTTAGGTAAACATGGATGGCTTCATGGAAGAAGCAAGTAAGAGTTACACAATTCCATGAACTAATGAAATATATTTCCCATATCTGATCCAACCTCATAATTCCACTATTACACATTTCCCCCAAACATTCTAACAGTATGACAAATACTTGGTTTGCTTTTTAAAAGCAGCATCTAATATGTAACAAGAACATGTTTTTTAAAAAAGATTAACTTATTAATTTTATAGAAATTTGGAGAAATAAAGTATCACATGAGAAGCATAGTAAATAAAGAGTAATTTCTCGATGGAACATACTTTGCCTCATGCACTGATGGCAGGGACCGGATGATAATGTGAGCTTGAGCTGGCTTTCTTGCCTTTGCTAAGTTCACACTACAGCCAGGTCCATAGCACTCATTTCTCACGTAGGAAATTGAATCTTTGGAGTGTTTGTTCTTCTAACTTTGAATGGTTAACCCTGGAATTACCAAACTCTTTCTATTTTTCTTTCTTTGTACATATTTCTTTCTTTATATTTGAATTGAGAATTCAAAAACAGAGAGACTGTAAATGGACATGATGTAATGTGGAATTTGTTCAAATTTTTCTCTGTCCCATATTGTATAAATTAATGCAGGTTTTCTGGGCTCTCCGAACCTTAGTGTCCTCTTCTGTAAAATGAACATGATAATACATGCGTAACGGGTGTTGAAAGAAGTACACATACTAATGTAGATATAGCACTTAATGAGGTGCCTTAGCCACAGTGGCGTTCAGGGAATCGGAGCTACACAGCAAATTTTTATAAGCATCACTATCAGGAAAAACACAGTGAAGTCATATTTGATTCAATTGATTTAATTTAGTAAAGTCAAAAGCAATATTATTCAATAAACTATTTCAGGCAAGTAACTGTTTTACCATCTCCTTAAATTGTCAAATTATCAAAACACTGACATTTGACTAAATTTTTATTAGAATAAATAATATGCACATTTATTTAAACTGAAATGTTTTATATGTATAATATTTTACTCTTCCTCTATTTAGCATATATAATTTTCTTATGTTTTCTTTTATTGAACAATTGAAGATCACAGGAACAAGAAAGTTTTTACCAGTAAAATGTATTAGTTCTTCCATTTTATTTCATATCACAGGTTCAAGTTTTACCTATTATACATACAGGTGATAGGCTATATTTTTTGACACAATCGACAACAACTTAAGTAATTTAACACTGAGGTATAATTTCAGTACTAAGCAACAGTAGATGTAGAGATTCTACCCCTCCCCCCCACACCTTTATACAGATATTCCCTATGGAGATGAGCTGTTGGACTGAAATTCATCTTAAAACATGAGATGTGCTAGTATTTCATTTATTTACATAAACTCATGGAAACTTGACTCTTAAATTATAGTGGTTAATATGAGTTTGACATGAAGTACAGGCTCTGCTTACTAAAGTGTAAATGGAGTTTTCCTATTTACCAGTCATGCCCTCTGATAAATGAAATCATTCCATCACAAAACCAAGTACTGCTAATATTGACAAGAGCATAAGATATATCACACACACACACACACACACATATTCATTGAGTGGAAAAATATATTTTGTTAACACAGGAGTTGTTTGACTGACAGATGATGATAAGCATAACCACTTTCCCAAATTATTATGCCACTTAAAAAAGGAAGTGATAATGCCTTAAGGCTTTGAAATGTGATAATGCAAATGGAGGCACTGAAGTGTGAAACTCTTCAGAGTCCACCCTGATTCTGCCAAATGTGTATACACCATGGTAACTTAGGGAATACACAACTCAGAAATCAAGGATAAGTTTTTGGGGTTATTTATCTTTTTCACCACAAGTAATAATCTACAAAATTAATATAATTCTATTTACTTTATTATGTACTTTACCAGGTGTTTTGTTTTTAATAACAAATATAAACTGTAGAAAAAACTACAAAGTGTGTCAGTATTTGATTATGATGGTATAAAAATATTAAGCTATAAAAATATGAATGGGTAAATTTAACTATGTGATATTACTCTAAAAATTTATTGCTAAATTTGAAATATTTGTCTAAGTAAGTGTTAGCTGTCTCAATATGGGACCCACAGTATACTAAAAATTGTGTTTGTTAGGCTTGTCTATGTGACAGTGGTGAAGAAGTACTATTTTCAAGAAATGATATGAGAGGTAGTTTTTGTATAGTTTTAAACTCATTGAGTAATCATTTATTTAAATTAATCATTTTATTCATTCATTCATTATTTTAATTTACAGATATTAATTGCCAAGTTACTCTGTGCTTGGCATTGGAGATAGAATGACAGTAAGAATAAGAAAATACCCTAAAAATTTAGTCCCTTTTAGTTTGCCCAGTGTCATGTATTTTCCCTTTATTTGAAAAAAAGAACCAAGGAAAGTGCAAACAAAAAGATTGCTTCCCAGAAACTATGGTAGCCAGCACAACTGAGGTGTATTTGTTACTCTCTCCACTTTTGATTGTTGGAGACATTCAATAGCATAGCAGGGAGCTTTATGGGTTTACACAGACCTCCCAGACCAGCCCAAGACTGTCTGCTTCTGCTAAAATATCCATTAATCCTGTTTTCTGTTCCTTCTCATTGACCCACTTGTCCAACTCTTCCAAAAGAAGGAGGATGGGGATAGGAATACTCACTGTGGCTTGCCCTGCTGTGAAAATTTTAAGCTTTTAAAGAAGAATCTAGGCCAGGGTGCTGTGGCTCACACCTCTAATGTTAGCTGCACAGAAAACTGAGATGTGATTGTCTTAGTTTGAAGCCAACCTGGGCAGGAAAGTCTGTGAGATTCTTATCTCCAATGTACTAACTCCCCAAAAGCCAGAAGTAGAGATCTGGCTCAAGTGGTAGAATGCCTCAAATAAAAAATACTCAAGTACAGTGCCAGACCCTGAGTTCAAGACTCAGGGTCAGTATTTTTAAAAAATAGCAATAGGAAGCAAAGTATGTGACTTTGTGTTCACAGAAGAATTCTTCTGAGGGAAGGCAAGGAGCTTGCCTCATTCACTTATATCATACCAGCCATATGTCACCTCCCTCACAGACCAAAATTTGCCTCCTTTTAATCCTTTCCAAAGGAAGTTGAATATTACATATCTAGAGCTGTTCAAAACTTAATTTGTAGCCCTATCATTATCTTTCTCTAAAACCTTAGAAAATATCTAGAACAGACATAGAAAAAATTAACATAGTACTTGCTTATATTTATTTTTCAGTAAGATTCATAAAACTAATTTTCTTAGGAATACTCAGATAGTGATAACAGTATCGGCCAACATTTGTGTGTACTGGTTACATGCCAGTCATTATGCTAATAAATGCTTAAAGCTTTTATTCCTACAACTCTATGATAAATTGCACTGGTTATATGGGCTGCAATTTATTTGTTACTTAGCTAGGGCATACTAAAAACAACCACAATGTTAGTGACTAATTCATCTTGTAGGTGCCCTCCATCTTTCCTGGAAGTTTTATAAACAACTTTTAAAGAACCTGTTTACCATCTGACAAAGGACCAGTATGTCTCATATGAGTAGGAGCAGTAGAAAAAATTCACTGAGTGAGACACTCCACACTCCCACATCTCTTGGTCTTATGTGGGACTAACATACTGGAATGTGCTAATAGATTTTGCTAATCAAAATGCAACATTTTTTATAATATAGTTAATCATGTTGTATATCCAATGAAGAAGCATAAAAAGATATATACTCTATTACCCAGCAAAAATTCTCAGGACACTTCCTTTTACTAATGCTTTGTTTCCTCATGTTCTAAGAAAATTAATATAGTAATGAAATTGCAAAGAGGAGATTTTAATTCACTTGAGTATACATTTACACACAGTTTGAGTGGCGCTGTAGCTCAAGTGGTAGAGCGCTCGCCTTGAGCTGAAGAGCTGAGGGACAATGCCCAGGCCCAGAGTTCAAGCCCCACGACCAACAGAAAAAAAAAAAAAAACTTGAATACACACAGTTTGGAAACACAAAATCGCTAAGAATTTTACATGTTATCATCTGAAAACAATTCAAAACATAAGCAGCATAGAAAGGAATTAGTTTGAATTGAAAGATTTCATTTTATTTTTCAAACTCCACCTTAATGTTGAGTTTTTATGGTGAAAATGTTCAAGTACAAAGAAAAATACTCATAACAAGATTTTGTGATTATTGATACTCAAACATTTTTGTGTTGCTGAAATATTGTTAAAGTAAATTGAAGTTACCATTCTTTATTCCTAAATGCTTCAGTTTGAAAAAGAACATTTTCCCTTATAACCAAAATATCATTAGGATATGCAAGAAAATTTACAATAATTCTCTTAACACTGTGTCCATAATCAGTGTTCTTTGGTATCTCCCCTGCATCCTTAAAAATGGAGTTGCTCAATGTAAGATTTAGTCAGTGACCACACAGTAAGTACATCTAATGATTCTTCTGTCCTTTGTGTCTATTAGGTTTGAGTAGTTCTCCTTACCACCACTCACTCCTCCCCTCACTCTATTGGCTTGCTGAAGAGGTAGATCAATACCAGTCATCCTGTAGAATATTTCATCCTTTGGATTTATCTTTTTCTCCCTCCAATTTTGTCCTTTAGTTTGTTTTAACTGGTACCATTTTGACATATGTCATGAACTCAAATGCCAATGACATATGTCATGAACTCAAATGCCAATGAAAATTGATAGTTAAGAATTTATATTAGAAAATACTTGATTTCTGTTGTTTACTAGCCAGAAAATAAAGCTACTGTCATCAGTTACACTTTATTACAGTTGGAATGTTCACATATGAAAGATATTTCTGGGTAATATAATTGGAAAAGCCATCTAGAATGCTATATGAGAGATAAACCAGATTCTTGAATGAACAAATGAGGTAGAAAGGAAAGACTATCATTCCCACTCTACAGAGGCAATAACTTATTCTTTCATATATTCTCCAAAAATATTTCTCTGAAGATTTAAGCAAAAATGTATTACATATTTATTGTAAAAATTGTAGAGAAACTTTGTTAATATTACAGGATCAAGTTTATTGAACTAGCTTTTTTCAGTCCTATCACTATTAATAATTTAGTGTTGCTTCTATAAACTATTTTCCACAATCTACTTAAATTCACTTTCTAAACTCTAGCTCAGATGTGGTTTATCTCCCACTTAAAACAAGTAACTTCTACTGAATATGCCTTTTAATAATTTTTCTCCTAAATATGTTTCTATCTAATAACTTTTCATCAAACAGGACTACAAAGTCCTCTGATTAATATATGCAGCCTTATATATTTTCCTACTTCATTTCCTATATAGTATTTCAAGCACACTGTCTTCTGTCCCTTGAACTGAACATGTCATTCAGGCCCTCCCTAGAGACACGTATTAGTTCTCCTCTGGATTGAATTGTTCTCTTACTCTAGAAGTTCACATCTGGCTGCCTCTTGTCTTCATACTTCATCTCAAAGGAACTTCAGAAACATCTTCCTTGTTTCCCAATCACTCCTCTTTTAATCATCAACAGATCACATGATTCTGAAATTTTCTTATTTACCTAAATGTTTATATTTAGATTTTTTTGTCTCTGCCTCTTCACTTATACACATTCACATTCTCATCAAATGCATACATACACATTTGAATACACATTTCATGAAAGAAAGGACCTTCTTTATTTAACTGTATTGTCTACAATATTTTCAAAACCATAGTAGGTACTCAATACTTATTGGATGAATTTACCCTGGATGTTATCTAATTAGTTTTTAATTAGCTGCATGATACATAGCTGTATAGGTATCTCACGTATATTAACAGTTCGTTATGCAATGGTGAACTATTTCCAGATTTTTATTTCATGTTATTTCAAGTAACACTATGTTCTCATAGTGCTCAGTATCTCTCCATATTATAAATACTTCAGAGTGGAATTACTATATCAAATCACATTTTCTCCCAGTTTGCCACCCAACAAAAATACTTATCAATAATTAAAAAGATCTCATTTTCCTACACCTGAAGCTATTCTGAAGATTTAAAAACACATAATTTTTACAGTCTAGTAAATAGAAATAATTTTTGTTTTACACTTTTACATTTGTGTGTGTATATATACATATATAAACATATGTGTGTGTGTGTGTATATATATATATATATATATATATATTTACTGCATGAAACAACATCAACTTAAACCCTGAGAAATCCAGGGTTGGGTCAGCTCAAGAAAACTGGGTCGGAGGTCTCACCAGTGTCTTAGGATGCTAAATCTCTGTTATTTTCTGCATTGGCTTCATTCTCAGATGGGTGTGCCCTGAGCCTGCAATGATGCCTTTGTAACCACTAAAAAAAGTTTATTTCCCAGATAGTTAATACCCAAGTTCCTTTGGATCAGCTTGGATAATAGCCCATTTCTGCACCAATCATAGAGGTTGGCCAAATTAATAGAATATGCTGATTGACTAGTCTGAATCACTTGTCCCTCCCTGGAAGTCAAGTAGTGAGGTCAGCCTACCTACAACAGGTAGAGTGGGAATAAAGAAGTAATGGTTCAAAACTTAAGGTGTAATTGGTGCCAATAGGAAAAAAGAGAAAATTCATATTATACTCTAGAAGCTGGCAATATATCCTCCTACATGTATTAGAATTTGGCATTTTCTATGTGCTACCTGTTCATATCTGTTCATTTATTTCCTGGGAGTGTTTCTTACTGATTTGTAAAACCTCATGTTTTAAAAGAAGCTTGTTCTTTTTCATATGCTATAAACACTTTTCTATTCGTTATTTATATGTTGATTTTTGGTTAAAATTCTGTCTAAAGTGCCCACATCCAAGTTTTATAGGATATTATATAATCTGACTAATCAGCCTTCTAAGCAATTCACCATTTATTGCTTATGTAAAGGGTCTAATACTACAATGAGTGCTGAGAATTCAGAGATGAATAAAAGATAAGACATTCTCTTTAAAGACTACTCTACTGGGGAGATAGACACAGAGACACAGAATAAGACATGGAAGGGGACGGGGGGCTTATAAACTTACCTAACTATTACCAGATGGCTTCACAGATGAAATCTGAATTGTTTCCAAAAGAATGAGTTGATGTTCCCTGGTCAGATAAGAAGAGAGGCAAAGAAATAATTTGAGCACACCAGTCTGTATGAATCATTTCTACATTGTCATAACAGAGGTTTTTCAGGCTGATGTCATGTAGTTCATGACTGAAAAGATAGAAAGAGAACAACAATATGTGAAGCCTACCCTAAGGATTTTTCAAGTCCTCAATTGTTATTATAAAACTTAGGATATTTCAGAAGCTCTGATTATATTTAGAATACTGAAGCCGGGCACTGGTGGCTCACGCCTTTAATCCTAGCTACTCAGGAGGCTGAGATCTGAGGATCACAGTTCAAAGCCAGCCCAGAAAGGAAAGTCCGTGAGACTTTTATATCCAATAAACCACTAGAAAACCAAAGTGACAGTGTGGCTCAAGCTGTAGAGCGCTCACCTTGAGCTGAAGAGCTCAGAGACAGCGCCCAAGCCCAGAGTTCAAGCCCCATGACTGACCAAAAAAGAAAAAAAATAATACTGAGACAATTAAAACATCTACGAAACCAAACTGATAACTCACTGAGCTTCCAGCTTGCTTTCTGGAACAAAGTCGTAACTGTTGCTGTAACATGGGTAACCACCAACTAGCTAGCAGTGTGATAGGGATTTGACTGTTTCAGTGTTCTCATTTGTTACACAGGAACATGGGACTAGTAGTTCTATTAGTAATCTCCATTTGTAAGGCTTTCTGGTGGACAGAGAAGTATGAAAGCAGTTAACATAAATCACAGGAAAGGCCATATTTAGATACTAATGAAAATGCAGTCCAGTGGCATGGGTCAGATATGGTTCAGATATGTTTCCTCATGATAAACAAGGTTCATAAGGAATATTTTGCTGGCCTTAAACAATTATACATGAAGTCAACAGCTTATACAAATATATAATACCGCTAGCATTCATAGCAGCAAGTAGTAAACTTTTCCATGCAAGTAGAAACCTATTAATGAGTGCTTCAACACTAACATTTTAAGGCTTTTATGATATATATCAAAGCTCATTGTTGAGATTACTTTAATTGGATCTTTTATTTCTTTTTGAAAAACTTTTTTTGTTTTTCTTCCTATGTTTTATTGAATAGATGATTTTTTCCTTTTTAAACTTCAGTTGTTTAACTATATTTACATAGTTGTGCAAAAGAGTATAAAAGGTTCTTAATGATGAAATTGATTGTTCTTCAGTCTATTAACACTTACTTTTTTATTTATTCAGATCAATTTAAGTCTGTGCTTAGATTTTTCTCTAGAAGTCCTTCTAATGTCGGACACAATTCCATTAATTCAATAAATATTTTATTTATATAATTTTTTGTCATTTTCCTACTTTAATTTGTATGTACTTATTCTGAAAAAGAATTTGACATAATGTAGAAGGCTTTGTAAGATGAAAAAGATACTAATCAGGGCTAAAGGGATACGGAAAACAAGACAGAGAAAAAAAATGTTATCACTTGCATACCAAAATGAATTTCACCAAATTTCATTGAAGCACAAATCTAAGACACTGGGTGTGGTGATACAGTTCTCTGCCCTCAGGAAGCAAAAGCAGGAGGATTGCAAGTTCTCTGCCAAAGCCATCCTTGGCTACATAGCAATATCCTCTCTCCAGAGAAGATCAATTAAACAGAATGACCAAATAGTGCAATCAAAGATCTCTTGGTCTTGTGCATTGTTGTAATGAAAACAAAATGAATATGGTTCGTGTAAAAATAAGCAAATGAATGAATGAATAAAATACACAGAAGATAAACAAGTCTATTAATGATAACATTTGTCAGAGCACTTAGTAATGCAAATCTATATAAGAATCTTCCAAATCTATATAAGAATCTTCCAGGAGTTTTACTCCATTGTAATACATTCCCAAAGTGTTTTCAGGAAAACAAAGAAAGAAGAAAAAAGAAAGAAAAGAAAATAGTATTTATGCAAACTATGTAGGCTTCATAGCAGATTTACAAAGCAAAATTACTGTTTTACAGGTATAGAAATTATATCTTTTATTTTAGCATGATTTGCTTTTGTGATTTTCTATTATTTGTTATAGTGTTCCCTTGTAAAATAAAGCCTCACAAGAACAAAGCAGTAATTGATTTAACATTGTTTTAAACTTTCAGAGAAACTTTTTTTATAGGGCAAGTATTAAAAAGCACATGGTGACTTTATATGCCCAGTGGGAACTATGATAAAAGTTGAGACAGCAGTTTAAATATATCCATTCTATTAATTATGGCCTTGCTTTTTCACCAAGAGTTCTTATCTTATTCATCTGCCGAATTCAAAAGGTATTGACATTGCACTGTTTGTACAAATTTTTAAAGGATGGCAAACTTGCAGCTATATCAATAGGTAGGTAGGTAGATAATTGATGGGTAGATAATTGTGGTATGATATGATATGTATTTGGATCTCATATACAGTGTAGTCTTATTTCCTAAATATTTTGAAGCTTTTGTCTTCAAATGATTTATTATTTCTTAGCTAGTAGAAGTTAAAATGATAGACAAATACCAAGCATAGGTGAAATTATTTTTATTTTATAAAATTCATTTGTACCTGCATTAGACAAAAACCACAAAATTAGCTCTAAGTCTTAAGGAGTTTCTAATGGAGCCATGCTCAGACTTTAATACTGTGCAGCTGATTCCTACAAAGCGTTATTCTGTAAGACACTATTAAAGTGACTTTAATGAAACTTGAGTAAGATGGAAAATGTAAATGTTTATTTTATCGCTTTTCCAGTAGTTGAGGAAAAGGCTGGAAAAGATTAGAGGAGAGACTCTGTTCCCCTTTTCAAGAATGTTTTGTGAGGGCTTAGATAACAAACAATATCAGATAAGAGCAATTCCCAGGGATTGGGCAGACATTTTATACAAATGAAACATCTATTAGCATATTCAAGACAAAGTGGTATAACATTGTAAATGGTTTGAAAAATATACTTATTGAATTAGCTAAATCTGCACATCTAGAAAAGTATAAAATACGTTGGCAATTTTAAATGAAAAATTCATTTCAATTCAGTAATAGACTCTCCATCCACTCTATATAATAGTAATTACCCTTTTACTAAAATGAATTGTTTGTTTAAATAATATTAAGATCTTATGTAATGTTTGACAAAAATGCTTTTCTTTTATTACATCTAAGTAAAAAGACTTTGTAGGTAACTAGTGTAATATAGCATAGAATAACACTTAAGCCTTTGGGTATTGAAAAAATATATTTAAGCTAAAGCTTTATACTTTTATACTTCGTTTTATAAAAATGAAGACAAAGTATTTTTAAATTTTTATAATATTAATGTTCTTATACACTAGAATGAAGCCTTTAAAAATAAGTAAGTAATTTTTTAAATTATGTTAGGATACAATTAATGAGCATTCAAAAATGAGCATAATTTGCAAAGAATTTTAATATTCAGGCTAAGCACCTTTGCAAATAAGAGTTTATTATGGAGATTCTAATAGACTTTCAACCACTGATATCATTGTATTATTTGAATTAGTCTCTTGGGACCAAAAGAAAAGGCACATAGCAATTTATAAATGGATCTTTATCTCTTGTGTAACATTATATGTCCCATGGAAACACTAATTTTCTACTACTTCTCTTGTTAAAATGAAGCCTTGGGGGAACTTCATTGTTAACTATTAATATTAAATTTTGAAATGAAGTAGTAAGATATAGCACTTAATACTTACCTTTTGTATTTCCTATAAACACTTATTTTTTACTGTTTGCAATTTAAAGCAAAATAGTTATAGCTGTTTCATGAGAGTGGACTCCATATACAAAAGTCAAAATCAAACAAAAACTTAAACTAAGGTTAAGGGTATTTTCTATTTGTAATATGAGAATATTGCAAAGAACTTCTCAATAATTGGCTGTCTTAAGAAGTTTGAGACAGTGATTTGATAATTAACACATGCTTTATTGAAGGGAGATAATATAGTCAGCTACTTCACTGGCAGTATTATATCATAATGGGTAAAAGAATGGTCCTGAGAGGAGAAGGCTTAGTGCCATAGCAAATCACTTAACAGGGAATGTGAATTTTCTTGATTAGTTCTTCTCTCTTTCCTTTGTACTTTAAGTAATAAAATGGATAGCAGTTGTGTCTGCAAAATAACAGAATGGGTTTGACATTCCAATAGTGCTCTATATAGAGATGTATTGTTTTTTCTCCTGGCAATGTATTGGGAAGGCCATTTTCTATAATATGGTTGTCTCCAATGTTGTGGTCACTGCTTTCCCTTGTTCTTCTGGAGTTTCTTGTACACAAGGCTAAATCTTCATTATGTGAAGTAAGTAGGCAGGAAAATATCATAATATTTACTTGACCTTAACTGACTCAACTTTTATAATCTAATTTACTAAAATTCTTAGTATAAGTCTATAAACTTTACACATGTAAATAGTCCTCTTGGGTAATTTTGTTTTAGCAAGCATAATGATTAGTAATCAATATAAAACTCCAGTTCATAAAAATATAATATAAAAATGTACTCTCTATTGTGAAAATGAATTAGTAGTCACTTTCAGGAAAATGACAGTCTTCGAATATGTAACCTGAGCATATTAAATAAAATGATTCCTTTTATCTTTTTATAGCCAATTGGTGCTTTGAACCCCAAAAGAGCAGTGTTTTATGCAGAACGTTATGAAACGTGGGAAGATGATCAAAGCCCACCCTACCATTACAATACACATTATTCAACATCAACATCAACCTTATCCTGGCTCGTTCGAATTGTGAGTATCTTCCTTGAATTATAATTTGTCTTTAGTAGTGTAGCTATTTTTTAATTTAAATTTTACAACAAAGGTGATGTAACAGTTACATAAGTAAGGTTTTTTTATTTATTTACTTTTTATTGTGAAAATACTGTACAGAGGGGTTACAACTACATGGGCAAGATAATGAGTACATTTCTTATCAAGCATTGTAGCCTCCTCCTTTGTTTCCCCTTCCCATCCCTTCCCAGCCTCCCCCCCCCGTCCCCCCACCCAATTCTCCTCCCCCCCACCAAAGTTGTAAAGTTTGTTTTCGACATGACAACGTGTACTTCTCATTGTTGCAACGGGCCCACCTGTATCCTTATTTAAACGACTTGTTTTTCCCCTTCCCCTCCACAAATTATACCGACATCAAATACAGTGAAAGCAGGGGTTATACTGTGGGGGAGGGACATACAAAGCAACTAAGAAATAATCTTATAAATGCATTAGAAACAAATGCATGAAAGAAAAAAAACATTTAAATACATATCTTAGGGTTCATTTTCCTAACATCACCTTATCTGACCTTTTCCGCTTGACTCATACATATACTAGATATTGCAAATAAGGGAAACCATGGGACCTATGTTTCTTTGGGCTTGGCTTACTTCACTTAATATAATTTTTTCCAAGTCTTTCCATTTCCTAACAAATGGGGCAGTCATTCTTTCTGATGGAGGCATAGAATTCCATTATGTATATATACACATTTTCTTGATCCATTCATCTACTGAGGGGCATCTGGGTTGGTTCCATATCTTAGCTATAGTAAATAATGCTGCAATAAACATAGTTGTGCTGGTAGCTTTAGTGTGGTCTTGTTATAAGTAAGGTTTTAAACATTTTCTCCCACTTTCCTCCTGGAATCTTTTCCCACCACACACAATTTGTAAAGTTCATTTCCAATGCAGTGTCTAGTGTGTTGAATTGGTTCACTCTTTGTCTCACTATTTCTGTGATTCACCTTCCCTTCCCCAAATCAGATAAACTTATATATGAGTTGAGGGTACAGAAATCAAAAACAATGGCAACAAGGAATAAACCAAAGGGAAATAAAGAAAGAAGAAATAACTGAAACAGTACAACAGAAAACCTCATTTCCATTTCTTGGATTTAATTTCAATAAGCATCATTTTATATGGTCATATGCACCTACCTAGTAAGCCATTTTGACCCTCTGCTAAGAATACCCTAGACATATTCTAGTTATTACAAATGAGAGAAACAATGCAGTCTATGTTTCTTTGGATCTGGCTCACTTAATACAATTTTTTCCGGGTCTTTCCATTTCCTTCCAAATAGAGCAATGTCGTTCTTTCTGATGGTAGTGTAAAATTCCATTGTGTATATATACCACATTTTCTTGATCCATTCATCTACTGAGGGGCATGTGGGTTGGTTCCAAATCTTAGCTATGAGAAATAATGCTGCAGTGAACATGGTTGTGATAGTAGCTGTACTGTGGCCTTATTTGTGGTCATTTAGGTAAATGCCTAGTAATAGGATTGCTAGGTCATAGGGAAGGTCTATGTTTACTCTTTTAAGGAACTTCCGTACTGCTTTCCAGAGTGTTGAACAAGTTCACATTCCCACCAGCAGTGTAATAGCGTTCCCTTTTGACCACATCCCCACCAGCATTGTTATCATTAGCTTTTTTTTTATTGTGAAAATACTGTACAGAGGGGTTACAATTACATGGGTAAGATAATGAGCACATTTCTTATCAAGCATTGTAGCCTCCTCCTTTGTTTCCCCTTCCCATCCCTTCATATCTTCCCGCCCCCACCCCAGTATCATTAGCTTTTTTGATAATGGCCATTCTAACGGGGATGAGGTGGAATCTCAATGTTGTTTTATTTTACATTTTTTTAATGGCCAGTGATGTTGAAGATTTCTTCATGTGTCTATTGGCCATTCTTATTTATTTCTTAGAGAAGTCTCACTTTAAGTCTTTAGCCCACTTATGCATAGGATTGTTGTTGTTGTTTTTTTTTTTGAGGTTTTGTTGGGGAGGAGGTTTAATTTTTTTGAGCTCTACGTATAATTTAGGTATGAGGCCTTGGCTGTCATATAGCTAGTAAAGATCTTCTCCCTATCTGTTGGCTTTCTATTTATCTTGCTTGCTATGTCCTTTGCCATGCAGAAATTCTTCAATTTAATGCAATCCCATGTATCAAATTTTTTAGATTTGTTGTGTTTCTGGATCTTTACTTAAGAAGTTTTAACCTGTGCCAAGGAGCCCTAGTGTTTCCCCTATTCCTTCCTGTAATATTTTTAGGATGTCTGATTTTATATTGAGTTCTCTGATCCATTTGGAATTGATTTTGGTACAGAGTGATATGTTAAGAGCTAATTTCAGTTTTCTACATGTGTCTAGCCAATTCTGCCTCCATCATTTGTTGAAGAGGCTGTCTTTCTTCCATGCTGTGTTTTTGCCTCCCTTATCAAAGATTAGGCAGACATAGATCTGTGAATTAATTTCTGGGTCTTCAATTCTATACCATTTGTCCTCAGACCTGTTCATGTGCCAGTACCAAACTGTTTTTATAACTACAGCTTTATAATAGAGTTTGAAGTTTGGTATTGATATTCTTCCATCACTGTTTTTCCTGTGAAAGATTGTTTTTACTATTCAGGGTCTTCTATTATCCCATATGAATTTTTGGATTGCCTTTTGAATTTGAATTTTTGGATCATTTAAGAATGTTGTTCGGATTTTGATGGGTATTGCATTGAATCTGTAAATAGCTTTGGGCAGTATTGCCATTTTCACAATGTTAATTCTCCCAATCCAGGAGCATGGGAGGTTTTTCCACTTCCTCAAATCTACTTTAATTTCTTTTTTCTTTTTTTTTTCTTTGTTGGTCCTGCACACTGTCCCTGAGCCTCTCTGTGCTCGAGGCTAGCTCTCTACCACTTGAACCATGCCACTTCTGGCATTTTCTGTTTATGTGGTACTGAAGAATTGAACCCAGGGTCTCAGGCGTGCTAGGCAAGCACTCTACCACTAAGCCACATTCCCTGCCCTTATTTCCTTTTTCTGGTTTTTAAAGTTTTCATTGTAGATGTCCTTCATATCTTTGGTCAAGTTAATTCCTGGGGTTTTTTTGCGGGGAGGGGTGTTGAGGCTCCTACAAAAGAATTTGCTTTACTGATTTCAGCCTCGCTCTTCTCATTGTTGGCATACAGAAAAGCTATTGATTTTTTTATTGTGAAAATACCGTATAGAGGAGTTACAGTTACATGGCAAGGTAATGAGTACATTTCTTAACAAGCATTTTTGCTTCCTCCTTTGTTTCCCCTTCCCATCCCTGCCCTCCCATCTCCCCCTCCCCTCGCCAAAGTTGTAAACTTCATTTTTCGACATAATGTCTTGTACATCTCATCGTTGCAATGGGTCCACTTGTATCCCTATTTAAACAATTGGATTTTTCCCTAACCCTCCCCAAATTATACCAACATCAAATACAGTGAAAACAGGTGTTATACCGAGGGACATAGAAAGCAACAATGAAGTATCTTATAAATGTGTTAGAAACAATAGCAAGAAAGAAAAACCATTTGAGTCCTTATCTTGGGGTTCATTTCGCCTAACATCAACTTATCTGACCATTTCTGCTTGTCTCAGACATATACTAGTTATTGCAAATAAGGGAAATCATGGGACCTATGTTTCTTTGGGCCTGGCTTACTTCACTTGATAAAATTTTTTCCAAGTCTTTCCATTCCTAACAAATGAGACAATGTCATTCTTTCTAATGGAGGCAAAGAATTCCATTGTGTATATATACCACATTTTCTTGATCCATTCATCTACTGAGGGACATCTGGGTTGGTTCCATATCTTAGATATGATTTCTGTGGATTAATTTTACACCCTGCTAGTTTGCCAGTTTTTGATTAGCTCAATAACTTAGGAGAGGAATAAATGGTTATATATATATATATATATATATATGTATATATATATATATATATATATATATGATAATACCATTTGCAAAGAGCAAGAGTTTTACTTCTTTCCCTGTTTGGATCCCCTTTATGTTTGTCTTTTGTCTTATTGCTCTAGCTAGGAATTCCAATACTATATTGAAGAGAAGTGGAGAGAGCAGTCATTCTTGTCTCATTCTTGATTTTAGAGGAAATGGTTTTCCTTTTTCACCATTAAGTATAATACTTGTTGTAGGTTTTTCATATACAGCCTTTATTATATTGGGGAATGTTTCACGGATTCCTAGCTTCTCCAAAGTTTTTATCATAAAGTGTTGTTGGATCTTGCCAAATATTTTTTCTGCATCTATTGAGATGATCATGTGGTTCTTGTCCTTGCTGCTATTGATATGTTGAATTACATTAATTGGATAGCATATATTGAACCAATTTTGCATCCTTTTGATCATAATATGTGGTTTTTCTGATTTTATTGAAAAGTTTTATATCAATGTTCATCAAAGGGCGTCTAGTTCTCTTTCTTTGATGAGTCCCTATCTGGTTTTGGGATGAGGGTTATGTTGGCTTCATAGAATGAGTTTGGTAGTGATCTTTCACTTTGAATTTCATTGAAGTGTTGGAGGAGTATTGGAGTGTGTTCTCCTTTGAAGGCCTTACAGAATTTGGCTGTGAATCCTTCTGGTCTTGAGATTTTCTTGGATGAGAGGTCTTTTATTGCCATTTCTATTTCATTATTTTTTATGGATCTATTTTGTTGATTTAAATCTTCTTAGTTTAGTTTGGGCATATCCATATTTGCTAGTTCATACATTTCTTCCAGATTCTCCAATTTGTTAGTGTAAAGGTATACAAAGCATTGCCTTATAATGTTCTGAATATTAATAATAGAATAAAGTTTTTAACACAATAAATTGAATAAACATCAGATTTACTTGTTATTTATTTTAAAGTTAGAGATGCAAATTAGAAATTTAAAATTCCACAGTCTACTGAAAACTGAATATGTTGGTTTTATTTTTTATTTTGTTTTATTTTTGGCAGTACTGGGGTTTAAATTCAGTGCCTCATACTTTCTAGGTAGGTGCAAGTGCTCTACCGCTGAACCACATTTCCAATCTTTTTTTTTTTTTTGAGACTGGGTTTCCATATGTAGCCTAGGCCAAACTTGAACTTGAGATTCTCTTGCCTCAGCCTTACAAGTGCCCAGATTACAAGTAAATACTGTAATTTCTGGCTTTAAGTCTTTTTTTTTTTTAATGAAATGTCTTATATACATGATAAGGCTATGAAGATAATTTTTTGTGATCTCCTTAAACTTTAGCCAGTTGTGTGTGTGTGTGTGTGTGTGTGTGTGTGTGTGTGTGTGCGTGTGTGTGTGTGTGTGTGTGTGAGCCCACGCGTGTACATGCATTTTTGTGTCTTAAGGAGGAGGAGTAAGGAAATATAGATCACTGTAGAATACCATTATACAATGTACCCCGAATTCAATCCCCAGTCTGTACTACATTACCACAAAGCTCTTTAACAAGTCTCTTTTGTCCAATCTAGTAGTTAGAAGCAGTCATAGAGTCAATGATCTGATATCAGTTCTTTTTTTTCTTTACCTCACTTTTTGTTTCCTTCTTTCCCTTCTCTTTTCTTCTTTCTTTTTTTCCTTCTTTCCTCCCTGACAAAATGAGGGGGAGTACTGTGGAATGTTAATCCAATTAGTAATTTTTTTCCATTACCAAGATATACTTGAAATCTCTGTGGTACAAAGCTGATATGCCTCAGAAACACAATGGTAAAGCAGCATACATAAAAATACATCTCTTACTTCAAAGATCATATTTTATGCATTTCTTATTTAGAGTTAAGTCCAAAGGCCAGGTTTTGTTTTAAGCTCTTCCTCAAGTGTTCTTCTATTTACACTCTAGTCAAATTTCCATTTCAATAAAACATACCTGAGATACCCAGCTTAAAAAGAAGAAAAATTTATTATAATTCATGATTTCAATGATAAAGCAATACATCATGATGGTGGAAGCATGTAATGGATGAGGCTGCTCAGCTCATGCTGCCTGGAAGGAGGAGAGTAGAAGGGAAGAAGAAGGGAGAGAGAGAAAGAAGGCTTGGGACAACAAGATACCTTCAAAAACATGCTCCTGCTTGACTTCCTTCTTCTAACTAGGCCCAACATTAATGAGTATATCACCTTCAATAATACCACTGGCTGGAAAACAACTCTTGAGCACATGACCTTTTGAGAGCATTTTAAATCCACATCATAATATCACTAGGGGAAAAATTAAATTGACAGAAAATATATATGCTTTACTTGTAAACCACTAGTAGGTGACATACTATAGTTACTGTTATTAAAAATAAACTGTCAGAAGTTCAATTGAACATGGTGTTTTTTTCATTTTATATACTCCTAAACTAATGTAAATTAATGAGGTTTAGATTACAATCTGTTGAGACTAGATCCAAATTTGACTTTAAAAATAACTTTTGAGTTGATTAAAGGTAAAGACATAAAACTATTATGCTTTTAAAACAAAAATATAAAGTTAGCATAATTTATCCAATGATTCAGTTTAATTATGTGACATTGGATTCTTTTGGGGGTTAGAAAATTGTTTTTAAATTCTAATACTGTTGAAGTATTAGAAGTTCTATTCCCCTGTTTTGTGTTAATTAGATTTATATCCATACCTGTCTATCACTACAAACCCATCAGAATAGAGCCCCTTTATTTTACAAGTGATAATAATATTACCTGGAGAGGAATGAAAATACTTCTCATTCAGGTAAAAGAGAAAGGCTTTCTGAATCACAGACATACAGAGTTCACAGCATCTATTCTGCAGCAGCAGCCACAGGTCAAAGAGATGCTAGAATTTACCTCAAGATTTCAAAGAGATTATTTTCTTTACCATGGACATAAAGTATCTGCTTTATTGATTTGTGCTCTGAAATAGGCAAAGAGACTGATCAGTTAGATTCTCTGATCCCCAAATACCCAGCCATAAATTAAATTTCTAATCATTACCACCACCTGTGAAAAACTATAAACAAAGAAGAAAATCTGTTAGAGGAAGCAAAAATTATAAACCCAAAGAGAAACAATAACAATGTCAACAAAGTTAGTTTTGTTTACTGCCTAGGATTCACTCTAGAAGCTAAGAAAGGATGTACCTGGGCTGAATGAAGCAACCTGTGAGAAATTGATCTTAAGTTACACAATCTATTTGGGTTCATCTATTAGATGAACCCAAGGTCCTGAAGATTGCAGAGATGGAGAACTTTAGAAAACATTGACACCAATATTTTTACCCTAGGAGGTCTTTTCAGAGACCCTGTCTGATAATCAGTCCACAGTGAGCCACTACCATGAAGGGACTGGTGTATTCTCTCAGGTACTTACGTACTTAGTGTGTGGTGAAGAGATTCAAGAGCCATTTCTAGGAGGAAAAAAAAAACAACTGTATTCTCTTGAGAATAAAACAAGAATAATATGTGGTAGCATTTTAAAATATATAAAATGATATTCTGTGCTTTTTACATTGACTTTGTTAGTCAAATCTGGACCCAGAGTTGAGTATGAATCTATAAAAACTCATATTCTCAACCACTTGATTTAAGTTATCTCTCCTATCCTGAATAAACTCAATGCTTCCTCAAATAATAAACAATAATTCATCCTGCAGTTATTTTTCCAGTAAAATAGAATAGGAACTTACATCTCTGAAGGACTCTGCAAAATTTTCCACATAGATTTATCCTACATACAGCAGGGCTGTACACAGAAATACAATTGCAAGTGGTTTATATAATTTAATGTTTCTACTATCTAAAAGGAAAAAGAAACAGGTGAAATTGCCTTTAATAAGTTACTTGTTAATTCAGTTTATCCAAAAGGTTATCATATGATATAAAAACTGATACCTTTTATATTTTATTCTAAGTCTTCAAAGTACAAAGAATGTTTTACATTTTCAGCACATTTGTATTTAAAGTAGTGGCATCTCAAGAGCTTATTATACACCTGTGGCTATTGGCTACTGTATCAGACAAAACAGATCTGTAGTTACTTTTATAGGGACTAATGTAGCCCAAACATCTTATGTCTTGCTGTTATTCACAGAAGTATTGTGGTCTAATGGCATACTGAATGTTTAACCTAATGGCCCAAGGAATTGCGATTTCCTCTCAGCCCAAGGAGTTTATGAAGTAGAAAATGTATTGAAAGTTTTGTCACTAAAACTTGCTCATAAAACTTGCTCATAAAAATGTAATACAAATTGAAGCCTTTCAAGCCTTTAGACCTAGTCATCAAACTCAATATTAGTTTCAGTCAATATACCAAGTCTAACTATGATAATAATTGCATCAAATGCTAATTAACTATGGTATAACTTCATTACATGAAAGTAAAAATATTGCTTTAGACAAACTACCAGTTTCAGTCAATATACCAAGTCTAACTATGATAATAATTGCATCAAATGCTAATTAACTATGGCATAACTTCATTACTTGAAAGTAAAAATATTCCTTTAGACAAACTACCAGTGAAATAGTTGTCGAAGTTACAAGGCTTTAGAAAATTTATGTTCTTGGTAGTTGTCTGACAAATGATGACTAAGCTATCATATTTCAAGAATTTCGTTGTGTTTTTGAAGGTTAATTTGTAAAATACATTGTAGTTTAGAACTTCTAAAAAATAAATTATGGAGCTTTGTCAAAACTTATCCTAGAGCCCCTTTAAGCCATAATGACTCTTTAAAAATGTATATTTATAATAAAAGCAATAGAAATAGTTTTGCAAACAAAAGATACAACTAAGTAAATATTTCTGCCATGCTTATTTTGAATACTGATGTTTAAGGGACAGTGCGCACTTTACTTAGAGGGAGATGAGGAATAGTCAACTCTGAGTGCATAGGAGACTCAGAGTTAAATTAATTCTTTTAGAAGATTCTGAAAGTTACAGGTTCTTTCAAAGAAATGAGATGAACATTTTTCTTGATTAAAGACCAGTAAAATTAATACTTCCTGCATCGGCTAGAATGTGGAGAGGTAATAATTATAACTAGTTTGAAATACCAGTGAGGATCATTAACTGAGATACACAGTGAATAGCACAGAAAGGTGCACTCTCTAACTTAGCTCCCTTTCCTAGGTTTTGACTTTTAAGTGGAACAAAGAAAGGGAAAAGAAGATAACTGCAAAGAGAAGTTTATAAAGAAGACTTCTAAAGACTTCATGAGATGATTAAGAAAAAATATCACAGAAAATAGAATTAGATAAAGAGAAGAGGGAAGAGAGCAAGGGCATTGGGTTACTCGGGATAGAATTAACTGATCTGTAATCCTTAAACTCAAGAAGTATGCTTAGTGCCCTTGGAGGAGATTAATGGATATAATGGAGTATAGAAGTATAATGTTTTCCAGGATACTTCAACCGAGTTGGGTTTCTACCCCTGAAAAAGGACTGTAACATACAGAGTGAGTTTTGGGGTGGGTGTAAATTAGAAGGAAGTCTGCCATTGGCCACTGATACTGTCAAGATCTGACCTGAAGTTTTTAAAACCCAATGAGTGTTAATATATTAATTTCTTGAAATTGTATTTAATACTTATTCACTTATACATCGTAATCACCAAGCTGAAAACTTTTCTGTCATAATGGAAAAATAATGGCTCATTCAACCCATCAGGTGAACAGACGTAAAAGTACTTTATATTTCACATAGCACTTGGTCTTCTGTAATAGGCAGGCAGGCATGAGTTGAATTTAAACAAAAGGTTTTTACCATGGCTTCAAGGTAATAGGGAAACACATAGAAAAAGTAATCTCCACAGTAATCAGAGCTTGGCAAATCAATACTCACTTATAAACAAATAGGCTATCAATTTCTATTAGTACTCTACCACTATAACCACTGGAGGCCTTCAGGAATAATGAGAAAATATGTCAGTAATGCAGAATGTAGCCCTGAGACAGTTGTTAATCAGATCTTCTTAAAAGTTACTTAAGACCATGAAATTTGGAGTTCTTCAGTATTCCCTACAAAGGGCACCACTGGATTCATAAACTTCTTTTCAGGAATAAAAATAAAAAGCTTCAATTTAAGACTTATTTTTACTGTACCAGTCACTGCTATTCTTATAATGCCTACAGTAAAATGAAAAAAGATTTCATAATTAAGGATGAGAAAGAAATCAGCTTCAAGTGGCTGATGACAAGTAAATCTTTTAAAAACAAGGTGACAAGTCTGATCCTTCAAATTAATCTCTTCCTACAATCTACACAGAAGAGATGAATGACTTGTGTCCTAGACTAATAAAATAGTAAAAGTCAGTAAATTCTGGACCTGGGCAACTTCTCTGAGCTTCTGCTCAAAGCTAGTGCTACCACTTGAGCCACAGAACCACTTTCAGCTTTTTTGAGTAGTTTATTGGAGGTAAGAGTTTCACGGACTTGCCTGCCCAGGCTGGCTTTGAACCATGATCATCAGATCTCCGCCTCCTGAGTAGGTAGGATTACAGGCACGAGCCACCAGTGCCCAGCTTAACAAACATTTTTAAAACACCACTATGAGCCATGCTCCAGGCTTGGTGCAGGAATACAGAAGAGAAGATGACATGAGGAACTGAGAGTCTTTCAAGGGAGCCCAGGGGTCTGTCTGGTAGTCTGATGGGGAACCAATAATTAAATATGTGGCATGGTGCAGAAAGCTGGTAGTCATTTTCTAGCTCTATGTCAGGTAAGATACATCAAGCTTTCTCTATGTTACTTTATATAATCTCATCTAAACCCCACAGTTATCCTTAAGGTATTGTCAGTCCCAGTTTACATAGATGAAGAGAGGTACATTGCTTGACACAGATGCTTAAGATGAAGCAACTTGCCCAAGACAGAGAAATAGTTCAACCAATATTCAAATTTATATCTATCATATTTTATTCAACTTATCCATACTTTTTAAAAATATTTATATTTAAATTTTAATTAATTTAGTGACCAGATATTTTCACTACTGATTTTTAATAGTGAATTATATCTGCAAAGCAAATTAATTAGTGAAAAGCATCTCATAAATGTTTTATTCCTAATCTAATTTTGGTGCCATCTATTTGTCTCTCATATGTCACTTAAAAATCTTAAATAACAATATTAGTGAAAAAATAATAATGCCTCCCATCCTGCTGTATTATTGTATCATTCTGCCATCACACTTTCTTTCATTCAACACTAATGAAATGTTGGTAACATATTACAAACATACAATGGATGATATTCAAGCACACTAAATTTCACATGATATTGAGAATGACAAATACTTGTAGTTATTGCCCATTATCTCTTGAGGTTAGTGGGAAGTAAGAGAGTTTGAAAGAGAAAAGCCATGTTTAATGTACTTAAAGGGATGAACAGACATATATTAAAGAAAAAAACAAGTATTTAGGAAAATGGCATATAGCTTATTAGTATTATCAAACTTGGGAATAATATATCATCAGTCTTCTTTTAAGAAAGAATTAAAGCATGACAAAGGAAAATGTATTTTATCTTTTCTAAACTTGTAAGTAATTGATAAATCTTTAGTAAAAATAAATATTATTTAATCTTTTTTTAACTAGAAGGAAATTTAATGTCATCAAGAACAAGGTGGTACAGACCTGTAATTTCAGCTGTCTGAGAGGTAGAGGTAGGGTTTAAGCTCTACAACATTGAGATAAGATATCCTAAGGTTTTTCTGCTATAAGAAGGTATCTTGGATGACAGACACTGATAACCAAAGGTAGCAGCCTCAGAATAGAGCAGGAACTAGAATTTACCTGAGCAGTTTTGCTAAGTACTGGAGGTAAGATGTTGGATAAGCTAGATATGGAAACTTCTTACATCAGGGAATGTAGACAAGTTGACAACTAGTTATAGCCAAGAATGATATTCAGTGCTGAAGAAATGCAGATTTCTAGGAACCCACAGGAGAATTTTGGTAAAAGTTTGTCGGGGGAAAATGTCATCCTGAGACTTAAAAGATGAAAAGGATAGTAAAGGAAAGTAATGAATGTGTTCCGCCCTGCAAAAGACAAAAAGATGGAGCTTTAGAGACTTTTAAATGTGTGGGAGAGATGATATAAGATGTTAATGATTCCAGATCATTCAAGGTCATTTAAAATAAATTAAGTATTTAGACTTTCTCTTTAAAACCCTGAAGTAGTATGGAGGTTCCTTAAAAGACTCCACATAGAGCTCCCTATGACCCAGCAATCCCACTTTTGGGCATTTACCTGAATGATCACAAACAATACTAAAGCTACCAGCACAACTATGTTTATTGCAGCATTATTTATTTATCATAGCTAAGATATGGAACCAACCCAGATGCCCCTCAGTAGATGAATGGATCAAGAAAATGTGGGATATATACACAATGGAATTCTATGCCTCCATCAGTAAGAATGACATTGCCCCATTTGTTAGGAAATGGAAAGACTTGGAAAAAATTATATTGAGTGAAGTAAGCCAGGCCCAAAGAAACATAGGTCCCATAGTTTCTCTTATTTGCAATAACTAGTATATGTCTGAGACAAGCAGAAAAGGTCAGATAAGTTGACTTTAGGTGAAATGAACCCCAAGATAAGGATTTCAAATGTTTTTTTTTTCTTTCTTGCTATTGTTTTTAATATATTTATAAGATATTTCTTTGTTGCTTAGTATGTCCCTCTCCCATGGTATAACCCCTGTTTTCACTGTATTTGATGTTAGTATAATTTGTGGAGGGGAAGGGAAAAAAACAATTGTTTAAATAGGGATACAGGTGTATCCATTGCATCAATGAGATGTACAAGATGTTATGTCGAAAAACGAACTTTACAACTTTGGTGCCGGGGTGGGGGTGTGAGGGGTGGGGGGCGGTGGGATGGGAAGGGATGGGAAGAGGAAACAAAGGAGGAGGCAGCAATGCTTGATAAGAAATGTACTCATTACCTTGCTCATGCAATTGTAACCCCTCTGAACAGTATTTTCACAATATAAATAAATAAATCCCTGAAGAACTATTAAAGGATACTAAGCAGATTTATTGTTTTTATTAATTTTTATTTTCTGAGCTGGTCCTCAGGCTTGAACTCAGGGCCTGGGTGCTTCCCTTGAGTTTGCTCAAGGCTAGCAACCTACCACCTGAGCCATAGCTCCACTTACCACTTTTGGGTAGTTAACTGAGGATAAGAATCTCAGGGACTACCTTGTCTTGCTGTTTTCCAGCTGTGATTCTCAGATCTTAGCTGTCTGAGTAGCTAAAATTACTGGCCAGAGCCACAGGCACTCAGTGTAGAATTCACATCTTAAAGATCATTGAAGCAAAATGTAGAACGAGTTCTTGAGTAGCCTTTCATAGGTGCCTTAAGAGGTACATTACCTATCTAATTCCATACCATACTGACATAGCACCAGAGTGACTTTTCTCATTGAAGTGTTAGTGTATATGGCCTTGATTATTAGAACGAAAATTTTAGTCCTAAGTGTTGTTCAAAGTCATTTATCACAAGATCATAGACTTTTGCACCCCATGATTTTACAAACCTGAAGACAACTCCAAGAAGCTCATCAAGGCTGGGAGCAGGTAGCACACACCAGTAATCCTAGCTACTTTGGCGTCTGAGTCTGAGGACCATGATTTGAATCCAGCCCAGGCAGGAAAGTCTGTGGCATTCTTATCTCCAATTGACCACCAAAACAGCTAGGAGTAGAGCTTTGGCTCAAGTGGTACAGGGCTAGCTCAGAGATACTGCCAAAGGTGCTGAGTTCAAACCGCAAGATTGGCAAACAGACTCATGAAAAGAAGCCAAGGCTGTAAAGCATAGGTGCCAAAGTGGTAGTGTCCCAACCAAGCCCACTTGACTCATTAATATTGGTACTTCTTCCATGTCAGAAGGGTCTCAGAGAGACTCAAATTGTACCAAAGAATGAGGAAAGACTGTGTTTCAAGTGGCCAATGTCCTGATTCTCTTTTTGTTTTAGGAACCTTTCACAACCTTCTTCCTCAATGCCAACGATGGAAAATTTGACCATCCAGATCGAACCTTCTCATCCATTGCCAGGTCTTGGAGAACTAGTCAGAGAGATACTTCTGATGTAAAGGTAAGCATTTTTATTTGTTGCTATTAATTAAATTTGAAAACTCTGTAGAAGTTTTGATTTTTTTAGTTAAATTTAAGTGGGTGCATTAGACATTTTGTTCCAATCATGTACTCCCTCTAATCTTAAAGGAAATAATTCTAAGCATCATAAAAATGTAATTCGGGATTCTTTCAGTTAAAGCA
This sequence comes from Dipodomys ordii, assembly GCF_000151885.1. Taxonomy (NCBI): domain Eukaryota; kingdom Metazoa; phylum Chordata; class Mammalia; order Rodentia; family Heteromyidae; genus Dipodomys; species Dipodomys ordii. The sequence goes on along the minus strand of NW_012267356.1, from coordinate 4,073,302 downwards.
TTCTCTTTGTTATTTCAGACAATTCCTACCTAATTTAAATGGAATAATCAGGAGATGGAAAGAAAAGCTCATAAATTGCCTCTCCTGCTGTTCACTCAATATTTGGCCTATTCCATAAAACACAGCGGGAATTGGATTTGACCTTAATGTGTCATACTGTTATAGCTTGCCCGGCTTTGGGTTTGTGTAGCCCGGGGCAATTAATAAAGCATTAATGACAAGACCCATTTAAAATGTAGGCTTTTCTGTACAGCCTTAGCTTTTACTTGACTGTGCCTGGGGATACTATGCAACAATACACATTAGATTAAACCAACACATACACATACACAATATTCAGGAACTGCCAGAAAGCAGAGTGATTTTACAGTTGGTACTACTTAAGTATTGTTAAACACAAAGATTTGTTACTCATTTACACAGGCTCTTGTTTTCAGAAAAATGTAAAGATTTTATTAAAAAAATAAAATGTGTTGAAATGTATTCAATGCATGAAGGAAAAAATGCATTTTTAAATTTTTGCTTTATGTAAGAATACATGATCAGGTTATTGCAAAGGAAAAGGATATTTTCTTATTAAAGCCTCTTTTTCTTCATGGCAAGCTTTTCCTATTGCAGTCACTCAGTATAAAGATATATTATTCTTCCGCTTTAGATCTTAATCTAACAACAGGCAATGGGTTAAAGTCAATTTTTGAAATATTCATATATTCACTTACCTATGGTAAAAAAAAATTTACACAGCACAATTACTTTGTTACCAAGCTCAAAAGTATATTGAATACCTGCAATTTCTTTTTAGTTCTTTTTCAAAGCAGAACACAAAGGAAATGGAACTGACTGTAGTACATCTGTATGTGTTGTTTGTGTTGCTTTCAAATGTTATATGATTACTAATTTATATATACAACTTGTTCACATTTAGAAAAAAAGATAGCATCTCTACTTAATCTCTGGTGACCCATCTTTTCTTCTAATAGACATAACTTATATGAGGAATTAACTGTAAAATTATCCATAAGCCTTTATTTTAAACTGATTTCTCTGCTTCCTAAGTCGTATCACTTTGAGAATAACACAGAATAAAGAAGTCCACAAAATTTCACTGATCAATATCATGAACTGGCACACTTATATAAAAGCACTCAGTAAATATTTTGTATGTGCGTTAATCATTCTTATCAATAATTGAAGATTTTCAGTTACATTTATGATTACTTATATCTGAAGAGAGGAATATCATCTCGTTATATCACATTATTGCAAATGAAAATGCCAACTTACTGTTACTTAACATCAGCAAGAAAGAAGATTGGCTTTTCAAGTAAATTCAAACTGGTTCTCATGTATCCATGATCAGGTCATTTTATTTATTTATTTATTTATGTAAATATAGTTCTTGTTTCTCCCCACCCCCTTCTAGAACTTTATCAGTGTTTAGACCACCAGATACTTCATCAAGTTACCTTTCAGTCTCTGGTGACCAACAACCCCCTTATCAGGCTTTTCCCTCTAAATCCTCCCAGCTGTTTTCCTGCTCAGAACCAATTCAGCAACATTCACATTTTGTTACTAATTGTTCTTCTGGGCTCCTGGAGTCATATCATTAAGGAAAAGACCAATGTGGCTATCACTAACTTGAGAGGCTTTTTTGTTTTCCGTCCTCAGGCAATCATACAGAATAAACACCCCCGCCCCACTCAGTCTTAATTGGTTCATAAGGAGCTCATTTCCCTGGCTTGACATTACACAGATTGCTCTCATTTTCAGTTCCCTCTACCACCAACCCAACCTCTCATATTGTATGATAATATATCGTGAATATCTCGCATGTGGACCTAGCCTTTTCTTTTTAAAGGGTGCGTGCCACACACATATACAAGAGTTAGCTTATTCAGTTGATAAAGGTTGTCTTTCTGACACTGTTAAGCTGCATTAAATACCCTTATAGCGGCGTCTCTGTGACGTTTTTTGTGTGTGTGCAAAGGATGATTTCTCTTAGTGAGATCAGTGGCTCAATGACCATGTACATTTTATAAATTTTTTAAAATATTGCCAAATCTCATTCTTAAAGTTGGTAATTTCCCCTATAGCAATAGGCAAGCTGCCTCTTTCTAAATTCCACATCATTAATTGTTGTTAAAAGCAGTGATGATTTGGTGAGTGAAAACTGGAGTAGCCTTTGTTTGGGTTTGTATTTCTTTGAGTAATGGTCAACATTTTTTGTACATTTATTCACCTGTAAAATAACACATATTTTTCCCACTTTTCAGTTGGGTTTTGAATCTTTAGTGATCTGAAAACAATATTAGATATTATAGAAAGTTGCATTACAAGTGTGATTTCTCAGTTTTTCAGTTTTAGGGGTGTGTGTGTGTGTGTGTGTGTGTGCGTGTGTGTGTGTGTGTGTGTGTATGCATATGCATGTATGTCCAACCAAATATATATTCATCTTTCCTTCACATACATACATGATATCTCTATATGTATGATGTGTAAAACATGATGCATGTATAAAATATATTTTATGTATATAACCGCTATTATTCTAAAATAATTACCAATTTATCAGAAAAGACTATATTATTAAGAATGTTAATCATTTACTGTGGGTGAAAACCTTAAGTTTTTATTTCTTATCCCCAAACTGTAACTCAGCATTCTATATATTTTTTAAGAAAATGTGTTTTCATTTCCAGAGAAGAAAAGCATCTCTGCAGTATCTTCTGAGATAATCTTGGTAGGGAGAAAACTAGATGCTTTCATTCTGTCTCTCTCTATTAATGTCAGTCTCTTCCTGTGCTAATGAACGCAAGCTGGGGAAGAAGGACTGTTCTGAAGTGACCCCTTAGCAGAGAGGTCTCTGGAGTTGAGACAAACCAGTTAGTTTGTATTTGATTTTTATTTTCTCTTGAATTTCTTTCTAGCTTAGTCCTCCTAGTGAGGACATCCACCTTACCAGAGTTCTTCTACTAATTTTCCTTAATGCCTTCAAAAGTTGTTATATTACTTTTTGAATAGCTATGTAGATGTCAGGAAAGGTAGCTGTGACAAAATGTCATTAAGGTGACATAGTGTAAATTAATGCAGTTAATGGAGGTGCTTGCCAGTGACTCAGTGACCCATTATGCGCTCTGGTGGAATTAACGAATGCCCAGGCATCAATCTTTTGGGGGGAAAAAAGGAATCAGGGTAGAGCTGGCAGCTTTAAAACCTTGCAGTGAATTATATTAGAAAAGTGAAAACGTCTGGGTTGGATTTGATTTCACTAGGAAGCCATAAAGTGGTACCCTTTCTCGACAAAATATATTAAACTGAAATGTCAGATTTGATGCAATAGGTATACAATTATGATAGTGTTAATAGTGGTCTTCTATCATTCTAAGACATACTTTCAAGTCCAATTTCTCTGCAGCTTGAACTTGTCATAAGCTTATAAATTAGAAATTGTGTTTGAAGATATTTTCTTATTTTGACAGAATGCATATAATGCTATTAACTGTACCAAAGGGTTTTACTATGGCTGTTAAAACTAGAAATCACATTTGCAGGCACAAAATGCCTGTTGCAATATTCATTTTTACCATTTTTAAATAATATTATCTTCTCATACTGTTTGTTGTTTCGGAAATTTTAAACTACTTGGCCTTTTTCCTTAAAGAGAAGCTGATTAACAGCAGTTTATCAATGGGAGAAAAGTAGGCATAGCAGCAGTTTCCATAAGTAGGCAAACTATTATCTAATGTGCTTCCATATAAGTACACTACAAGTTGTGGTCATTGACCCCATTCTTTTTTTAAAAATAAGGTTTAGTTTTAAATAGGACTTGTTTGTTGCTTATATGATACAACCTACAAAACAGGTCCTATTTGGTAGAAGTGGTACCTAGGTATTAAGTGCTGCATAGATTACACATAGGCAGGTAAAGAAGAAGCCAGAACCATCAGTGAATCCATTCAGTGATGTCAGTGCTTTCTCCATTAGATGGCCTGTTGCCCATTGCATGATCATCTTCTCAGAACCTGCCACTGTGACTATTTGGAATTGTACATTCAAGTCATACTCGGATTCTTCATTGCTGAGAAACTACCCTCAAACTTGGTGGCTTAAAAACACAATAATGACCATTAAAGAACCACAGTTCTGCAATTGGTCTTATCAGATACACATATTTTGATCACACAGTGGCCCTTCTGGATCTGGTGGATTCAAATAACTCCATTGACATGTCTGATGGCTTAGCAAGGTTGGAGGAAAGAATGTACCTCTAGCTGATTCTTTCTATCTTTCTAGCAAGATAACTCTACTTTTTCATCATAGCTGGCTACCAAGAGGATCCAAAATGGGAGCTAAAAAGCCACTTAATTCCCAGGCCCTGAAGTAGAGACTAAGAGAGAAGACAATAGACTCCACTTCCTAGTAAAATGGATGGCAAAGTCATATATTAAAAGGACATGGATACTGGGAAGGATTGTTGTAGGCACCTTTGGAAACAATGTACCACGATCCTCACTCCAGTCATAATCCCACATACCTCCTACATTCAAAATGTGCCGAATTTGTTGCATACAAATCTCATCTCCTACTGTCTCAGTCAAAGTCTTGTGACTTATGATCTGCACAGAACCACATGCTAATATTGTACAGCATTCCCTAATTCAGAGATGTAGGAACTATAAAGACAGATATCTGTCCTGTGTTCACTCAGCTTACTGTGTGTCAAGAACAGGTAAATCTCAGCAGACATCATTTGAAAAGAAGAGAGTGGGTAGGTGGATAGCAATTGCTGGTTCATAGTAATTCTGAAATCCAGCTGGGCACATGGGACCAGTGTCCTGGAGTAGGCAGTATCCTAAGTTGTGGCTATTTAGGCATGGCTCCCCATTCATTGTGCCTTCATTTTATTATTACATTTACTGGGGTTTATATTTTTCCTTATGAATCATTCTCTATGGGAAAGGGAAGAAAATAGCCTTGTTTATATATGAGTAGCTTTTTCTCCCTGCTTCATCACGGTAGGAAGCTAGAGCCAAGGCCTCCTTTGCCCAAGTTGGTTAAGCAGCTATAAAATCTGTTGGACTTTTTGTATGTCAAATTAAAATTTCACTATTAGAAAGTAGTCATATAAATCCTTTTGCAGCAAGATCAGGGGGAATATTGTTTATAATGTCTTTAAGATTTCTAGAATACACTTGTGTAGCTATACACGTCTGTAACTCACTATCTTAAATTTTACGGAGTGGTTTTGCAGACACACTCTTGACTTGAGCTTTACCCCTTGGCTCGATTTTGTTTTCAGTATATAGGGAAATAATCCTCACCCTGGACCTCTGTCTTTTATTTTAAGAATCTTTTGATGTCCAGAGATATTGTCCTAGACCTAAATATTTAAAAATACTACCACAAAAAGCACACAATGAGCAGAGGTCCACTCTTTGCCACACAATGACAGCTGGGGAACTTGGCTAGGCCAGAGAATCCTAAATCATCTGGGGATTGCTGAAGCCTGTCTGTCTCTCACATGATCTCTCCAGCAAGGGGAATACCCTATTTAGGTTGTAGTTGGCTTCTAAGAGGACAAAGCCCATAAATCTGTTAAGTATTAGGCTTCCCTAAAAGCCCTAAGTGTTGTTTTGTCATGCACTGTGTCATGCTCAAAGCAGCCTGTATGCAAAAATCAGGGAAATAGACTGCCTTTTTATAGAGAGGGATGCTAATGATCCCACTGGGATCATGGGTGTTATGCAGAGGGAATCAGGAATCATGGGAATGTTAATGTAGAATGTTGAATAATGTAGAATGATAATGTAGAAACACCACAGGGATGAAAGGTGTTATGCTGCATAACACCCTTCCCTGAAAAAGGTCTAAAAGTGACCAGTTAAAAGGAATTCTAGTTTGGTTTATACCATTTCATCTTATTGTATATTTAGGTATAAACCTAGAAGCTGAAGTGCATATTACTAAATTAGTCAAGTAAGTATAAATTAGTCTGGATAGTTGATAAAACACCTGAGTCGTCTGAATTGTCTACATAGGTATTTATTTAACACAAAGTGATAATGTCATCCTACAAAACTGTAGGAAGAGTTTGGTACTGGATAAACTCAGCAGTAATAATTTTAATCAGTAACAATTTTGATCTCCAAAAGTAGGTAGAGATTATCCTCTGAAACATTTATAATATCAAGCTGTGAAATGCATTATTGTGCACTCAACTAAATTCACATCTACCTTAAAAGTTTATTGCTTTCATCCTCACCATTTTGCAAATCAAGACACTTATTTTTTCATAAGATTAAGAAAATTGCCCAGGCTAGCTAGAATTCTGGATTTCAAATCAGCTGTAGTTGATTCTAATGCACAAAAAATAACAGTTGCCCGGTAGGAGGGTCCATCCCAGAACTGCTGCCTAGGCCACCATCTTCTTATCTATATCCCTCTATGTTAATAAATGCAATGTAAAAACTAGGGCCATCAGTGTTGTTGTTTTGTTGTTGTTTGTTTGTTTTGGCTTTTTTTTGTGAGTCACGGGGCTTGAACTCTAGGCCTGGGCACTGTTCCTGAGTTCTTCTGCTCAAGCTCTATCATTTAAGCCACAGTACCAATTCCGGTTTTCTTTGGTTTATTGGAGACAAGAGTCTCATGGACTTTCCTGCCCTGGCTGGTTCAGCCTCCTGAGTACCTAGGATTATAGGCATGAGCCACTGGCACAAGGTCCATCAGTGTTTTTAATCAATATTTCCTGTGTGAACTTCATAACATGGTGAACATGTTGCAATATTTGCTTCAGTTTTTAATTTTAAGTATTTATTTTAATTCATTTAATTGTAAATTAAATTTAATTGAACTTGGAGCTTGAACTCAGAGCCTCACTCTTACACTTGACTTTTTTGCTCATGGCTAGTGCTTTACCAACTGGAGCCATAATTTCAATTCCTTGCTTCATTTTTTTAACTTTTTAATTCCGCAAGTATTTATGGGATGTGTATTATGTGTTGGTATGCTTTTTGTTGTTTTTTGTTGCTGTTGTTTGTTGTTGATTTGTGGTTATTGTAGTCATAGTCCTGAGCTTGAATTCAGGGCCTGGGTGCTGTCCCTGAGTTTTTGTGCTTAAGGATAGCATTCTACCATTTGAATCTCAGCTCAGTTCTCAACTATTTTTTGGTAGTTAATTGGAGCTGAGAATCTCACAGACTTTCCTGACGAGGCTGACTTTGAATCCTCTGATCTCAGCTTTCTGAGTAGCTAGGATTACAGGTGTGAGCCACTGGCACCTGGTTGTGTCATTTTTTTTTAATGAATGAGTGTTAATAATGGAAAAAAATTAGGCAAGATCCCTACTAACATGTATTTTTCCCTTTGTGGAATATAAAATCATATGAATTTTTAAAAAGAACAATAGCTATAATACAGAAAATTAAAACAAACTAGTCAGATGAATTACCTCATTGTTGCTTTAAAAGGCAGAAAGAATAGAAGAGCAGAGACCCTGTGATTTAAGTGCCTGGGTTTAAATGTTGACTTTACCATCCATTTGCAGCCAGTGATTAGCAATTACCCACTAGCAAATTACCCACCTTTTTGAATTTATGTTCATGTCTATAAAGGAAAGTGAGAATACCTCCTTCGTAATGTTTCTGTGGAGATTAAAAATATTTTTAAAATACTTGGAAGCTTTTCTTTAATGTTATAAACACTTAGAATTGTGCTAAGGCTTAGTAAGACACATTAAATGACACCTGTTCTTTCAAGATGTAGTGACCAGAGATAATATTCCATTAGCTTCTTCTGATCTGAGAGCAAAGATATAATCATTGTTATCCTCTCATATAAAACCAGTAGACCTCAGAGATAATATTCCCTTAGTCTGTATTATTAAACCAAGCAAATCTTTTTCTTTCTTTTTTGTATTGTTGTTGTTGTTGGCCATGCAGCTTGAACTCGGGGCCTGGGCACTATCCCTGAGCTTTTTCCTTCAAGGCAAGTGCTCTACGAGTTTGAGCCACAGCATCACATCCAGTTTCCCAAGCTGGCTTTGAACTGGGATCCTCAGATCTCAGCCTCTTGAGTAGCTAGGTTTCCACGTGTGAGCCATCAAAGCTTGGCTTACCAAGCAAATATTTTGTGCAACATAAATGTAACTATAAATCACATGCTACTAATGTGCATTAGCATATTAACTGTTAATAAAATAAATGCTATTCAATAGTTCAAAACAATAAATCTGAGATACAAAATATACACACTATTCTGCTACTTCAACTCCATCTCCCTAGAGTTGTGTGATTGGAGTCATTCTTCCCCTTTAGATAGGCATATATTGTCCCCAACCTGGGACTTAAGACTTAGACAGCTTCAGTCACTGATAAATCTAGTATTTTGGAGCTTCTAAGACCTTGCCAATAAATGTTGCTCCAGGTATCCTCATATCTGCTTAAAAATGTATCTGTTCAGTGACTATTCCCACCATTGGAAATGCGGGAAATGTGGAAGAGCTTGTCTCTTCAAATATCAAACCTCTAACAGCTTATGCCAATAGCCTAGTTAACACCCTAATTTATAATCACATTCTCATCAGTCAAATGAAAGACAGGGGCAGAAAAAGTCCTACCATATGAGGTTGTTCTAAAGGCTGGTAACACTACTTACTAGGGCTAGCTCTAGTAAGAACATCTTAGGATGTTCCCACTGAAGCACTCTGTCTCAGTCTCCATTGACAGACCTATCTTAGCCTCACTCTGTCCCTGGTAAGGGCCAGCTCTCAGTGCCCTCACTCCACAGTGCTTACATTAGGTTGGTAAAGGGCCTCCTTTTGCAACCTAGGAACATTTGTGGTGACAATTTTTAAAAATTCTGTTTTTTTTTGTTTTTGTTTGTTTGTTTACTTTCCTTCCAGATACTGGGAATTGAACCTAGGGCCTTCTGTATGCTCAGTACACACTATAATATCAAGCCACATCCCCAGGCCTTAAAACCAACTTCTGCTAACTTAAATTTAAATCCTTAGTGTTCTGAGTCTTTTAAATATAGCTAGAATAGACAATGTAATATTTTTCTTGAAACTGCAGAAGTTTCCCTACAAAAGTACAGATTTCAAGGCTTATTATTTAACTTATTTAATAAAGTTCTTCATTGAGTCCTACCATATCTTGGGGCATTCTTCCAACCATCTGCAGATTCCCCAGAAGTCCCTAGTGATATTAAAATAACTTCATCTAATATCTTCAATAGTTTAATATTTAATGAGCACCTGCTGCATGCAAAGCATAGCACCAAGAGCTATGAGGGATTCATCTCACAATGAAAATCTCCCAAAGTAACGCTTGAAAATTTGCTTTTGCTCAAACTGTTATTAATATTAAGTCCTATGTGTCCTGTGCCTTTATGAATCTAATTTAATGACATTCAGTGAAAGTTATATTTACTAGTAGATACTAACCATGAATTTTATAGGATGCTATACCACAGGAAAGAATGAGAAAGACTCCATGAAACACTTGTGCCAAGATAGTGGATGCTAGATTGAGAGTCTTTGGACTGTTTAAATAAAAAATAAATACATGTTGCTCTGTCAGTGTGGGTATATATCTTTACTGTTCCTGAAGACAAAGACATAAACACATTGGACAGAACCACAAATAACTGAAGGAACGCAGCAAGAAAAATCACTGACTTATGTGAGTCTGTTACAAATAAATCACCCTTCAAGACAAAACTGCATGAGCATTCCCAAACAGTAAAAAAAAAAAAAAAAAGAGCAGAAGAAAACTGCATCAGGATAATACATCGAAGTCATTAGATAATAATTAGTCATTTCTGGTTAGATACACCTAAGAGTAGCAATGGTTCTTTCCTCTGCCTTCTGATCAAATGTCTCCTTTGCTGATTGATTGACTGTGCCCTGCTAACCAGCTCACACATCAAGTGCATGATAATCATGTGGATAAACATTGCAGAAACATGCTGTAACTTCTGTCACCACCTAGGGTTAAGACACATTATTATTTGCAACTAAACATGTCCCTCCACATAAGCCTTTCTTTTCTGTTTCCCTCTCACATTTAGATCTTTCAAAATGTGTTTATATTTATTGGAATTCTCTCCTAAGCAGTTCAAGTCTGGTACAGTTAATGTCCTGTGCATAGTTTTCTGTGAATACATATTTGTTTCCAGTATGAGTCATGTAATTTTCCTTCACTTCTATATAGGCATGGACTCCCAAATTTATATATTCATCCCTACCCCCAACTCACCCTGGCAGTCCTGTCCCAGATCATGGTGCTGTTCATTCTTCTTCTCCCCACAAACCATCAAATCTACTCTCTCTCCTCTCCAGTCAGCCCTTGCTTTGTCACCCAGTTTCTTTCAGTAAAACAGATATGAGCATGACCATAGTCTTTTCCAGTATTTGGTTGCCAACTAGACAAAATTCAGAGCCTAGCCTTTGCAAAACAGTCTCTATCGTCTGTCTCCCTATAGATCTCGCATACACCGCCATCCTGAACTGTCTCCACTATTTCTTACCCTTACGACTTCCAGCCTCACTCACTTCTTAGCACTCTCTAATGGTCTTCCTGCCCCTTCCCCTGATCTTCTTGTCTGTGATATACTCACAAGTATTTCCTCACTTGCTCTAAGTTCCCTGCTCTCTCCTCTCTACCCCTTTCTTTCACAGGTATTATGGTTGTGCATTATAGCCATTTATGGATACATCAGCCATGTAGAACATATAGACATGACAAGGCTATGTCTTTTCCATTATTTTCTCAATATCCAGCATAGTTTCCAGAACTCAAACCTTTATTAGATGAATAAACAAATGTCAAGGATTTTGCTATAGCTCACAATGATTGTATCAAGATCATATGCACACAGAGTATTACTATAAGCACTCACTTTCGCTGGGACAAGTACATTATTTTTAGTAGCAGAACTGTGAAGCTAGAGCTTTCCATATGCTTTTCTTTCTTTCCTTCCTTCCTTCCTTCCTTGCTCCCTTCCTCCCTCCCTCTCTCTCTCTTTTCTTTTTCTTTCTTTCTTTCTTTCTTTCTTTCTTTCTTTCTTTCTTTCTTTCTTTCTTTCTTTCTTTCTCTCTCTCTTTCTTTCTTCCTTTCTTCCTTTCTTTCTGTTGTTGGTTGTGGGGCCTGAACTCTGGGCCTGAGCACTGTCCCTCAGCTCTTCAGCTCAAGGCAAGAGCTCTACCACCGCCCATTTCTGGCTTTTTCTGCTTATGTGGTGCTGAGGAATCAAGCCCAGGGCCTCAGGCATGCATGGCAAGCACTTTTCCACTGAGCCACCATCCAGCCCTCCATTTACTTTTCTTAGAAAATTAAGAGCCAAATACATTTAAGAGCCCAAAAATCTGATAACTTTAATTTTTTATATACATCTCTTTAGAGATTACAGTAAGATTCAAAGTTCAGGTACGATTCTGTCAGTACTAATCAAGTTACACAAATAAATGTATTATTTTATTCAGCATATAATTCAAAGTTTTGAAATTTGGGAAAGGATGGCATAAATGGTATGCACAAAACTAGGATTATAAGTGTGATCCACCCACACCCCTCTGACAATTTTTTTCATGTTTCATGTTATTTTTCATTTTCTCTCATTTACAAAAAAAAAAGAACACTAAAAACTTTTATGATCTTTTTGTTTTCTTTAAGTAGTTGTACAAAGGAGTTGCCATTTAATGAAGCAGTTTATGGATACAGTGCATCTTGATCAGTGTCACCCATTTCAACATTTTCACCTATCCTTCCCTACCTACCTTTCCCTTCACCCTCCTTAATTTAGTAGACTATACATTGGATTATTGTCTGTATTCTCCCTTCTTCATCCAGCTCTCTCTCTCCCCTTAACCCTATCCCACCCCTTTCTAAGTATCAATTTCCTTGTGTTTATTTTGTTGAACTTTGGACTTTGGAATTACATTGTTAGAATTCTCCCTTGCATCTACTGTAATTCAGTTAATTCATTTTTATATACTTGCATACTACCAAACATATTTAATTACAAATTTATAAGCTAAATCTAGCTTCCAAATATAAAGGAAAGCATGTGCCTTTTGTCTCTCTGGGACTGATTTACTTCACTTAACATAATTTTTCCAGGTGTTTTCATTTCTTTTCAAATGGTACAATACCATTCTTTCTAATTTTTCTTTCTAAACATCAGTTTTCCTCTTTCAGATTTATTCTGAAGTATATTAGCCTCATTACTAGACATTAGGCAAAATACATGCAAGTTGGTTATATCATACTTAGCTGTATAAGTAAAACAATTTGTCTTTACATCGAATTTATTACTAGGCTATATTTCAGTGGCATATATTAAATATTTACAACTAATGGTAACATGATGTTCTTTTTATTGTGTTCAGTAGGAGGTATAAAAATAATTTATTTGAAAACAGTAGTAAAGTAGTAGAGTGCTTAGCATGCATGAGGCCCTGAAGAAAAACTTGTCAGAGGTGTGGGTAGATCACACCTGTAATTCTAGCTACTCAGAAGGCTGAGATTTTAGGATTGCAGTTTGAAGCCAGCCAGAGCAGCAGAAAAGTCTATGAGACTCTTATTTCCAATTAGCCAACATAAATGCTGGAAGTGGATCTGTGTCTCAAGTGGCAGAGTAGTAACCTTGAATAAAAAGCTTAGGACAACACCCAGACCCTGAGTTCAAGCCAGCAATTGGTACAAAACTTTTTTCATCAAGTCAAAACTTTTTTCATCAAGTCAAAACTTTGTGCTTTTTAAAAAAAATTTTGAGCATTTCATAAATATATTGTAGTGTAATTACTAGTATATTAAAAAGGGAAAAGAGAAAATATTGTATGATGTTTAGTAAATAGTGTCAACAACTTTTTAGAACTTGAATTGATTAACATTCAGAAAAGGTGCTTAAGCAATACAGACTTGTTGGTATCATTTTACATATTTGATTACTAATGCTAATTGTGAAATGTATCTATATTAATTTGAGGCCAGCGAAGATCAAAATGGGTAATACTTTAAAATAGTGCTTTTGTAAATTTTCAAGCCAATTATTTAAGAGAAATATTTCAGCTTCTCAGACTCAAAGTTTGAAAAATTAAGTAAAAGAATAGGTGAACTAAAATATTGGTTTTAGGTGAAGAAAGTGTTTTATACCATTTAGTAAGTTAAAAGCTAATAATTTTATTCAATGATTTTATATTGTCATTAAATTTGTTACCTTTTATTCATAACAGGAATTAATTCCAGAGTTTTACTACCTACCTGAGATGTTTGTCAACAGTAATGGCTACCATCTTGGTGTTCGAGAAGATGAAGTAGTGGTAAACGATGTTGATCTTCCTCCTTGGGCAAAAAAACCTGAAGATTTTGTACGCATAAACAGAATGGTAAGAAAGATTTTTGTCTTGACTCAAGCAATCATCAGAAATTTCAATATTCTATAGTTCTGTTTTAAGTATTAGGTTTCAGCTTGTACTCATGAAGCAATGAAAGGAACCAGGCACTGGGGTCTTGCTCTATTCTGAACCAAATCCTGTTATCTCATTAGTGAATAGAGAAAGACTTATGAACTAAGTCTTTGCTCAATGGATTGAAAGACGACCTGAGGTAGTGTTTAGAGAAACTATACTGTCCATGCCTTGGCTGTCTGTATCACCAAAACCAGTGCCAGGTTAAGTAGATGGTATACAGGAAATAGCCTGGAACTTAGAGGTGACATCAGAAGCATTTCTCCTTTCTGTCTTCAGCTGGATCTTCCTAGGAGGGTCCCTACAGGACTAAAATGGAAAACTCCCTATGTATCAGCAGGATACTGTGTCTTGACAGTCTTTGTTTGCTTCAGAGTTACAGTTAAAGGACAAACCCAGTATGCTGCCTCTGGGAACAGCCATGGCTGCAAAGCTGTGGAAAGACAGCTCATCCAATGTGGCCATGTCTCCTGAGATGCTACTCTTAATGTTTCTTGAACTTGAAGTTATTCAGGGCAGAAATTCCTGCCTCCCGCTTTTAGTCAGTTTTCCCATACTGCTGATGGGGTCAGCAGTCTTACCGATCTTATGAAGGAAAAACAGACATCTGTGCCAGACCAGGAAATATGTAACCAGTAAGCTACATACTTTGCTTTTTCTTGAAGGAAATTTTTGGCATGTATTTCTAATGCACAATGCCAATGCATAAATTTAAAACACAATATAAAAGTATCTGAATTATCCATAAATTCCATGAATATAACCACCATTTTTAGATGCTGTTCTGTAACATTAAACCTTTCTACCTTTTACTGGCTGGGAGTTTGTGTAGGATTTAGTTCTTCTAAATAGGTTTAGAGAAAATTTGCTCTGGTATATTTATAATTTGGACTGGGATTATCTTCAGTGATTTGCAGGAGTTCTTTATAATGAGCCTAAAGTGTAAAATGAAAATGTCAAATATCTCAAAGAAATGACATTCACAATGGTAAAAAGCCTTCATCTCTTTGTACAGATTAGTATTCTGTATCCGTGAGCACCCCTCCTTCTTCTTTCAAGCTGTCGTTAAGAAATTCAAGGCAAAAAAGACAAAATAATATGAAAGGGATGATATCATTGACTTCTAAATGTTCCGGTTCATTATCCCATGCCAACAACTGATCAGGTGTTTGAGACGTTGTTAACAGCCTTTGTGTGTCTACAAACTAATTTCCTATGCTAATTTTTAAAAAATGAAATAGTACTTTGATTTTTTAAAATCATTACTACCTATTAATGATACAGAATGTTGATTTTCATTAAGATGTTTTCATGCATGTGTATAATGTACTTTGATAATATTTACCCCTAGCCAAATAAGTTGGGTTTTTTGAATGATGCATTTCTTCAGTACATTGGTGATATTTGTATTGTTGCTTAAATTGTGGACAGCAGCATGTAGAAAGGATTAGAATGGTCTATGCTTTATAAATACAATGATGAAAATTAATTATTTCACTGAAGAAGTATAAAATTCAAATTTTAGCCTCATTAGAAAACATGGAAAAATTATATAGTCACCTTTAGCAGACGTTTTACTAAATTCTATGTGTATTGAGTTTATACATCAAGAATTGGTTTAATTTATCCTCAAACAGCTAGGCTTATTATGAGTGGCTTACTCCTGAAACATGAATAAAGCATTGTGTGGGGATTGGTTCAGTTCTAACATGATTATAATCTGACCTCCCCACAAAGGGCAGAAATAGAAAGTATCTCTGATAACATTACCCTAATGCTAGGTTCATCAATCATAATCGGCCTTTGTAAAATTTGTTTAAGAAAAAGGCCTTTTAGCGATATGTACTGACAATCTCATATAGCCCCCAGACCAGCAGATTCCTAAAGCTTTTAGATAAAATGTATCATGTGCCTGAAATTCAAGCCCATGTGCCCTTCTTTTCACTGACATGTATCTTTTACAAAATTTTCATATTTTAAAGTAAAGGACTATTTACAATAGGTAACAGTTTGAATTTAGGATATATTCCCAGGTTTTTTCCCCCATAAAACAGCTACCTTGCTATAAAAAGAGCACTGAAGCAGGCACGTATGACTTTTGTCTGTAATCCTTGTTACTTAGAAAGCTGAGAACTGGAGATCATAGTTCAAAGCTCCCTAGACAAGGAAACCCAAGAGATTCTTATCTCTAAGTAACCACCCAAAACACAAAATAGATCTTTGGCTCAAGTGGTAGAGTACTAGTCTTGAACACAAACACTGAGCAACAGTGCCAAGCCCTGAATTAAAACCCCAGGATCTCACCAAAAGAAAAAAAAGCAGTGATAAACTTCATTCAGTTTGACAGGCAACTACTGAGGGTTCCATGCACTGTTTCTCATGCTTGAGGAACATCAGTAAACAAGCAAGGATCTCTGCTCTTGTTGAGGTTATAGACACTAGGTTAGCCAGGTGCTGATGGCCCACACCTATAATGCCAGTTATTCACAATGATGAAAGTGGTGACAAGATGCAGTATACTCACAAACTGATATTGATGATCTACAAGCCCTTTATACAACTACTTAGTGCTTTTTTAAAAAAAAATCCAGAAAATTACAGTTAGAAGTAAGCTCAGGCATAAAAGTCTATGAGATTCCACCTCCAAAATGAGCAACAAAAAGGCAAGCTGGAAGAATGGCTCAAGTGGCAGAGTACCACCTGAAAGAGCAAGCTGGACAAGCAGGAGTCCCTGAATTCAATTCTCAGTACTTTCAGAGAGAGGGGGGTATGAGAGAGAGAGAGAGAGAGAGTGCGTGCCAAGTCGAGGAGAAAGAAGACAGAAGCAATAAATAAATAAGAAGAAGGTTTAGTGTGTTAGAAGGTGGTCATACTCTTCAGAATAGGAGGTTGTTCTAGGTAAGGAGATCAGGAATGCAGGGAGGTGGGTCAGGAAGCTTCCCTTTGAAGGTGAAATTTGAGCAAAGGCCTGGAGGTGAGGGAGTGAGCCAAGGGACTCTGTTGGGAAAAAGCACTGCCAGCAGAGATGATACTGTGAGTAGGCAGTGGGTAGGCCAAGGTAGAGTGGACATGTAAGTATATAGAAGAAGAGCACTGAGCAGCAATGGAGAGGCTCATTACCTGGGATACTAAGACTATTAAGCCTGTCACTTAACACTAA
Source organism: Dipodomys ordii (assembly GCF_000151885.1). Classification (NCBI taxonomy): domain Eukaryota; kingdom Metazoa; phylum Chordata; class Mammalia; order Rodentia; family Heteromyidae; genus Dipodomys; species Dipodomys ordii. The sequence continues at coordinate 4,056,674 of NW_012267356.1, read as the reverse complement.
GATAATGCATAGCAATTCTGTAAAACCAGACAGTGCAACACACGGAATGGGTTTACTAATTAGCACATCACTTCTTCGAAAGTGCAATGTGAATCTTCTCCTAGAGAGTAAGGCGGTGTTCTTTAGCCCAGGAATACTGAGATGCAAGATAAAAGAAGTGAATACACTCCAATCTCTCCTGTGCTCTTAATTACCCTGAGTAACATGGAGAGTCATCAGTGTTTTGAGCAGAAGAGTAAAATGATATCATGTAAATTTCTAAGGGATCACACTGATATCAGTGTTGACCAATGAATGATCAAAGCACAAGAATCTGTTAAAGAGAGATGGTGGTAGATTTCTTTGGGGAGCAACAGTGAAGGTCATAAGAAAATTTATCCATTCTGGATGTACTTGAAAGCTGGACTTATGACTGCCTACCAGTGAACTTTTCCCCTCAGATTTCCATTTTGCACTAGCAACTAAAATGTAGGAGGGGGGTGGGAGTTGCCTGTTGTCAAGTTGCATTATCACAGAATTTCTAAGCCACAGGAAAACCCAAAATCAAGACATTTATCCCCACTAGATTGATCTTTTTGAAGACAGAGAGTGCTTATTTATTTGTGTATCCTCCATAGTTGTGTCTAACTTATAGTAGGTAGTTGGTAATTTAGAGCGGAAAAGAGATCAGACAGCATTAATCTCTGATTAGAGATTTTAAAAGCCTTTGTCTCAGTATTTCTGGGCCACAGAACACTGCCTTACTCTCTAGGAGAAGATTCACATTGCACTTTGAAGCAGTGAAGTGCTAATAAGTAGTACTGTAAACCCATTCTCTGTGTAGAACTGTCTGGTTTGTATGCAAACTGGTTTTACAGAGTTTGTGTGCATTATCCTACTGTGTTAAGTGACAAAACGATGATTATGAAGAACATTGCAGACACTTCTAGGACAAAAGACAAATGTTAACAGAAATCTCAGAAAGCAGATACTAGGCCTGAATAAGTATGGCATGCCGAGTGCTGGTGGCTCATGTCTGTAATCCTAGTTACTCAGGAGGCTGACATTTGAGGATTGCAGTTGAAATCCATCAGAGGCAGGAGAGTCTGTGAGTCTCTTACCTCCAATTAACTGCCACAAAACTAGAAGTGGTGCTGTGGCTCAAAGTGGTAGAGGGCTAGCATTGAGCTGAAGAGCTCAGTGCCCAGGTCCAGATTTCAAGCTCCATGACCAACAGAGGGAGGGGGGGAGGGAAAGAGGGAGAGAAGGAAGGAGGGGGAGGAAGAAGGGAGCGAGAAAGAAAGAAAGAAAGAGAGAGAAAGAAAAAAAGAAAAAGAAGGAAAGAAAGAAAGAGAAAGAAAGAAAGAAAGAAAGAAAGAAAGAAAGAAAGAAAGAAAGAAAGAAAGAAAGAAAGAAAGAAAGAAAGAAAGAAAGAAAGAAAAGAAAGAAAGAGAAAGAAGTATGGTCATGCCTTCAGAAATGCACATGAGAATGAACTGTTTCAATGTTACGGAGAAGGAGCAGTCAAGGTGCTAGGTGACACCAATTGCTGTGTGCTCCAGTGCTGTGACTGCCTGTTCTCCCTGGTTCAGTATGTGTATTAGGAAGCTATGTGGCACAGAAGGAGGTAGCATCCTGTGAGGTTTAGTGGGGTTTATGGTGAATGTGTTAGGTTGGGAAGAGCTGTGATGAGTATGAAATAGAGGACACAATGTGAGTGATTATGGTGGCTTCAGAAGGCTGCTCTCTATCAACAGGGTACAAGATTAGAGGAACAGATCCAATTCTATTGCTCAGTTGGACAGCAGAGAGAATTGAGATGAAATAACCTTGTGTATTCTATATACAGTAATCCATCAAGTATGGAATAAATTAATGCCCTCCCCATAAACATTTATAACAGTATTTTTTAAATTTAAAACTATTGCATGACTGAAGTTATAATGACAGAAATTCATCTTAATCATGATAAAAAGCAAGCATAGACACTACAAAGGTACAAATATGATTTTTGATTTTTTACTTGAATACATGCAACTCTACTTGGATATGTTTTATTTCTGAAAGCAGAGTTTTCAGGTAATAGAGAAGAGGATGAAAATATTATTCTGGTCTAGAAGAGATACAAATTCAAAACGCACAAAGAATTCAGGAAGAATAAATATTCTTTCCTCAAAGTTCATGTCAGTAGCCTAATATTCTTTTTCCATAAATTTTAAGAAAGATTTTATCCCTAATCTATTAGAGAAAGAATTCTCTACCATCTAATCCCATAGGAGAAAATGGAAATTAGAATTAGAGAAGTATTATCCATCTCAGAGATAACCCTCTCTGGTTTTAGTATCAGTCTTTACTTCCTTCCTCAAGATCCCCGGGGTAGAGAGTTATGAATTGGGAATTGGTTTATCTAGGCTTAAAGCAATTGCTTCTGCCTTTAGATATGCAAGTAGATGGTAAAGAAATCTATTAGACCATTATAACAGTAATAGCTTAGCAGTCAAGTAATCTTTATATTTTTCAATTGTAAGTATTATACTAGAATCAAGTCCAAAATGTATTTGTTTATGAAAACACACCTCTAAAACAGAACAAATGAGTACCTATCATGTATTTAGTAACAGACTAGTACTGTTTATGCTAAAGAACCCTTGTGTCAGGATTCAGCATTTTATACTGTAATTATGTGAGAGCTGATATTCAGTTTTTAGATATGTATTTGACTTAGAACCATATTTAGCTTTTAAATGTTCCAAACTAGATTTTCTTTTTCTCTGCACAAGACTAGCAGGACAAAAATTCTGAGACTTTATTCGGTTAGCTCCTTATTTTTTTGTCATTTAATTGTACAAGAAAAAAGAAAAATTATAGAGATTTACCTACAATTATCAGTTTACCACCCTACCTCTAATATATAGCCTATATTGTATTAATATATGCAATAGTAAATATATGTATGTATAATACAAAAAGTACAGGTTTTTATTAAAGTTTGTTATGAACTAAGCAATTTTAACATTGAGATGAAATGGACAAATACTGGGCAAAATGTTTTTTTTTTAATGCCAAAATAGAGACTTTTATGAGCCTTCAAGCAATTCAGTAAAATTTTCCTATAACCCTAGAAAATTTACAGCCTATATTAGGTTTTATGTAAATCCTGCCAGGAATTTCAAAAGATTATATATTCATCTCTCTCCTCTCTCTCCCTCTCTCTCTCTTTCCCCCCATCTGTCTCTCCCTCCCTGCCTCCCTCCCTCTGTCTCTCTCTGCTTGAACTCAGGGCCTCATACTCTTGTTTGGCTTTTTCACTCATAGCTGACACTCTACCACATGAACCATACCTTCACTTTTTTTTTCTTGTCAATTGAAGATAAGGGTCTTATGGATTTGCCTGCTTGAGTTGGCTTTGAATTGTGATCCTTGGATCTCAGCTTCTTGAGTCTGTAATATATATTTAAATAGAAAGATGACACCAATACATCATCCTGGAGGAGTGTATTTAGTTTGCAATATTAAAATATAAATCACATGGTTATTGGTCATGTATTACTACATAAAAAGTAATACTTTGTACTTCTACTACATGTGCTTGCAAGTAGTAGATTTTAGATGGATTAAAATGTGGAAAATCAACCCACAAATGTAAAGCTAATGAAGGAAAATATAGAAAGCTGTCTTGTCACATCAGAAACCTTAAGAGCATAACTATTTTAAAATGCATTAAGTTATTAGAAATTGGTATTTGATAAAGAATGTGGGTAAAGTTAATACACATGTGATTGTGTTGCTTAATTTTTTATTTTATTTTATTTTATTTTTGTGGTTGTGGAGCTTGAACTCTGGGCCTGAGCACTGTCCCTCAGCTCTTCAGCTCAAGGCTAATGCTCTACCAGTTGAGCTGCAGTGCCAACTTTTTTTGCTTATGTAGTACTGAGGAATCAAACCCAGGGCCTTATGTATACAAGACAAGCACTGTACCACTGAGCCACCTTCCCAGCCCTGTTGCTTAAAATATTTAGAGAACTTTCACAAGTCAACAACATAAAGACAAAAACTTTCATTTAAAAAAATGTGTAGAGATATGAACAGGATTTATAGAAAAGGAAATTCTAACGACCAGCAAGCATCTTTAATATGATGCCAAACTTACTAGCAATAAACAGGAATACAGAGTAAAACAATGTTTCTGTTACACTAACCAATAGTTGAAACCCGGATAATATAAGGAGCCAGTGGAGATGTGGACACATGTGCCCAGTGGAGGAAGAGGGGACAAGGCAGTCCTCTGAAGGGAAGCTGAGAACTAATGATGTGGAGTGTACATACACCAGTGCAGGGATGCGGAAGTCCCACTCCACATCATAAATCACAAAGGAAGGGCTGGGAAGGTGGCTCAGTGGTAGAGCACTTGCGCTTGCATGCATGAGGCCCTGGGTTAGATTCCCCAGCACCACATAAGCAAAAAGAAAAAAAGCCGGAAGTGGTGCTGTGGCTCAAGTGGTAGAGCGCTAGCCTTGAGCTGAAGAGCTGAGGGACAGCGCCCAGGCCCAGAGTTCAGGCCCCACGACCAGACCCAAAAATAAATAAATAAATCACAAAGGAATTCTCACAAATAAAGAAGCCAGGGGAAGAAACAGCCTATGTCACCAAGAGTTAGAGGTAACAAGGTGTTAGCTTCTGGGGGGGGCCTTGTGCAGCCATGAGGAGCAATGGACTAACTCCATACATGGTGGCAGTAGGTTGATCTTGAAAGCAATGCTAAATGAAAAATTAAGGAACATGAACTAGACCATGAACACTAGACCATGTTTATAGGTCACAAACATATGTGATGTGTCCATGCACAAAATGAGTAGTGCTTTATAAGAACAAAAGGAGAAACATTAAGCACGTAATAATCTCTTTGGCAAAAAAGAGAGATAAAGAGGGTGTTGAGATTAAAAAAAGGACTAAACACCTTTTAAAATTTCAAATTAGTGAAGTCTTCATGATAAGCATTTTATTCAACAATCATTTTGTCTAATAAAATAATAATAAATGTACCAATCCTTTTTTGTGGTATCCACAATGTTTATTTTAAATGGTTACTGATTTAGACACCATGGAGGTAAAAATCTTTCTTTAAATCATAATTTCAGAACCATTGGATAATGAGTCTACATATCTTCACTTTTTAATCTTTTAATCCCATCCACTGCTACTCTTACTAATAAACATATTGAGTTTTTTCTTAATTGAGTAGTTTCACTGAAACAACAGAATTATTTGTACAAATGATAAACACAAACTTAACCAATATAGAATTATAACTAATGTCTCCTTGGATGTATTTTTGTCTCATTTCTTATATTCTTTTCTGAAAAGTTATTTTAAAGTTATTGAGCTACAGATTACAGAAATTCTGTTTAAAATCTCCTTACCTGTCAAGATTTCTCTCAGATTCTTCTGGTAGCTTCTTAGAAAAGACAAGGACTTCTTTCTTCTGACTCTTTATAGAAACTCTGCATGGTCACTGCCTCCATAATTTCCATTTTTTTCTCACTTGCTAGTAAATATCTCAAATGATTTTCCAGTGATTCCCAGGCTCCAAAATAACGAAACTAATTCGCAGCAGAAGAAAGCATTCCATTTTTGTAGTCTTCTTAGAGGTGAGCTAGAGAGATTTAGACAAGAAAATAGATTCATTTCAAAGGGATTTATAAAATTCTTTTAATTTTAAAGGAACACTGAAAAATTAGAAATGAGATTATTTTAAAATGACATTAAAATAGCTATGTCAAATTACTGTTTTAAACATGAGTATGTTTTTGAAACTATTTTAATATAAAATCTATATTGTATACATAATAGAACCATGGAAAAGTAAGCACTTTAAAATTTTTTTAATTTCATTTAGGTCTTTGGCTTATAAAACATAATTGAAAGTTAGTAATGTACTAACTAGGAACTGAAGGCCTAATTCAGATAAATCAAATGGGAATGTAAAGAGTATGTTCTCCTTTTTATCCAAAAATATTTCACTATAAGAAAAAACTATGGAGCTTTGCTAAGTTTGGATAGACTCTCATTTCTTCTGGCTTTATTTTAGGCCCTAGAAAGTGAGTTTGTCTCTTGCCAACTCCACCAGTGGATTGACCTGATATTTGGCTACAAACAGAGAGGACCAGAAGCTGTTCGTGCTCTGAACGTTTTCCACTACTTGACCTATGAAGGCTCTGTGAATCTGGACAGCATCACTGATCCTGTGCTCAGGGAGGTAGGTGTGAAGTTTCATATTCTTCCAAAAATGTCTGACATCACTCACACACAAATTTGACTTTCCTTCTCTTTTTATGTAAATCTCCTTTCACCATAGCTCTGGACTGCACAGATTTCAAGTTCTTGACAAATGTGAAAAAAAGGAATATATGTTCAGATGCAAGTAATGAGGCCAGCACATTGTTTCTCTTGGATTGTAGGCATGTGCAGTGCACTTCTGTATCATCATTTTATTTTACTTCAGAATCTTCATTAAAATGTCTAATGCATTGTGTTATAATAAATTAGACCTCGATGAATAACTAAATATGAATAATTCACATAAAAATAATCTGCGAGTGTTTTTTAAATAAAAGCAAAACAGCACCATTCGAAACATAACATTAAAGAAAATGTATCCATGAAAGAGATGCAATTACAATATTTTATTCCCATATGTTCTCATCCTGAAATGTTTATAGTTGAGAATTATGTAAGTATGTTTGAAAACATTCATATAAAATATTATTTAAATCACTACTCCTTTGCATAAACTGGTTTCAGATATGTAGAAAGAGCAAAGATGCAACAGCTGCTACATAAAGTATTGCTGCAAGGAAGCTATACACTAGCCTTCATCCCCCCAATATATGCCATCTGCTGTATGCAAAACAAGTCATCATTGCTAGGTCTCCGGGAAATAGAATGTCTTGTTTTTATTTTAACTTTGGAAGTAGAAAATGTGTAGTTTGGGAAATGAACTCTAGGTTTTTTAAAAAATCCATAAAGATACTTCTCATATACCTCTATTAAACCAAAATTATTCTATTTATATGCCACTAAGCAGAGAAGAGGAGAGTGAAGGGAAGCATTTCATTGGACTCAGGGTGAATACTCAAAGAACACATTACAAACATGTTATTAGAGGCAACACTACCATGTCATGGGCACAAAGAAATGAAATTAGAGATACAAAACGAATGAAGTTGGTTAAAAAAACAAGGTATTATGAATTTGGTAGGTGCAATAAAGAATTTTCTCCATTTACCATTATACTCATCTAACTTTGAACTTTCCATTGTATATAAATAGTAATCAAATTATTTGGTAGGAGGTAATCCTTAGCATATTCTTTTTACTGTACACCTTTGCCTGTTATATAAATTCCTTACAACTAAATTCTTCTTTCAGAACTAAGATCTTCTCCTAGAGTCAGAAAAAAGCATAGTTTGAATAACACAACTCTGGCATTCCAAGACGAGGTCCAAACTGGGGTTTTTTGTTTTGTTTCATTTTAAGTGTTCTTGTTTTACTGTGTCTTTTTACTTTTAAAGCTCATAGACAATTTTGATCCTGAGTATTTTATTATACATTTTTATCCATTATAATATTCAGTTCTTATAGGGAAAGTTATATGTTAATCTGTTTGGCAAAATGCAAATATATTGAGGCTTAGGGATGATGAACATACAAGGCAGATTTAAATTGACAGAAAAATAGAAGGTTTTCAAATGTAAGTAAATATTAAGTAATAGATGAAAGAATAAATGAAGTAAGAATTAGAATCGAGACCTTCTTTACATAAATATATTATATGTAGTTTGAACCCTATTAAAAAATATGTACTAATAAATAGCAACCATTACTTTGAACAGTGAAAAAGCCAGGTATTCATTGCCCTTAATCATCAAGTTGTAACACTTCCTAAATAAAACTGCATAAAATATGTATCTTTTTATTTTTGTTGTATGAAAGGTGTCTAGTTACATGTTTGCTTATTATATAGATGCTCTAAACAATATTTTATAGACTATTATTACCTCAGAGTGATACACTGCCTGAGTTAGCTAACTAGGCTGTTTACCTCAGGAGACCCTTCTAGCATTCTCATTCTGAATACATATTTGCCAGATACTAAAGTTGACTAGATTCCAAAATTACACTTTGGTATATATATGTATGTATGTATGTATATATATATATATACATACATACATACATATATATACCATACATATATATATATATATATATATATGTTGTTACCCCAATCATTACCTATATACCTGATCTCAGCATAAGAATATTAGATGTGAGGGAATCCATACCCGGAAGACTATACCTCCCATCTCTCAGCTAATATATTTTCTGCACTAACAATTAAGAGCTTGAGAAACAATATCCTCCTCAATGGATTAGCATACACCTGGATCCTGCAAGCTCGTTGAAGATGGTCAAGTCATTGAATCTCACTCTGCTTTAATTGCTCACTCTACAAAGGGCAACACATATGTTGCTTAACATAAGACCAATTGGCTTCTATTGTCACAAAAAAGAAATCTACAGATGAGTGGGATGAAGTATAGCATGCTCACTATTTGGTGCCCACTTAGGTTCCCCTACCAATTCATTGCTCCTGTGAGTAAACCCTCTGGAAAGCACAATACCTGTCTTTAAGTCATCCATGTTCAATTTCCTGGAGATCTTCTGTAGCGTACTCTGACATGAGAGTTAAGCTTCCTCTGGATCATTGAACACAGGCTCCTGCAGAGACCACAACTCAAAATGTCAACCCTTTTGTTTAGCTGCATGTATTCCCTTTATTTAGAATGGTTATCTTAGTTATTTTTTTAAGTACAAAGATCACATGAGTAAAACTAAAGGAAGATTATAATTGTCTAATATTAAATGCCAGCTAGCCAAGGGAAGATTTTTTTTAGTGTTCAAATGCAGGTTTAAAAAAGAAATATTTAATATTTAAACATCTACATATGTTCCCTTGTTTAAAAATTTCTCCAATCTGCCTTTAACTTTGAGCTTTGAAGTTAGTGCTAAAATCTGAGAAATGGCTTAAGGTTATTGATTCATTCTTTCTTGACAGGTGAAATCACAGAGCAGCACTAACCGCAGCAATTACAGCATTAAAATGTCAAGAAATTAGGGGTCAGAATAACAGATAATTTTCTTCTCTGTGTCATATTAAAAATTGACATTCTTTGACAGTTTAGGATCTCTAGCTTAGAAAATTATGACAGCTTAACTTATTTTATACTTGTAAAGCAGTAATTGATAATAAACTTTATCTTGACAGCCTCCAGGCAGAAACATGACAGTACAGTTCTGGTACAAAGCTCTTCTTAATATGTAAACACTTGATCTGTTGGATAGTAGATATTATTTAAATTGTCTCAAGTCTTGCTTTACATCATAATCTAGGCACTTTTTTCACAAATGTCTCGACTGACTGTTTGGGCAATGTTTTTCAAGCATGATAATGGACAATCTTTCTTATTCTTACAGATTAATAGAAATAATGTGATTTGCTGTATTTTTTTTAGTAAATTCAGTCCTAGAACCTGCTTAGGAAATAAGGGATTTTGGTTAGCATCTATCGAGTCCCATGGGTTTTGTTTTGTTTTATTTTACTTTGTATTACTAGGGTTTGAACTTAAGGCTCTGTGCTTATTAGACTGAATCCCTACCTGAGCCACACTTCCAGACCTGTTTCTCATTTTTCTTACTCCTTGGTTGTCAAATGTGGTCCAAAGCACAGTTGAATCATCACCACCTGAGAACTTGTTAGAATGTCTGGTTGGAAGCTCATAATTCCCTGAACTACTAACTCAGAACAAGCATTCAATGGGACATATAAGTGACTTGCTTGAGACATTTAAGTTTAAGAACACTGCTCTCTGACAGCTCTGTTAGAATTATTTGGAATTTTCCCCTATAAAAGTAGAGAGAATAATATAATGAACCTCATGTACCTATCACCATATTTCAGTTCATTGCATCATCTTCCTCAGCCCTATCCCTACTACTGTTTTAAACACACATGGCCAAACTCAAGTTCCCAGCTAACTTTGCATCTACCTTTTCCTGCTGATCCCATAGACATTTCAAAATATCTGCAGAGACACTTCGAACAGGTTTATTTGGGGGAGGGAAAAAAATCCCTCCAAAACTTTTACATACATTCACAGTTAAAAATTATTAATCCAGCCTGACACTCTGACTAAATAATTTTCCAAAGTCACCCATCTGAACAGCAGCAGAACCAGGACTTGGGTGCGGTTACCCTATTCTTGAGTTAGACTTTCTTTAGTACCATTATTGTTTAGGAAACTAAAAATAAAGACATTCTCTATGGCTCCAGAAAAATAGTTCTTAGAATTTTAAGGGCAATCAGAAACCAGTAAGTCATGCCTGTAATTCTAGCTACTCAGGAAGCTGAGATCTAAAGCATCTAGATTCAAAGCCAGCTTGAGAAGACATCATCTCCAAAAATAACCAGCAGAAAGCCAAACGAGATTTTGTGGAGCAAGTGGTAGAGTACAAGCCAAGCAAACTGAGAAAGCCTGACGCCCTGAGATGAAACCCATGTACTGGCAAAAAAAAAAGGTTTAAATGTGTACCTCTATTTCACTAATCCAGACTGTAATGTTTTTCTTTATATTCATACTTCTAAATTAGTTAAACATTTCCAATTAGTAAATTTTCCAGTAATAATAGGAAGAAAATTCAGATTATTTCAAGGAAAAGTTCAGATGATTTTTAAGAAAACTTCATTGGACATTTTATTGACCAATCGTTCTATTATTCCTCAGGGAAAAAAATGTCATTTTATCATCTTTTGAGGGTTTCAAAGGAACTATGTGCCATGTGTCATCATTAGTAGTTGGTTAGTAGACCCTACAAATTAAATGAACGCTACAAAACATTAACATTCTTTTATGATGAAAAATATTTTAGTCCAACTATTTTAAGAAATGATTACATTTAGGATGATAGAATTATTAAAGCCTGTCTGCCTCAGGTATGCAGAGGCAGAAGAATCAGATTCACAGCCCATCTTCAATAATTGAGTGACATTAAGCCACTCACTAACCTTAATGTACCTTCTTCCCCCACCCTAAAAAAAATGATGGCAGAATTGAAACCTAATTCATGGTAGAAAAGATAAGTGAGACTGTATTAGAAACTGTAAAACACAATACAGATAGAGATTATTGCCCAGAAGTGAAGAATCATATAGGTTTGTATTAATAGTATTATGTAATATTAATGTAATATTATATTAATATTATTATGTAATAAAGTAAATGTAACCAAAGTTATCAGTTTAATAAAAAGACCTATGATAACAATAGATACACTAATTAATTTGTGTTTGTGTCTTGTAGTTGAAGGATATAGTATATAATGCTTCTTTTCAATAATATCTACAAAGTTCTATAAAGATTCCCTAATTGCAACCTGTAACACTTTCTTTGACTTGATAAAGGTTAATCACCAGTGATTATTATATCATTATTAATTATATTATTTATAGTTTACTACTATTTTCTATATGATTAGTTTTTCATTTGAATTATGAAGTGAATTAGCATGAGTATGGTATTAGCATTAAAGTTCTGCCTGTTCAGCAAGACAAAAATATGGAGACTACATTCCAACAGAAGCTGTAAGCTCACATCAGACAAATTATTAACAAGACACTAAGTTCTTAGCTTGTCATGGAACTTGTCATACTTACTGTTGACATCGCCAGACTGAATGGCTTAGATGACGTCTTTTTGACAGTGAGAGGTATGCACACAAGGCTATCATAAAACAGTGTTTGGCTGGAAGCTACTGGACCATATGGACCATGCAATATTTACACATTTATTACATATATACACTTATCTATGTTTCATTCTAAAATATTAAATATATTTTGTCATTATCAGCAATCATAAAAATGAGCTATTCTTAGTTTAGTTTCTGTTTTTTGTTGTTGTTGTTGTTGGGGTTTTTTTGATGCTGGTCCTGAAGCTTGAACTCAGGACCTTACTGTCTCACTTGCTTTTCACTCCAAACTGGTGCTCTACCACTTAAGCTACACCTCCACTTTTTGCTGGTTAATTGGAGATAAGAGTTTCAACAGACCTTTCTTCCCAGGCTAGCTTTGAACCTTGAACCTTGGGACCTCAACCTCCTTTGTAGCTACGATTACAGGCATTAACAACCAGAGCCTGGCTTCTGTTACTAATATTTCTTGTACTTCCTAGGTCTTTTCTCCTTTTTTCTCTTCCTCTCAGCTGGCAGGTTTAACAAAGCATCCCTTTGGATCTGCTGTGGTGAAAATATTCCCGCCCCCCTTCCCCTGCCAGGAAGTACAGTGGGTCACTTCAGGTTTCACTTGATTTTCTTGCTGAAATAGTTTTTGCTACTATAGAGACCTGACGTGAACCAACAAGACAGATGGGTCTTTGACCAAAACAGCTGCAAAGCTGGCTTTCCTTGAAAGATGTACTCATAAATTTTAAAATGGAAAATATTAACACACTTTTCACTCTGATGATGTAAATGAAAAGTATTGATAGTGACAACATTGATGGCCTCTACCACCATGGCTTATTCCTGTGTACATTGCTTATTCATGTTCCTTTAGCAACTTCTGACTACTTTCTTTGGACCTGCCTGAATGAGTTGTATCATAGCATTTGCTGCTCATTTGCACATAGTAGGAGGCCTGATGGCTTAATTGTCATCATAGATAGAGTTCTTTTCCTGGGCAGGTCTTCAGAAACATGGTTGGAGCAAATGAGCAATAGTTAATATACATATCCTAAAACCATCTCATCTTCCTTCTTTTATTATTGAAAGTTTCAGGAAGTAAAAGTCAAAAGCCAATAATAGCCCTACATTTTAATCATTGGAGAGGAAATAGGTAAATTATTTCCTTTTAAAGCTAGACTATCACTTTGGGTGCAAGAAGAATAATTATGGCCCCTGAACCTGAAAGTATATGGGGCTACATGAATTCTTTATGTTTCTCTTATAACAATGAGGCTTGTATTGTGAAAATTTGACAATAAAGTTTTAATAGAGAAATGAGAATCAAGGAAAAGAATAGCACACATTGAACTTTTTAAAATTTCAGGGTTTTTTTCCTCATAATTACTGAAGTCAGGGGTGGTCTATGACCATCAATTGTCCCCAACAAAAGCATAAATACTGCATCTAGTCAAAGTAGGATGTATATCATTTATCTGAAATGTGCCTTTTTCTCCACTTTGTGTTATTTTCATTGTGTTCAGTTGAGAGATCGTAATTGCTGATTTTCAGAAATTAGCAGTAAATGCTTGGTCATATTTTATTCAAAAGATGAAGGGTGCAAATTGCAATTTGCTGTTTGTAGAAGAAATACCTGGAAGGGATTTCCTTATCTTCTACTAATATCAAGTTTGTTATTTTACACATTTGTTATCATCAGCATAAATAATTTTTCAAAATATATTGCATGTTTCACTGTGTTAAAGTAGGTATCACTCAATCTAAGTGGCTAAACATTTCAGTTAGTTATGACTCATTTTTAAGGCTTTAAACGATATTTTGTTTAGCTGCATACATAATATTTTAATCTGATTTGTTTTAATAAAAACATATTGCCAGACCAGTGGCTCACACCTATAATCCTGCTACTCAGGAGGCTGAGATCTAAGGATTATAGTTTGAAGCCAGGCCAGTCAGGAAAGTGTGTGAGACTGTTTATCTCCAATTAAACAAACAAAAAGCCAAATGTAGATCTGTGGCTCTAATAGTAAACCACTAGCCTTGAACAAAAAAATTTCATGGACAGCACCCAGGTCCTGAATCCAAGCTCCAGGACTGGCACAATCCCCCCCAAAAAAATAGTTTATGTTTTCATTTTGGAATATTTCTATTATCACCTATTGAACCTGTCTAGAAGTTATTCTACATATCATTTTCATTATTGTTGTCATTTTCATTATTATTGTCTTCCCATGATTAGACAGTCCAAGTGAACTTACAAAGACTGCCACCACCTGTACAAATACTCCTCTCCCATTTCTCCTCTACCACTACTATCTCCCTTAGCTTCCCTTCCTCCTCTCCTACCACTTCCCTTCCTCCTCTCCTACCACCTGGGTCATCCAGAACTTAACACACTTAGAGAAACTATTCAACCAAGGAGAATTAGGGATGCTATTGTGATTCTTCTCACATATGATTATGTATGCTGGGTTGAATCCACCCTTTATGTACTATACAGTGATCACCCAAGAGTGAGCAAACAACCCCAATCCTGGAAGAATCGTTAAGAGGTTGTCCACAAAAACCATTTGCTTGTAAGTAATAAAGCCTGTGTATTATCCAGAAAGTTATTTCTGTTACCTTTTGGATGATTAGATAATGAAATATGCAAACATATTTGAGATATCCAGGATAAGCTACCGACTGCCAACTACAATGAAATCCATGTACTAGCCTGCCACATACCTATAATCCCAGCTACTTGGAGAGAGAAATAGGATGATCCTAAATTTGAGGCTAGCTGAACAAAGTTAACAAGACCCTATCTCCAAAACAAAATACAAATAGAAGAGATAGGCGTTTGTGTAGCATGTTTCATGCCCTGATTTCAATCCTAGTACCTCAGAGAGAAAAAAAACGTCCATAGATCCTAACGTGAATAAACTTACACTTGAAAAAAATAATGAGCGAGTTTTCCACCAACAACTGACTTAAGAAGAATATATTCTGGGTAGAACATTTGTATCCAGAGAAAATGGTAATTATTTTTCAGGTTCACTTGCTGAGTCAGTTATATAAATTTATCATTATGATTTATCATGCCAAAGAAGAAATATGATTTATCTGAAGAGGGCCCCCTTTATGTGATTTAAGTTTATACTACGAGTGAAAGCAAGAAGGAAGGCAGCCAGTGAATTAGAATACTCTCTCAAATATGTTCTAACACAGCATGCTGCTAACTAAAGCAAATGTGGTCCTTTTATACTTGAGTTATCCAATATTTGCTTAAATATTTAATAAATTTTCTAGAATAGACTTTAGACTTAATATTGTTGAACCTTAAAACAAAAGGGGAAATATTTGTGTTTCTGTTTTTGGTTCCTATGAAAAACTAGAAGCAGTTGAATATAAAACAGCATTTTAATTTTTTATACAGTTTAATGTTTATAAGGCAAGAAATAATAAAGTGCATATATTACTTGCCTGATTTACTTCAGTCCCAGTTTTCCAGCATTAAAAAGTAATGTTTCTATGATCATGTTTTATTATAATAATAAACCAGACGCAAAAGCTTATCAGCTATAATACACTCAGCCAGTAAGTAACCTTTCCCTTTATCATTTCAGACATCTCAATATTCTACTGTTTTTAGCTATTTTTCTTATGTGGTAATAATGTTGAAAGTTGAAAAGCAGGATAATATAAATTACATATATTACTTTTGTCTGTGTCAAATTTATATTTTCTGGGGTTTTTGTTTGTTTTTTGACGGTCGTGGGGCCTGAATTCTGGGCCTTGGCACTAACCCTCAGCTATTCAGCTCAAGGATAGCGCTCTACCACTTGAGCCACAGCGGCACTTCCAGCTTTTTCTGCTTATGTGGGGCTAAGGAATCGAACCCAGGGCCTCAAGCATGCAAGGCAAGCACTCTACCACTGGGCCACCTTCCCAGCCCCTATTTTCTGTGTGTGTGTGTGTGTGTGTGTGTGTGTGTGTGTTTTAATACCAAATATATTCAAATTTTAAGCACTGTAAGTAGCAATGTTAAGGAAACCTACTGAAAAAAAGTTTTCTGTGTTCCTGAGCAACCACCTTTGCAATTTTTTTCTTGATTTTTCTGAAGATTTTCAATAAAATAAGCTGGTTGTTTGGGACACAGTTCAATGTATTGGAATTGCATAACCACCCTCTTTTCTTAAAGGCTGATAGTTCTGGCAATAGATTTAAAAGCTAAGACAGAGCAAGCATGACAGGTCATTTGAGAACCATGAATTGTTAACTCCCTACTCATTTTGTCAAAAGACACTGAATTATGTTTTTTTTTAAAAAAATACCTAGCTTTAAAGAATCTATGAGAAGAAAAAATATATCTGGGTTAAAGTAACCTACATTGTGCTCAAAACAAAATTAACTAGTTTGGATTTTTTTCCCTTGGTACTAGATTTAAATGTAGAGCCTTGTGCATGCTAGGTAGGCACTGTACCACTTAAGCCACACCTTCAGCCATTTCTGCTTCAGTTATTTCTTGAATAGAGACTCTTATTTGTATCTGATCCATCTCCTATTTTACTTCTTTCCCAGCTGGAGTGACACACACACCATCAGGGCCAGCTATTTATTGATTGAGATGGAGTCTCATCAGCTTTTTGTCCAGGCTGGCCTCACACTGTCATTCTCTTTTGCTCTGCCTCCTAAGTAGTTGAAATTAAAGGCAGGGACCACCATATGTGCTAGATTAACTGAAGTTTTCAATCTATTGCATCCCGGAGAAGATACACCTACTATATTTTGGCTTACCTGTTGCCACACTCATTTTCATCTTGGCAATAAAATCTTTATCAAATCTTATTAGCAGGCATGCATAGAATACACATATACATATAACCTATTCCTGCCTCTTCTGAAGTTTAGTCTCGAGTAATCTACAGAGGGAGTAATAAGCTTATAGTGGAGCTGGGAAGGTGGCTCAGTGGTAGAGTGCTTGCCTTGCATGCATGAGGCCCTGGGTTTGATTCCTCAGCCCCACATAATCAGAAAAAGCCGGAAGTGGCTCTGTGGCTCAAGTGGTAGAATGCTAGTCTTGGACTGAATTAAAGTTAAAGAAAATATGTTTGAGCTGGGCATTAGTGGCTCAGCCTACTCAGCAGGCTGAGATCTGAAGATCATGGTTCAAAGCCAGCTGAGGCAGGGGAAATCCATGGAACTCTTACCTACAACAGAAAACCGGAAGTAGAGCTATGGCTCAATGTGATAGAGCACTAGCCTTGCGCAAAATAGCTCAAGGACCTTACTCAGGCCTTGAGTTCAAGCCCTACAACCTACAAAACAAAAAACAAAAAAAAAGGAAGTCTGGATGTCTGTTTGTTGATGTAGTTTTCAGCGAGCGTTTAAATGCTAACTGTGAGGCTACTATCCACTTGGGTGTTTGTATTGAAGGAGTTAAAATACAGACAAAGTTTGTTAGAGTCTTATGCTGTTGATGATACACTGCTCTTGATATTGGACATTAACTGGGTTGGCTTTAATAGTAAAATTTCTGCTTTTTCCTCCCAATAATTCTCAAGAATTTAATGTTAATAATATGGACCTAACCAGAAATGATCTCTGCCTCTTTTTATAATTATAAATCTTGCAGTAGAGAGGCAAAGTATGATCATATATTTGTGAATACAATTTAGTTAAATAGTCACATTTTGCATATGAGTGGACACTGCAAATACTTGTATGCATTAAATTGGACAGCACTTAAAGTGATTTAATAATTGATCCTATTGCTCCTGCAAATAAGCAAACCAAAATCTCATTTTTGTAGTTGCTAAAATATGTTGGATAATGATCCATTCATGTTTAATATTGCTATTAAATTTGAAAGTTCACATTTTTATTGATAAACATTTCCTGAAATGCAGTCTAGGAGGACAGATTGTTAAATTTAAGTACTTTATAAATGAGAATTGTAGATAGTGATTCAATTAGAGGCGGTGCTGTGTGAGGAGCCATCTACCAACTTACCTGCATTTTGTCAAATACTCCGCAGTGAATTTCGTATTTCACTTTTATGTGCAACCAAATTGCACACAATTTTAGGAGAAAATTAGCATGGTAACAGAGTAATGACCATGGTAAATATTGTGCTTCTCCTTGTTGACTTAAATTACATACACAGACTATTTCAGGAAAAAATTATTTCTTAGTCTGACTTAATATGTTGAAATGTTTTATCCATAGAATTTATGTGCAGCAGAAAAACTTAAATCTTTCATAAGCCTCTCTCTCTCTTTCTTTCTCTTTCTCTCTGTCACACACACATACACACACACACACACACACACACACACACACACACAGATATATTGTGTGGTCCAAACAGTTTGAAGTCTAAATTACTTTGATTCTTTTGGAAGCCCTAAAATTCTCATTAATACTTCCATCTGCACAGGCAGATACAACTCTTTCCTTCTTGAGTGATTTGTCTCTAAAATGCCAGGGAAAATACTTGAGAGAAATTAATTCATACCTAATAAACAGTGTTCTAAAATCCACCTTAAAATAACATAGCAAGCTAAAATGCATTTTTGTAGTGGAAATGTTGTCATATTTAACTGTTACACAAAAGTCCCAGTGTCCTCTCTGCTAATTGCCCTCTGAATTGATTGGAATGTCTGATTTTTCTGAGTTTTATTTTGTATCAATGGTGGACTTTGTGTCTCATTTTCTTTTCCCATTAAGATTCCAGAAGTTTATTTCATTAGAGATCCCTATACATTCCTCTTCACAAAGGACTTTATTAAGGTATATGTTCTGTATTTAGTGCTAGAAGTGTTCCTTGGTCTTTAGCTGCATGCATGAAATCACAGCTTAGCATTTCCACATTTAACCCCAGCTTCTGGTAATAAGAACAGTGATGTGGTTATCTGAAGCATGTTTGGAAGAAGAAGCCAACCTTGTCTACAAAATACTAACACTTGAATGGTTCTGCACCCTGGGAAAAGAACACCCGGTGAATTTTCTGGACTTTTTTTTCATGGCTGACTTGGGATCCACTTGCATTGTCAAGAGTGTGTTGACCTCTCTCTTTGATGCATATTGATTATGACAGTCGCCCTCCTTCCCTGCAGGCCATGGAAGCGCAGATACAGAACTTTGGACAGACGCCATCTCAGTTGCTTATTGAGCCACATCCGCCTCGGAGCTCTGCCATGCACCTGGTAAGACATCAGCATGTTAAGGTTTTTTTTCCCTTAATACCTGAGCTTAGAGCAAATTAAATTGTGATTTTAGCAGCATTTTTTAAGTCATCTCAACTTATTCATTTAACTCTTCAGGCCAAAGGATGTATGGATACCCCAGGGAGAAGCAGGAAAGAAAGTACAATTCTTACCATGAAGTCTAAAACTAGCCCAATCTTGGATTCAAAAAATAACCATAGAGTATGCCTCTATGTAAAGTCATTCATACACAAGCAAGCAAACAAACACATGCTGACATTAAAATTAAATTAGATTTGTAAATTACAATGTAAGTTTAGACACAATATGATATTGCCAAATTTAATTTGCGGGGGGGCAGTATGGAGTAAGGAAAGTAATTCATTTTAAGCAGAGGGGAAAAAAATAAACGTATTTTATGTCCCCTGTAGAGAACCTGTAAAATAAAGTAGATAAAAGTTAGGACTCCTGAGCTAGACAGGGGCTAAACACCATCCCTGCTACTGAGTAGCTAACTCCTGCAAGGTACTCAACATCCCAACATCTGTAATTTAGGAGTAAAACTAGTTGCTATCACTGAGAATCTAATAACTCAATCCTGCATTAGCCATTGGATTGTAAGTTCTCTATAAATATTAGCTGGCATCCTCATCAGTAGCCTTTCATGTTAAACTTTTTTTCCCAATACAAGGGAAAAAGCATATTATTTTTATTTTTATCCAAAGGTAAAGTCTATTTTATAACAAATCAGCTGATAAATTTACTATCTGCTATAAACATTTACTTCTTTATTGTTTGTATTTTGCAATTTATTTTTATTATCTTTAAATAGTTCTACTGAGTACAGTGCACCTGATCAAGCTCACACCTTCCATATTGTCCTCTTAGACCCCCATTTACCTCAACCTCATCCATCCCCTCAAAATACATAAAAATAAAAATTTTCTGAGAAAAACATCTTTTAAACTGAGATTTCTTTGCTAGCTTTTTGGTTAAAATGTTTAAAGGTAAAAATACTTCCCAAATGCATTCAGCTTATCAACATCAAAGCACCAAGTCCCTGGTAATGGAATAAACAGCTCTGAAATGTGCCCCAAATTTACATATTCTTTCCTGAAAAACATTATTCATGTAGTTATGTATTTTATTTAACATATTATCAGTTATTTAACCAAAATTTTTGGAGCCTCATCTGCAAAAGTAGAGGTACAGAGACAGAGACATCCTCTACACCCTTGAGGAACCTCCTCCCAAGTCCTAGGGAAATAGAGTTAAACATGCTTGTTTTCAAACATTTATTTTCCTCTCTACCATCAGCCCCTTGGCTGCTCACTAATGCACCCTTTGGTCTTGCTGTGATAAAACATAAAGGTTTGCCCAGACCCCTGCCTCTTCCCAGACAAACCCTCAGCCACAGTGCAGTGATATGGTCTTGGAGCTCAAGCTTCAAGAAGAGGCAGCTTTAATAATCTGTCCAGAAGAGTATCTCTAACACTATTGTATGAAATGGGCTGGCAGATGAGTGTGCCTGTCTTAATTATCTGTTCAATGGTAATAATAATAATTTGTATCCTGGAGAAATGCCCAGTCAGAGCTCACTTCTTTCCTAGGGGTAATTTTTTGAGACTAAATTGGCACCCAATTGTTTTAAAAACATCTGAGTTTTCTTAGTTCATGCTTCTAAGCAAAGGATTCATGTGTAGAGGACACAATCACAAAACATGCACAAAAGCTAAATAGTGATTGCTCTCAGCATCTTTATTTTCTGTTTTTAATACAATAGTGTTTATATGTAATGCTTACAGTATCTACTTTCTATCTAGATGTTTGAGAGGGAAAAAAAAGATTAAAAAGAAAAAGTAAGAAAAAGTCCTGGCTGTCAGTAAAAGGGAGCGGGGAAGCATAAACCATAAATTCAGTTAGCACCAGAGCAGAAATGTGCATGAAACACTGACAGGGGAGCACTTGGACTGCTTTATGGAGGCTGTTATATTTTCATTATTTAGACTGTAGCGGTGACCCCAGATCAGGCAGATAGGAATGAAACTAGCAACGAATTCACTCTGTATTTCATGTCAACTGTATCAGTCACATGAATTCACCTCGTGTTTCATGTGAACTCTATCAGGCATCGATTGACTATTTTTTTCCACCAAATTCATTTTTTAATAGCACTGAACAGTTATGTTACATCTTGTGTCCATATCTATGAGCAACTTTTCACAGGGTATTCTGGCCGTATCTAAATCATGGCTGATTGTGAGCAGTCTGGCGTCCTATGTCAGTGATTTGGAGAGTCCTAACTCAAGTGGAGAGGGCTATATTTAGGACAGACATGAGATTTCAGGACAGTACAGCTTGCTCCATCTCCCTACCAGCCTTGTCTAATGTTGAGCTTCCTTCTCCCCAAACCTTCCACTAACTGCATTATCCCTTTTCTTTCCTTTTGTTCTCTTCCCTTTCTACTCAACAGTGTTTCCTTCCACAGAGTCCACTCATGTTTAAAGATCAGATGCAGCAGGATGTGATAATGGTGCTGAAGTTTCCATCAAATTCTCCAGTGACCCACGTGGCAGCCAATACCCTACCCCACCTGACCATCCCTGCTGTAGTGACTGTGACCTGTAGCCGACTGTTTGCAGTGAACAGATGGCACAACACAGTAGGTATGTGAACCTAAGCAAGGCACTCACTGACGACTTAAGGTGAGAAAGGGGTATTGGGATAGCAGTGTCATTCACAAAAACAACAGATCATTGTCAAGCCCAGCTAAACAATGCAGGTCAGCCTCATGACTGCAGCTACACACTAGTGCCTCACAAAAGACAGAATATGGTTAAACTCTCAATGGATATTTGATAAATTTAAGCAGTTACACAAATTAATCAGATCTTCCCCTCCAAAAAAATCCCTCATTTTTATCATATATTAAGTCAAAATGAATCTTGTTTTCTGGAAGATAGTCTCAAATCCTGTTTTCTTAATGTCATTAATTTATTTAGCAGATATTTGAATAGCCATTACATGCCCCAAACCCCTAAACACTTGGAATAAAGCAATGAAGACAAACACCATCTCTAGTTGTCTAGTGATTTCACACATGCAGTTTCCAAATCCACTTGTGATAGTTTCTGCCAACACATCTTGAAGTGATATAATACCACTGCAAAAATTTAGACATATTGATAGTTATTTAGCCAGGACAGAAGTAGCTGTGACCAGATGATTTAGTTGACCTACTTTACCACTTAAGCTCTCCCTGGAAGCCCAGGACTCCCACTGTCCCTCGAACTGGACAAATGAGCCATGCTGATTTAACCTGAATCCTTCTATTGTACTCACTTTTACCTTACCCTGAAAAAGACTGATTTATACAATAGCTTTCTCCCAAAGAGTTTCCATGTGCACCTATTTTATGGTTGTTGGTGACAGAATCACCATAGGGTAGCACTACTCTTATTCAACCAGAAGCATGTGGCGCACATCTTAAAGACCATTATTCACAGGAGTCTCGTTCTTTACAAATGTTTTATGTTGAGTATAAACTATAAAGGGATAAATATTTCTTTCAAATTGTTCACAAATATTATGAATATATATTATGTAATCACATGGAAAAATGAACTCTCAATCAAACCCTAAATGTTAATCTACTGAAAGTACCATTTAATGAGACTGAAGATTTAAAATGTGGCTCCATTTTATATCTTCAGTTTACCAGTCATATATGGAGAAAGGATCCAGTTGAGTAGGAAACCCCAGCGCTGGCTCAAGAGAGCTTCTGCTCCTACTATACCTTCATGGAAGCCCAGCTTTTTTAAAAAAAAATTTAGGCTTATTGTTTGTTTGCTTTCTTTAACTTTTTAATGGGCTCAATAAATGTTATGATCCTGTGTTTTATCGAGAGTTTTCTTATCACTCCAGTTTTCTACATCTTAATATCTACATCTGATATCCCTGATGTGATGATGGTGATTTTTTTATTAGTTGTTTGTTTTTTGTGTCAGTACTAGGGCTTGAACTCAGAGCCTGGGCACTGTCCCTTAGCATTTTTGCTCAAGGGTGGCACTCTACCCTTTGAACCACAGCTGGTTAATTAGAGATAAGAGTCTCATAGACTTCCTGCCTCTGCTGGCTTTGCACCCTGATCCTCATATCTCAGCCTCCTGACAAGCTAGGATTATAGGCGTGAGCTACAACCACATGGCTTTGTGATGATGTTCTTAAGATTTACAGCAAAGTTATATAATGCTTAAAATAATTTACCAGAATTTTAAGCCAATGAACATTTTTTACAATTATCATAAACAACTCTCTTGTTAGGAAATCCTTTTATAATAATTTTATAACAGTCTTTTCTGTCTCTCTTGGTAATTTTTAGGCCTCAGAGGAGCACCGGGATACTCCTTGGATCAAGCCCATCATCTTCCAATTGAAATGGATCCATTAATTGGTAGGCTAAAATTATTTATTTTCAAGAATACTAAATATGAACACATTCCTACATGTAATATTTTTTTCTTCCACAAACTTAAAATTCAAATATCATCAGATTAAGATACATATTAATCATAATTTCCCTTCAAATAACTTTTTGCTATTCAAGCAATTCTTTATGACATTTTTGAAGGTCATTTAATTGAACATAAACAAGGCAAATGATATAAAATCTACCCTTTATTTCAGTCTAAAATATTTCTAACAACCTTTTATTACATAAGGATTCAAAGAGGAAATTAATACTGAAGGGTGAAACATTTATAAAGTAAAAATGTTTCTTAAACTCATGTTCTATATTTCTTCATGGAGAGTATTAAAATATTTAAATAATTGCATATATTAGACATTGGTTTATTAGACCTGTGGTCTAGAGCAAGCCCCTAATCATTCTAGACTTCTCAGTTTCACATCTGTGAGATTGTTCATAATAATGCTCTTCTAACTATCCTATGGGATTATTCAGAAAATTAAATTAGAAAAAAGCAATCCTATAAAATTATTATACTTTATATGAGCTCTGGGTTTTTGTTCTTAGATTAATACATAGGAAGATGTATTGAACTAAGGGAAGAGATATAGCCATATGTGCCAGTTACTTATATCCTAATAACATTTTACATATCATTTAGAGAATATAAGATTTAGAACTAGAAATATTTTTAGAGTCTAGTCTAGCTATTCCTCTTTTCAGCAGACATTGACAATGAAATACATAGCTAGTTTGTAACTATGGAAAAATGGATTTCTTTGTTATAATTAACCAGGCTCCACTTATATAGCTTTCCAGGACTTTGAATTTATTTTCCCTTTCTTTCTTTTTCTTTCCTTTCTTTCTTCCTTGCTTGCTTTCTTTCTTTCTTCTTTCTTTCTTGCCTTCTTTCTTTCTCTCTTTTCTTTTTTCCTCTCTCTCTTTTTTCTTTCTTACCTTCCCTAGTAATTATTTTTATAGTGTTAGAAGGTATCTACAAATAGTAACACTTGGATTTAATTGGTGTTGGAGACTGGTGGTGGTGACCTCCTACATCTGCATTTCCTGTTTAAGAATTCAGTCCAGGGATTTTTGCCTGAAAGGATGGCGTAGCATCAGGGACAAGCTGGCATCCAGACAGGCACTGGGGAAATCAGATGTGTCTCTGAGTTCCTGATTTTATTCAGATTCAATCCCAGTGCTATAGGCTGATTCTCTGCCTGTCTTTTTCCTCCCATCTTTTTTATTCCTCTCCTCCCTGCCAGCCCTTGCTAGAAAGCCTTCTGTTTGTTGACAATCCAGGTCTTTAGAGCTGCTGACCTAAAGCTCCCTGTGGGGCTTCCCAAACAACAACATGCCTTGCTCAAATCTCTACCCTCTTCTTTTTTACATGGATTGTAAATGTCATTGGAAAATGACAGATTGGGGAAAATGTAAGATCTCTTTTTCTATATGTTTCATGTAATATTTATCCTTTTTGGCTCTTATTAGACATTCGTGCATAATGAACATCACTAGAATCATGTGCATTTAAGTATTAGTTATTATGTTTTAAATGCATTCTCTTGAATTCCTCATATGCTTCTTATTTTTTGGTGGAGGAAAAACTTGAAATTCTGGCATGCTTTTTAAATATATTATATAGTTCATAAATAATCATTGCTACTAGGAAAACGTATATCCCCTAAGGGGAGCATGTCAAAATCTTAATAATTGTGTAGCTTTAAAAACCTATTACTGAGCCTGGCGCCAGTGGCTCACAACTATAATCCTTGCTACTCAGGAGGCTGAGATCTGAGGATCATGGTTCAAAGCCAGCCCAGGCAGGAAAGTTCATGAGACTCTTATCTCTAATTAACCATCAGAAAACCGAAAGTGATGCTGTGGTTCAAGTGGTAGAGTGCTTGCCTTGAGCTGAAGAGCTCAAGGACAGAACACAACCAGGCCGAGAGTTCAAGCCCCACAACTGGCCAAAAAAAAAAAAAAAAAAAAAGCCTATTACTAGATGAAGCACAAAAGTGTTCTGTTCCTGCTGTGAAGGCTTGGTGGAATTCTTTTGCAATCTTTCTTGAAATTCCTTCTATTTATTTATAGCTAATAACTCTGGTGTGAACAAACGGCAGATCACAGATCTTGTGGACCAGAGTATACAAATCAATGCCCACTGCTTTGTGGTCACAGCAGACAATCGCTATATTCTTATCTGTGGATTCTGGGATAAGAGCTTCAGAGTTTATTCTACAGAAACAGGTAATCCTAACTATGCAATACATTATTCTCTTTAAAATAATGTACTTAAAGCAAAGGTAGGTTTTAATTTGCTTATAAATTTGAGGGTGTCTCTACTTACTCTTCACATATTTAGTAAAAATAAAGTTAAGCTTACTATCATCTAAAGAAAATGAGTAAATTAAGTGAACCCATTGCCTCACTGCTGCAGGAAAACTGACTCAGATTGTATTTGGCCACTGGGACGTGGTCACATGCCTGGCCAGGTCTGAGTCCTACATTGGTGGAGACTGCTACATCGTGTCTGGATCTCGGGACGCCACCTTGCTTCTCTGGTACTGGAGTGGGCGACACCACATCATAGGAGACAACCCCAATAGCAGTGAGTGCTTTTGAAATTGTCCTGTCACGCTCTAAATTCACTTGCATATATTTTATCTTCCTGATTTTCCAAATTGTTTTTCTTGATTCTATAAGGACTTTAAAATATAAATGCTTAAGTGGTATAAATCTTTCTTGGAATGGGCAACAGCTATCATTGTGGGCCAGGGGTGACTCTCATATCCTCACCTATAAACTTCTGTCCAGCCACCTGACCCCACAACCACATGGGCTTCAGAAGTTTCACTTGGTCCATTAACCCTCCTTACAACAGGAGCTACATACATACAAAATGGTTATATTAATCCTTAAGAATAAAACTCTGAACATTATATTTCTTTAAAACAGCGTTTTATGTAAGCTTTAAGTAAGGGCAAGTAGTTATTATGGCAGATTATCTGGATTATTTATATGTGATTTTCAGTATTGCTTCCATCTATGAAAATTTATTCATGGGTCAGATATTTTTTGCTTAATGCCAGTGGCTCACACATGTAATCCTAGCTACTTAAGCTAAGATTTGAAGATTGCAGTTTAAGGCCAGCCAGGGCAAGAAATTCCATGAGACTCTTATCTCTAATCAACCACCAAAAAGCCAGAAGTGAAGCTGTGGCTAAAGTGGTAGAGCACTAGATTTGAGTAAAAAAGTTCAGGGACAGCACTCAGACCCTGAGTTCAAGCTTAGGAGCATCATGCGCATGTGCACACATTCATGCGCGCACCCACCCCCCCCACACACAATAATTGGAGGGGGAGAGATACCTCTTGTCATCATTATGAACTTACCTCCGTAAAATGCACTCTGTAAAGACTTCATTAGATATTTCAAGTGGACATAAAGTACAGCAGCTTCCATTACTTTCATGTAAGAAAAATAATGTTCCTATTGATAAATGGGAAAAGCACCTACAAGATGAGACAAGCACTAAATAAATATATGCTAAATGTCTACTGTGTGCCTAGTGTTCTCTTAGCAGCTAGAATTCTGGGTACATACGTTCCTTAGAGTTGGCCTTCTGGGGTTAAATAAGGACCTCTCTCTCTATATATTTTTTGGGGGGGGGGTTCCAGTCATGGGGCACTTCCGGCTTTTTTCTTTTTGCTTATGTGGTGCTGAGGAATGGAACCCAGGGCCTCAGGCATGCAAGGCAAGCGCTCTACCACTGAGCCACCTTCCCAGCCTGGACTTCTATATTATACTCATTACAAAACTACTTTTGCTATTGAATGTACGGAGGATAGTGTATTAATTACATGAATCATTCACTGTAATAGATAATATTTTGTATAAGTTCTTTGTTATCTATATAGTAATTAACTTTACATCTTGAGCATAGATTGACTACATAAAAAAATTGTTTCAACGTTTTTCCATAATGAAAATAAGAATAGTAAAATGAGTACATCGAGATGTAGTATTTGATTGGGCTAGCTGACTTACGTGTCATTTATCTGAAGCAGCCAGCCTAGGAGTATATCCATGCCTGAGTAGAGCAGTGGTACATTGGTCAGTTCACTTTTTTTTTCCTTCTTTTTTTATTGTCAAGGTGATATACAGAGGGGTTACAGTTACATAAGTAAGGTAGTAAGTACATTTCTTGTCAAACTTGTTACCCCCTCCCTCATTTTTCTCCTATTTCCCTCCTCCCAGTTCACTTTTTTTTAAAGGTATTTACAGAGCACACTGAGCTGATGGTCATGTCTGTGATCTGACTGTGGTGTTGACATAGTCATCCACAGACATAGTTGTTGACATCCATAAACTTACAATATGAAAGAAAATGATTCTTTTTCTACTCTAGTTTAATCTACTCTGGCTTCCAGTTCACAGGTCAAAGAACCAGGCTATCTGTTTTCTATTTCAAATCCAGTGTTGCTCAAAATCAAAAGGCCAGTTATGTAATTTGTATTAAAGTGTGTGACACAAAGCCCTTAGATTTTAGAGGTTGTATGCATTAACCTAGACTTGAAAGGAGATGCCTAGGCATGAAACATAATATCCTCATAGCTGTTGTAAGTCAGATGTTGATCTTAGTGTGGACATTGAATCACTTTTTATGGCAGGGAGTCCAAATGTACTTTTTTGTCACATCATGAAATGTTAACATTTATCATCTAATATTATATACACATCACTGAAATCCCAAAGTAAATTCAAGTGGCTTTAATATATTTGTTTCTTTTGCATTGTTGTTATTGTATTATTATTGTAATTTTAAGTAGTCATAGAAAGGATGTATGCTTTTTGTGTGAAATTCATCATTGTGACTAATTTAGACATCTCAGAAGTACTAGTTTTTCTAACTTTTTTCCATTTAATGGATTCATCACAAAGACAATGAAAATGTGCAAACAGATTATTACACAGAGAGTTTCAGACCATAAAAGAAATGAGCAAAGGCTACCTAGCATATGTTAGAGTTGAATTATAGTTCTTTTATTAATGCATTTTATACTAGTAATACTCAACGTTATTCTTTCCAACTTGTGATTTTGAACATAGGAAATTATCTTGGAGATTTTAAATAGGTCCCTAACTAGATAACAGAATTGCAAAGATGTGAGGGACAGATGCTTTCATCTGTAACAGTCTTACACAAATTCTGAAACTAATTTGGAAGTGATAAAAATTAATTTGCGCACTTTAATTGGAATCAGTCTCCTGCATGAAAGAAAGCAGAGCAGAGCAGGCAATTTGTGCTAAAAGCTGATTGAATTTTTTGTCAGGTAGGTATCTTGGACTTGGCCGCTTATCCTCTGGAGTCCTCTGCAATATATTACAACCCATCCCTGACTGGTGTTCTTTAAAAGGATCAATGCTATTCCTGTTGAATCCCTAGAGTCCAAAATTTCATTGATCTTGGGACTTGACATTTCTCATTATGTGCTGTAGCTTCCAACAAGATAGTCACCAGAGGGGCAAGTTAACATTGTTGTGTCTTCAATAGGCACTGAAAATACATTGGGACCTCAGCTCAAAAGCCATTGTGCTTTGAAAGTCTGCAATTTAAAGGTTTATACCAGATATAAGATGCTTTATAGAGAGTTTGATGATACATACATATGGAACTTTAAAAATCATAGCAATATGAAACTTTAAAAGGAGATTTACTTTTATCTTTTCAAACCAGATCAACAATATTCACTTAGCAGTGTGTGTAAGACATCATTCTATGCCGTTATACTCCGTATTTTAAGCACAGGTCTTTTAGCTCATGTACATGTATTACACAAATGATGAAAGGATACGCCAATTGGAAAAGGGGTATCCAGCTGTGCACACACACCTTCTCTGGGCTCCTATTGTGTAGGCCTCAGCCCTGGACACTGACCCTCCTGCCAGCCACAGCCTGTCATGAAACATCTGCCAAATCATACTCTCTCTTTGTTTGTTTCCAGCCACTAGCCATACTACTATAAGAGACTAAAGCGTCGACAACTAGCCCCAGATACTTTTAAGTACATTTATATTTATATAGATGTAGATAACAAGTATCTATTATTAAATAAGTATGTGCCACTTCCCAGAGCAAGGATTTAGTAAATGTTAAACCTTAAATTAAAATAGGTACCAGCAGGGGCATAATCAGATGTGTAAGAATTTTTAGCTCCCAGGGCTTTCTGGGATCTCGTGGCCATATATGTAATGCAACAAAGGAGCCCACTCAGCACCTTGTCCCCAGTCTAACATCTGAAAACCTTTAGGGTCTGTGACTAGGAAACAGAACGCTTTCCACTGGACTCTGCTTTCCTTTTCCGTATCTAGACCTGAAACTTCAAGAAAGGTCTTCGACCTGGTCGGAAGCAATACTTTAAAAATTCCTGGCTAGTTTCTTCTTTGCCCAGATAGCTTCAGCTCACAGACAAGGGGTGTCAAGGCATCATACAGATCCCAGCTTCCTTGGGAAGGGCAGGTAAATTTTTGTTTGGGGGCAGTGTGGGAAGGATCAGTATGATACTATGTCCTAGATCTAGGATCCAGGAATTCAGTACAATCAATGTCATCTCATCTCTGAAGAGGAAAAAAAAATTTACAGTAAATTAATAAGTAGGCTCACCTATTCACTCGTTCATAGAGAATGGGTCTCCTATTCTCCACTGAAGAATCTTCTAAACTTCATTAAATACTGAGTATATGTTCTTCTAGTTGTCATTGAATATTTTGTGATATGCAATCAAAGAAAATCATTTCTAGCCCATGGACTGTTTTTACTGTGTTCCGTTGTGGCTTTGGGAAATGTGGACCTAGTCATATTTGGGACTTGATCTAGACCTCTGTGGCAACTCGCATGTGACTGAGGACTCAATGTCTTGATATAAGGGACTCCTCACTGATACTGCCCATCTCTGTCCCAGCAAACATGTACCTAATACTTTGACACACTCAAATTGCAGTTGCAATGAAACAACTACATCTTTTGACTAAATCCCTTACTCTGTAACTTTAAATTGAAAACCCATCATATTTTATGTATGTATAATCAGAAATGAAAACAGCTTCTACCACGCTTCTGCAATGACTTGGACAAGGTCAGAGGCAAAATTTGAATGTCCTTCATCAACAAAGGGCTCAGCTTCTGGCTTCAGCAAAGCTACTCTGAAGAATTTAGTTCTTAGAGACTCTACTATCCCTTTTCCGCTGATTCAGAGGGACCTATGTTTCCCCTGTACAAACAGAGTTAAATAAGAATCATGAGTAATCTCTACTTGGACCATCAATCTAAGAGTCATAGAGTATCTGTTAAGAATCTCCCCTCATCAGCTCTATATGAATAGATGCGTCTAATATGTAATTTCTTTCTCATCCAGGAAATGACTTTGGATTTAAATGAGATGAACTGTTCATTTTATGAAGACTGGAAACTCGACCTGTGTTGTTATTCTTACAGCAATTCCATCACACAGAGGGCTCTTGTTGAGGAAATGAGAAGCAACGAGAGCCATGGGGCTGTAGGCCTGGGAGGGAGGTCTCACCTGCAAATCCCTCCACAGTGGGCCCTTTAACCCTGAGCCACATCCATCAATTGTGAATGGGATAGTGATTTCAAGTGATTGTTGGTGTGTTTAACATCTGTCCCTGGCAATAAATAGAGGGAATATATTTTCTCCTTGATGTAGATTTCCTTTCAGAAATCCTAGAATAACATTTTTATTTGCTTTTCTCCAGTTTACACTAGAGCCCGTTAAGAAGGCTTCCAGGGCCCCTAAACAATACCCCTTTAAGTTTTACCATTTTGAATAAATTTGAATAATTACCTAGGGAAGTTATAATGACATAATAACACATTTTAAATTCAGTAAATCACATGCAGCATTTAAAGGCCTTACTTATTAATAGAAATTATTGTAATGAATATTTTTGTACATTTTTCCAATTCCCTACAATAAAATAGAATTAAGTTGAATTTTAGGGTTTTTTTTTAATATTTTGAGTTTGTCACAAGAACTTTATAAAAATTTTATGAAACATAGTTGAAAGGCTATCCAGGACAAAACACTCAGAAAAATTAAAGAGAAATATCACACATAAAATCTTATCAATACTTAATGCTGGTATTATCAGTAAATGCAAGGTATCTAGGAAACATAAGTTTGTAAATTAAGAGAATATATTTCAGACAAATCCAGAGCTCCTGGAAATATGATCCAAAACTTATTATAGTAATATGTATAGATTTGAATACAGTGGAAGGTTGATATGAGTGGGATGCCAGTCCTCTTCTCCCACACGGTTTTAGATATGCTTCAAAATCAGAATGGCAGTATGGAGGTAGATGGGTGAGAAGACTCAAAACTGTGAGAAAGAGAAAAGGGCTGTGTTAAGGGGTGTATGGATAGACCAGAATGGAGAGTGCATGGCATCTTACTAGGTGAGAATTTAAGTACCAGTTCAGCCATCCAATATTCCTTATTAAGTCATATCAGTGCCAAAAAAGAGGTATGCAGGAGCAGGTGTCTCACAAGATAGCTCCTGAATGTTTTATGTCCTATATAGTGAAGATAAAGGTCTCAAGCCAGAAAACAGCTTTTAAAAAGTAGGCCAGATCAAAGACCAAAGTGCAGAGTGGTTCTTGAACATGAATAAGGAGCAAGGGGCCACCACCCACCCAGAACAGGAATTCACAGAAAAAGGCATACATCATGCAAGCTCAAGCTCTGTAAAAGAAAGACCTTGAGCCAAACACTCTGCTTCTCAGTAAAGAGTAGTAAGAGTACACAGTAAAGAGAAGTAAGAGAAATACAGAACTTAAAAATTACTTCACATCCCCTAAGAAATGAACCCTTAGATATGTATTTAAATGTTTTTTTCTTTCATGCATTTGTTTCTAACTCATTTATAAGATTATTTCTTTGTAGCTTTGTATGTCCCTCCCCCACAGTTTAACCCCTGCTTTCACTATATTTGATGTCAGTATAATTTGTGGAGGAGATGGGGAAAAACAAGTCGTTTAAGGATACAGGTGGAAGTTGTCATGTCAAAAACGAACTTTACAACTTTGGTGCGGGGGGGGGGGGGATTGGGGGGGGCGGGGGGAGGCTGGGAAGGGATGTGAAGGGTAAACAAAGGAGGAGGCTGCAATGCTTGATAAGAAATGTACTCATTATCTTGCCCATGTAATTGTAACCCCTCTGTACAGTATGTTCACAAAAAATTAAAATTAAAAAAAAAGAAAGATAGTGTTAAGGTTGCCAGAAATGTTCTGTATTTCTTACTTTAGTGATAAGAACAAAAGAATTAATTATATTCTTAGTCTTAGACATACAAATACTTAATATGTAACCAGCATTTAAAAAATTATTTAATTCTTAAAACAAGAAAACTAGGCATCTGTGAGAAAGCTAACACCTTGATCTCTTAAGCCAAATTATCATCTATAGTAGCTGCCCCGCCCCCCAAAAGGAAGAATGATGAGTATATTTTGGATCCTCTGAACCTTAATTTGAGCAACATTATCTCTTTTTTACCATCTTGACATTTACTTTCTTTTTATTTTTTTAATTTAAAGTTTATTGTAAACATGATGTACAGAGTTACATAAGTAACATACAGTTACATAAGTCAGGAAATGAGTATATTTCTTTTTGGACAGTGTTCCCCTCATTTTCTCCCACTTTTCCCCTCTCTTTCCCTCCACCCCAAGTTGTAAAGTTCATTTCCAACATATACATATTGTCTAGTGATATCGCTGCTGAATTGGTTCACACTTTGTCTCACTATTTCTGTATTTCTGCTTCCCCTCCCCAAATCAGATAAACTCTCTTCGTCACTGATTTTTTAGTCCTGTACCCTTTGTCTTATACATAAGCAATATTGTCTTAATAATAATTAATTCATCCTAAAACATATAAAATTAAAGTTTCTATAGCAAAAATTATTACAGCATAAAACATAGCAGCACAAAAAAGAAGTTTCATCTTTATAATTAGTTTAAGAAATTTTGCAGGGGCTGGGAAGGTGGCTCAGTGGTAGAGCACTTGCCTTGCATGCATGAGGCCCTGGGTTCCATTCCTCAGCACCACATAAGCAAAAAGAAAAGAAAAGTCGGAAGTGGCACTGTGGCTCAAGTGGTAGAGCGCTAGCCTTGAGCTGAAGAGCTGAGGGACAGCGCCCAGGCCCAGAGTTCAGGCCCCACAACCAGACCAAAAAAAAAAGAAAGAAAAGAAATTTTGCAGTTACATCAAAATATAAATCTGAAATCTGAAGTTTATCACAGACTATTTTCCAAGCAAGAGTAAAAAGTATAAATAGGAGAATTACAGTCCAAGTGCTGGCCAAGGCAAAAAGTGAGACCCTGTCCCAAAATAACCAGTGCCAAAAGAAATTGTTGAAGCATGATTTGGTGATAGAACACCTGCCTTGCGAGAGCAAGACCCTGATTTCAAACCTCAGTACCCAAACTCAAAAATCCCAGCAAGAGAAATGGGAGCATGTGAGCAATGGAAGATGTTGACCAATGTATGAGGTGGTTAGTGTAAGTAGTGGGGTATTAGAAGGCATTAATAAATATCTATTGAATTCAAATTGAGTGATCCAGATCCAGACTATATTATTTTTTCTTTTTTATTGTGAAAATACTGTACAGAGGAGTTACAATTACATGGGCAGGATAATGCGTACATTTCTTACCAAGCATTGCAGCCTCCTCCTTTGTTTCCCATTCCCATCCTCCCCCCGCCCCCCCACCCAATCCTCCCGGCCCCCCAGACTATATTATTATTGCTTGTTCTGTGTCCTTTTCTCTCATCACCTTCCATAGAGATTCATTTCAGTGAACCAGGTCTTCACATCCTGCCCAGGATGGCCAACATTGAATCTTCTTTTCTTCTCTTTTCTTTTCTTGAGGGGGATGGAGAGAGCTAGGGAGGCAGTCAATAACAACTTTATTCTCTTTAGAAGGGCTCAGTGTATAAGTTTGAGTAACATAATTGTAGGCTGTATTTTTCTCCAAGTTCACAAATTCTTATCAATTTGTCAGCTCCCACAGCTATCTAATTTTTCAAATATTTTTCAAATATTAATTATATATTAAGCATTGATAATATATATATCTACCAAAGAAATCACCCCAAGCCCGCCATCTACCAAGATGGTGCATGGCTCCATTTACTTTCTACATTCCTTTCAGACATTCTCTTACTTCTTTCCTGCACCCCCACCCCGACACTCCTGTACCTCAAGACTATAGGCATTACTCATTTCCATGCCAAACTGGCTTCTCCCAGGAGCTTCCCCAGCCAAGGCAGTGCTGAGTATGGTGCTCTCCTAAGTTTGCTGATCCTTCTCAAATGTTCCAAGTGTTCTGGTTTTCTCTTCATTCATGTGGAGATAGATTTCATTCCTTCTGAACACACGTGCACACATTCCTTCTTCCTCACACTTGTTCATTTTGAGTGGCTCAAAGTGGTAAAAGCATACAAACGCCAAAAGTATTTGATGTGTTGTGGTTTCAACAGTTTCAGGATAGACCTTATGACTTCAAACCTCACCCATTTAGAAGATCGCTTGTGCTTAGAAGGCATTGATTGATTGGTTCAGTCTGTGAGAACACTTACCAGTGAGAATGCCAAATGATTCCACCAGACTTAGGTTCACACCACTAAAGTAGAGAATGAAGCTTAATGTTCCCTTTTCTCCTTTCTGACTTTCCCTACACCCATTCTCTTACCTCCCCCCAACCCAAACGATCATCTCTGCCTGTTCTGTTGGAGAATTTAGGGAATGTTTGTAATTTCGTAAGAGTATGGCTTTCACAGTTAGAAAGCTGAAATTCAAGTCGAATACTTGCTAGCTCTGTGAAGTTTAATAACCTTGTTGTACCTGACCTCATAAGAATATTGCCGTGATTAAATGTGAGAACATGCACAAAAATGCCTTGGCAGATATTACACCATTTTTATACCAGTTTTATAGTCAGGGGAAAAAGCACACTATCACCACTGTCATAGTGTTCAAAGCACATTACATGTTAACATGTCCCATCCTCTAAATAGCCTGTGTCACAGAGAGATTACTTATAACCATTGCACAAATGAGGGAAGAGCAGAAAAAGTTTAAAATGTAACTGGTTATGGTCACACAACTAGTAAAAGCCCTTCATAAATCACTGGTGATTACTTTATAAGACACTGAACTTGGTAGTGTTGCTCCTTCTATCTGCCTTTGGTCTAGAGAGACTCACTGTGGCTGTTCTCTTTCAGGTGACTATCCTGCTCCCAGAGCTGTCCTCACAGGACATGACCATGAAGTTGTCTGTGTTTCTGTCTGTGCAGAACTTGGACTCGTTATCAGTGGTGCTAAAGGTCAGAAGTCATTAATTTCATTTTAATTGTACCATTTTCTCAAGGTGTACTTTCTGGTTTATTTCTTCTAGAAGACTGGTCACACACAAATGAAACCCCTAGGTTCTTTGAAAGTGTTTAGTTTTGTTACTAATATTTACTGGTACTAACAAAATATGAATAAAATTTTTGTAGCATTTTGTGGTCACCAGCATGCTAACCATAACACTGGTAAATTAAGTGGCTATGCATCCACAAGATACAACTGTTAAAGAGAGTATTTAAAACACGAAGGGTTGCCAGGCACCAGTGGCTCACACTTGTAATCCTTGCTAGTCAGGAGGCTGAGATCTGAGGATCACAGTTCAAAGCTAGCCCTGGCAGGAAACACCATGAGACTTCTATCTCCAATAAACCACCAGAAAACCGGAAGTGGCGCTGTAGCTCAAATGGTAGAGTGCTTGCCTTGAGCTGAAGAGCTGAGGGACAGCGCCCAGGCCCAGAGTTCAAGGCCCCCGACCCACCAAAAAAAAAAAAAAAAAGCTAAAACACGAAGGGAAATGTCCTCCTGCAGTGTGGATTGAGGGGTCAGGTCACTCATCATATTTGCCTTGGATCCACCTTCCTCTGCAAAGTCCCCTTCTTATCTGTTTGTTTTTAAGAGAGAACAAGGTGTTTGTGGCTCGTGCATGTAATCCTAGCTAGTCTGGAGGCTGAGACCTGAGGATCTGGGTTCAAAGCCAGTCTATATGGGAATGTCTGCCAGACTTATCTCCAATTGATCACCAAAAAGCTGGAAGTGGAGCTGTGGCTCAAGGGTATAGCTTTAAGCATAAAAGCTTAGGGACAGCACCCAGGCCCTGAGTTTAAGGCCCAGGGCCAGCAAAAGAGAGAGAGGACAAGGGGGGAGGGAAGGGAGAAAGAAAGAGAGGAAAGGAGAGAGAAACAGAGAGAGGGAGAGATACAGCCACATAATACCAAACACACACACAATACAGACACTTATTTTGATGAGTTTAATTAGTGGGTTTTTTTTTATCTTAACACAATTTCTACAATGGTAAAGTCCTACTGAAACTAAAGTCTCCCTCAATCACTGCTAATATATTTAAAAGACAAAAATGTATTTTAATATATAGTCTGAATTACTTGATCAGTTCCCTACTTTTCCTTTTGTATTTTACATATTGATTATAGATAAAGGTAAAACTTCTTGATTATGTATTTATATAGTATACCATGAAAATTTTGGTGCTACTAGAGAAAATTAATACTATTTTGATAACTCTCTTAAGCTTTCCAGAAAAAAAATGTACAAAAACATCAGGAAAAAGCCTTCTGGGACATTCAGTCCTTTATTCTCACTTAGTCTATAAATTATGTCCTTTTATTATGACTATTACTATCCAATGTCTGAAAACTCAGTTGTTTGCCTGGATACGTTTGGAGCAATTTAGAAGTATGGACTGAATATGTACATATTCAGTATGTACTGAATATGTATCTGTTCTGTTGCAATATAAGTTCAGTGCTTGGCTCTGGCCAACATACCTCTTTCCTTTTCTGTCTTCTTTCAACAAATCTGAATGCC
Organism: Dipodomys ordii; assembly: GCF_000151885.1. NCBI lineage: Eukaryota > Metazoa > Chordata > Mammalia > Rodentia > Heteromyidae > Dipodomys > Dipodomys ordii. The sequence continues at coordinate 4,019,257 of NW_012267356.1, read as the reverse complement.
ACCCAGGTAAGTTTTTAGCCTGATGAAATCTGCAGAGCCATTTGTGGTCACTCACTGACCTGTCACTGATGTCCCCATTCTGCAGAGGGCCCTTGTCTCGTACACACCATCACTGGAGACCTGTTGAGAGCCCTGGAGGGACCTGAAAACTGCTTGTTCCCACGTTTGATTTCTGTGTCCAGTGAAGGCCACTGTATCATCTACTATGAGCGAGGGCGATTCAGCAACTTCAGCATTAATGGGAAACTTTTAGCTCAAATGGAAATCAATGATTCAACACGGGTAAATATGCATGTCTAGTGCTAAACAAGATAAAAGCAAGACCAAAGATTGTTTATATTAAACAACATAATAAGCATGTCTGTTACATATAAATGTGTGCTGGTTTAACAGATATATAATTCAAAAAGATACCTTGAGTAAATCCAAAATTCCATTAATCCCAAAAAAATTGACTCAGTGAATTAGACTTTAGAGACCATAATAGTTGTCTCATAAGTGGTTTTTAAATCTAGGATTAAACTATGGAATTCCATACATGAATCCAGTACCCTGAGTAATGGTAAAAGTCACACCCATCTTCATGATCTTCATGTACATACATTTGCTTTTGGGTTTAAATAGAAGGAATAATTAAGAAGATGGACATAATTACTATATAATCTCAGTCTCAAGTGTGTGTTTTTTGTCACTGGTGGATGCTACAGGTGGTCCAAAAGCTAATTGCCACAGGATTCCTTAACTAGGATCCATTACAATAAGATCCAGGGATCACCAATTTGAAGCCAGCCTGCACAGGAAAGTCCTGTTAAAGATTCTTATCTCCCATTAACCAGCAAAAAGACAGAAGTTGAGCTGTGGCTCACTTGGTAGAGCACCAACCTTGAGTGAAAAGACTAAAGGATAGTTGCACCAAGCCCTAAGTTCAAATCCAAGAACAGGCACAAAAAGGAAAGTCATTGCTTAAATTGTTTTTATAAGATCCTTGGTTTCTTTGATGAATTCCACTTTGGAGATTTATGGAATGGACCTCTTGCACAGGGGACTGAGTAAGGAGGTAATTATTATTAGGGAATGGGTGTGTGCTCTCCAGATTGCTGGGTAATTTTTGTTCATTTTTCCCTTGCTGGAGATCAAAACAAGCTCACACATGCTAGGCTCTACCCCTGAGCTGCCCTCCAAGCCCAACAGACTGATATTCAGTACTTACTATTTATTGTGAGGGGAAAAAAATCTGAAAGAAATGGTGGGTTTTGTCTTTCTCTGAAGGCCATTCTCCTGAGCAGCGATGGTCAGAACCTGGTGACTGGAGGGGACAATGGCGTGGTGGAGGTCTGGCAGGCCTGTGACTTCAAACAGCTGTACATTTACCCGGGATGTGATGCTGGTATTAGAGCAATGGACTTATCTCATGACCAGAGGTGAGCTACCTAAAGAACAAAAGTAGTCACATAACAGTCATCAAAAACCCTTTACACGCCCAAGTGCAGGGGACTCATGCCTATAATCCCAGCTATTCAGGAAATCTGGGATTACAGTTAGAAGTCAACCCTGGCAGGAAAGTCCACTATCCGTTATCCCCCACTAAAAAATCCAGAAGTGGATCTGTGGCTCACATGGTAGAGCTCTAGCCTTGAGCACAAAAACTCAGTGACAACACCACTTTGCTGGATTCAAGACATAGGCCACCTCTTAATATTCTAAGGTGAATGGACTAGAATAAGCGTACAAGTGAGTTCCCCAAGGAAGGATCTAAGCAGGGAAACAGAGGGAGCAAATACTAACAAATCTCAGAAATGGATCTGTTGAATGAGCGTGTCCACATACATTTTAAGGGCCCAAACATGCCAGCTAAGGATAGGAATTCATCTTCTCTACTTAATAAAAAATTTAAAGGCAGGAAAATGTTTAAAGCAGATAGATCAAGTTTATTTGAAAGTGAAAATAGAGCATAGACTCTCCACAGACAAGGGCTGCAATAGAGTCCTAGTTCTGTCATTACAGTACAGGGCTCCTCCCTGGGCTTTGCCTGATCGCTTGCATGTCCTCCCCACCCCACCAGCAGCAATTTTTACTGGGGGAGCCATTACCGAAGGCACGTCAGTAAAAGAAGCCCATGTCGTCTGCCACGTGTTATACCTTCCATAGATTTTTTTTAAAACTCTATCTACCAAACTAGGGAGGCTTACCTCTCCCTCACCAAGACATAGAACTTATGTTCCTTAGTATCTCTCCTCACAGACCCGCAGCTTATCTCATACAGGATTGTCCTGGCTGTGATACGAGAAAGAAAGGTTTAATTTAGCTTTGTTTTGTTTTTTAGCAGAGGTTTGTTTCAGCAGGGTGAGGCTTACATCTAGATAACCAAACTCCAGCATAGATGAATGACAGCTTGCCTCCAATTCAAAGATATAGGCTGTTTACTAATTATCTGAGTCACTCCCACCCCCTGGAGTTTCTTGCTTACCTGTTTCTCATGTCACTTTGTTGTATTTTATGTATTCCCTTAAAATATTTTATATGAACTTTATTTAATACGAGTTTTCATGGTCTCTGCAACAAGATTTTGTTATTGCCTAAAATTCACTTTGAGTTTGTAACAAAGTAAAAAGAATACAAGGAATATAAAGTTTAAAGTTCCTCAGTTAAACAACATGAACTAAAAAACCTATCATCTCTCAATGTCATGTAGTATATCATTTTGTTATATATTGAACAGAAATAAGAAAAGCCTGTCAGTCAGCTTTCAATTATGTGAAATATTTCTTGCAAGGCTATTGGTTTTAAAATAGCTTAAATAATAAGATATATAATAAAGGTCTTAATAAGATAGTAAAATAGTACTGAAGTCATCGAGGGAAATAATGTAATTTAGTCTGGTGTAAAGATATTTGGTCCCTAACCAGATTGTTTTTAAAGAAAGATGAAGATTATTGTTATAGTATTGCAAAACACTATAATCCATTTATGGTAATAAGTTAGGAGTGGATAATTGTAATTATTTGTTTATATATGAGTATTTGTTTTTTAACTCTTGAAAAATTTTATTAGTTTATATTAAGTGAACAAAGGGGGTTCAGTTTGCTATTTCCATGCATGTATATTGTACTTTGATCAAATTATCCCCTGTATTTACTCTACTTTAATTCCACCCCTCTTTCCTCCAGAAATTTTTTTACAGTTTTTAGTGGGTTTCATCATGCCCTTTTATACATAGGTACAATATATTCTTTTGTCCCATTACATTCCTCTCTCCTCTTCCTTCTTCCAGTCCTCTCCATAAAGAACCATATAAAATTATCTTAACCACTTGGAGATATTCACTATGAATATCTCCATATTCACTATGAATATGCAAAGAGTTGGGTTTTTAATTTTAACTAATAACTAATCAAGACATTTCACTTTGTCTCACATTAAGTTGATGAGTCTCACAGATCATTGCTTAAAAAATTGGCATAATAGGCCATACATGGGTATTTCTAAAGTATTTGAAATAATTCATGTTTTCTACTAGGGAACAATAGTTAATGTTCATTCATATATCCATTTTGCCAACATTTGCATGTACTGTTTTGGGTGAAGTATTATGCAGAATGCTAAGGTACATAATACAATTACTGAGCCCTCTGAGCTCCAGTTTTCCAAGACTCAGTGTCAGGAGTGCCTAATGGGAATAAGGAAAGATACTAATTAAGTTTCTATGTCTATTTTAATTTCATGTTTAATGTTGATTGTTTTTACTGATAATGAAACAGCAGTAGTATGTGATTAAGCATCATAAACAGCTGTATAAACACACATTGGTCATATATACTCAAGAAGTATTTACCTAATGAAGAGTTAGATTAGAAGTTAAACACACTAGTTCATGGAAAGTGGACTATGAACTTACTAGCAATGAGCCTGGGGTGACCTCATCCCACAGAAAGGAGCCTTAGAGCACTTGACTGATTGGTTGGAAGGCATAAAGGAGAAAGGACAGATGACATGACCTATGAGGTCAGCAGGTAGACAGTGCTCAGAGCAGATGTGTTGAGTCTGAGGTTTCTTTCTGTGACACGGCCTGTTGTCATCAGTAGGCAAAGACATCCAGTGGGCACAGAGAAAGTATCATGAGAAGATATTATGACTGTATCTGCCCAGGCTCAGGGAGAGGATATAGAGTGAGGATTGAAAGAGTGAGGCGAGTAAGGGAGACTAAATGTTAGAAAGGTTTGGAGAAAGGCCAGAAGTTCTCAATGGCATAGGTATGATTGTGAGTGGCAGCAGTGGAGGTGACAGTATATCTGCAGATCCTCAGCTACCCAGAGAGGCATATGGCTGGCTTCGCATTTCTTGGCAAAACCAAGAAGAAATTTTATTCCCATCTCAGTGGACACAAAGCTAAGACTTAGGAAACTTTGAGATCAGGAGTTTCTATCACTGATAACTACAGTTTCTGCTTTTCCAGGACTCTGATTACTGGCATGGCTTCTGGCAGCATCGTAGCTTTTAATATAGATTTTAATCGGTGGCATTATGAACATCAGAACAGATATTGAAGAGCAATGAAGAACCAGAAGCCAAGTTCAAGTAGAGCACAAGTGCTGCATGGCAAGGCAATATCTCTGGTGGGAACGCTCCTCTGCATCGGCCTCTGTTTGTACATTCCATCACACCCAGCAATAGCTGTACATTGTAGTCAGCAACCATTTCACTTTGTGTGCTTTTTCAGGACTGAACACCAGCTGCTATCAAGCAAGCTTCTATCATGTAAATTATATGAATTAGGAGATGTTTGGGTAATTATTTCATATATTGTTGTTTATTGAGAAAAGGTTGTAGGATGTCACAAGAGACTTTTGACAATTCTGAGGAACCTTGTGTCCAGTTGTTACAAAGTTTAAGCTTTGAACCTAACCTGCATCCCATTTCCAGCCTCTTTTCAAGCTGAGAAAAAAACACGTTTGATACTTTGTACATCAGATGCATCTTATTTAAAGGGATACTTTTATAAAAGTAAAACCTTGTATAAAGAACAAAACTGTTTCTTAATTTTATTGTGGAGTTACAACTTGCATGTTCTTTACTCCTGATGTCTTGATGGAACAGGTGCGTTCACACTATGAAACAGAAAAATCTGTCCAAGGACACAGCTTGTAGGAATGGGTTGAATTTGGGCTCAATCAGTAATTTTTTTTAACATTTTCCCCAAATATAATTTGCACTTTTTAATCAAAATTCATCTCTTCTAAGTGAAATTTGCTCATAAAGCATTTGGATACTAAGCCATTATTTGCCATTTTTGGTACCTTATACAAAGAAAATTCAGCCCTGCCCTTTATAATTTCAAGACACAGCAGAGAGGGGGCTTAAGGATGAGATCCTGGTTTTTATTGGTATTTATTATTATTATGAACAGGAGTCAAGATCATTCGTCTCATAGTAATGACTTCCCCACACCTGGACATCTCTTCCAGAATCATCCCACTGGCGTAGTGTGTGTACATTAGGGGAGGAGAATAATGCTAACTTTTTTTTTCCTCTTTGGTTCTTGAATAGCTTAGTTTCTTTAATAATGACTTGTTTTACAACAATAACTAAAGTTATGCTTTTAGGTTCTTGTGAAATTCTCACCAAAAGCCACACTCTTCACCTAAGGCACTTCATCTTTTATGATATAAGATGATGGCTATCAGATGATTTTCCATCATTGTACTGATCCAGTTATACACCCAGGGGTATATACACTTTATCCATGTTTCTTCTTTGTATATTTGGTGACTGTATTGTCATAGATGTACATATTGTGTCGGTAGGGCTATGAGGCATGTTACAGGAATGTAATTTTCTCAGAATTTACACTCACTTGCAGTCATTTATTTAAAAAAATAAAACAAGATCATGGGTTCTTTGTATTGGCACTTTGCACCAGAAACATATCATTATTTATTGATGTGATTACTTATTTGTTACCCACCTTGTACTAGTAAGTTTTAGCACTGAATTATTCCTTCTTCATTGTCGTTTGTATTTATGAACTTCTGAAATTAAGGGGAATCAGCATAATGATTAAGTTATTCATCACCAGGCTGTAAGCAATATCTTGAGTTTGTAGCTTAGAATGGGGAGGAAACTGAACATCTGGAAGACAAGTTCATTTCATCTTGAGATCATGGTGAAATATTTTGGATATATAAATTCCTTAAGCTATTGTAACCATGTTTTATTGCAAAGATGTAAAATATGCCAGATGTGTGTGAGTTGGAAATCAAAAAAAGAAAAATAAAATATGCAAAGAATTCACTGGTTGTTTCCCATTGTATCGGGCACCTCACTAATGTACATCCGTTAAGCTGTCGTATGCATTTCAGAAATCAGCAGTGCGTCCTATAAGGGACGAGCATGCAAAAACACGAGATCCAGGCCTAATGAGGATCCTAATTTGCTGAAACGTGAACTGCTCTGCCGGACCATCTGGCAGGGATTTGGGGCAACAGTGACCACAGGGAAATAGTCCTGGTTGTTTATTCTGCATAATCCACCTCGAGGGTTTTTATTTTAAAGAAACAAAATGATGACGGATATAACTCTTTATCTGAGTACATCAAGAAATGCTGTTTTCATTTGAAACTACACTCTGTAGAATTCATCATCAAGCAAGCGTGGCATAGGCAGAGATTGAGAGGCCTGCAGAAGCCCAGAAACTGCTGGCCTTCAGGGTGAGGGTCAGGAGACTTTGGCTATGTAAATTGCAAACCGACAGGTGTAGCCATACCTCTGTGGTCCAGAAGGCCCTGGGCAGTGAGAGAACTGCATAGTAATGTATCCATCTGGATTCTGGGGACCAAAAGGACAGAGCCACCTGGTTCCCTGAGAAAGCCTGGCCTCTGACTCTCCATCCTCCCCCAGAACATACTGGTCATATGGGGCCCTCAGGCTGCCTCCGTGCTGCCCTTCTCACAGCCTGTCAGTGACCAGCAGGTGGCCACTCCCGCAAGTGCCTTCTACTGCTCTTTCCTTTCCAGCACTGTCATCTGGACTGTCTCCAAACCTGCTGACCAGTGGCTGATCTCTGACCTGACCACCTCTGTCCATTCTGTGCCCTGCCTGGCACCTTGCAAGGCTAATGCCAGTAGCGTAAGAATGGTGTTCTTAAATTCTAAAGGTTAAAATCACCTGGACAGTTTTAAAAAGCAGAATCTAGGCTCCCATCCCCCATATCAGCTGATGTAGTAACTTAGTCACTACTAATTTGAAGGGTAAAATACAAAACTCATTAGAGCAGAGAAATCCTTACAGAGGAACAAATTCGCCACCAGTCGACCACAAGTTAGGCCACTGTATCTGCCACAAGTCCCAGAGAACACTCTTGCACCCTGATCCCTGAGTCCTTTCTGCTTGGGTGCCTCTCTGCCCACACTGCCTTATTTAACTCCGTGTTGCAAATTGACTGTTATGTGCAGTTACGTTTGTCAAGTAAAGTTGTCCCCAAGTCTTACCTCCTCATCCTCATTAGGGTATCATGCAAATAACTTTCAGGACCAAGTTCTGCCAGACGTAAATAATGCTAATTAACTAAACACATCTCAGCAAACAAACATAAGACCATTCCTACACCTCTTCGAGATGGATCAAGTCTAGTGTTCTGCCTTTTTAAGTAATACGACAATCATTTTGTACCAAAAGTACTCCAAATACAGAAACACACCAGTATTCTGGAAACTGGAGAACTTGAGACTTACAGTAGAATTAGCAACCAGAATCCTAACCCATGTGTTTAGAAAACACAGTTTAGACACCATTCTAAGACAGCAAGTTACATCTTACTATGGAGAGATAGGAAATGGCTCCTGATGTTAGTCAGTGCATACTGAATTCATATATATTAAGTACCTCTAGTTTCATCAACAAAAGACCATTTCTATCATTCATCGTAATTTAGAAACCGGTAATTTTCTCAAGTGAGAAGTCATCTTTAGCATTTATCATCCAAATAAGCTTCTGATTTCCCTTAGGATTAGGAATCTGGAATTGAAGGTATGATGAGATCTTTCTGATTTGATGACCAGAAATGTACATTTCAACTGCACTTAGAATTCAGTGTAAATAAGCACATTATATGTATCCACTAGATACTTTAGATTCTAACAACATGACTTGCTCCATAGTTTTACAGACAGCCCTGGAATCATTCCTGCTGTGTGAAGTCTTCCGAAGTCTTCTGTGAAGAAGACTGGGTTGGCTTCTCCACACTGGTGTGTCACTGGCAGCACTGGCTAATGTGTTGTCATCGCATTTGTCTCTCCACACCATTGCCTGTGAGCTCCTTGGATACTGGGATTCTTTAACTGAATAACCTGTTGCTGGATTCAGAGCAGATTCTCAACAAACGTGATAGACACTGAAGGCGTGGATAAACGCGTGAATACCACATCCTCCAGTAAACATCAGAATTACCTGGGGCAATCAGTGACCTCCCTTCTGGCTGTCCCCAGCACACTACAGCCCCACATTGTCTTCCCACCTACTCTAGAGCCGTGTGCCCCGGTGACTACTCAACAGTGCTTTCGTGTTTTGTTGTGTTTTGTTGTTTTTCTTTTCAGAAAAACATCAATAATAGCAAATCCCAATAAACAGCTCAGATTATGTTTCAGATAGGATCTCACATTTTTCCCCAAGATTGGATTGGCCTCAGACTGTGATCCTCCTACTTAAACCTCTTGAGACTAAGTAGTGTGTGTGTGTGTGTGTGTGTGTGTGTGTGTGTAAGCCCCAGTCCTGGGGCTTGAACTCAGAGTCTAAGTGCTACCCCTCACCTTTTTTTGCTCTAGACTAGTGCTCTACTACTTGAGCCACAGGTCCACTTCTGGCTTTTTTTGGTACTTAATTGGAGATAAGAGTCTTAAAGATATCTATCCTGCCTAGGATAGATTCAAGCCACAATCCTCAGATATCAGCCTCCTGAGTGGCTAGGATTACAAGTGTGAGATACAGATGCCGGGCTGAGACTTAGTAATTTTTGAACAACAAAACTGTATTACAATAATATTACTCTATAGTCTGGGACATCCGAGGTCCAGGTACCAAGGGGTTTTGGCCAGTGAGGGCCCATTCTTCACAGATGTCACCTTTTATGTCTTTACATAATGGAAGAAGCAGATATGTCCCTTGGTCTTCTACATAAAGACACTAATCCCATTTATGAGTGCTCTAACCCCCACACCACCACCTCTTAGATATTAAGTTGGAATGTATGATATGGGTAAGATGAAAACATTATCATTGGTTATATCTTTTCTGTTGTGTGACAGCTTAACTTCAGGGATTTCTTCTTCTTGGCATCCTGGGCATATAACAAAGAGTGTATTGTCACTGTCATTTATATATCTTTCTCCCTGGACTGTTAATTCTACATGCTAGGTCTTTCTTCACCCTTCATAAGTGTCACAACAAGCACTCTAGGACATGAGCTAACAGTAAAAAAGCATAACAATTTTGTACATCGAAGGATAATGCAAAGTGTGGCATGAGTGGCTCACACATGTAATCCTAACCACTCAGGAGGCTGAGATCTGAAGATTATGGTTTGAAGCTAGCCTGAGAAGAAAAGTCCCTGAGACTCTTATCTCCAATTAACCAGCAAGATAGCCAGAGGCAGAAGTGTGTGATTTAAGTGGTAGAATAAAAGCCTTGAGTGAAAAAGCTGGAGAATAGTACCCAGGTGCGCGCGCGCGCGTGTGCGCACGCGCACACACACACACACACACACACACACACCATTTTAATGTGGCACAGGAGTCTCCAGAATGCAAGACCCAGGATAAATTGTCCATTTTGATGGATGCTTAGTTCTGTTGAAGGCTTAACAACCATGTACAAATGTGTGTGGATGAACTGAATCTGAGACAGTGCGACAGACTGAGGATAATTTGATTCTTCTTGACTTTTCAGCTGCTGTGTTTCTTCTTAGGTACAAAGCAGAATGTGAGCGTTCTATGATCTACTATCAGACCAAGTACACCAGAGAATTTCTTTTATGGCCAGCCCTTCATAGAAAGCCAGTAGAAGATGAGAGTTATAATTTTAGACTTTATAGCTTTGGGGAAAAGGGTTCTAGTTTCTACTACCCACCTAGGGGAAGAAGAATTCTGGTTTCTATGACTCACTGCATGAGGGGAAAGAGAGGTGAGAGGGGAGGTCCAATGATCTGAAAGACCTTGGCTCTGAGGCTGCTTCCAAGACCTTCCAGAGTGCTTTAGTCAGACTATGGAGCATATTGAAGCACCATACTTGGGGTAACATTTTCTGAGCCCCAACAAGTAAGTATATGCACAGATCCACATGGGCCCTGGAGGCTTGGGTTTGCATACCTGTTTCTACACATACCAGCTCTGAGGTCTTGGGCAAGTAATTGAACCTTTCCCAGGCTTGTTCGGCTATACAGTAGACTGAAGTCCTTGAGAAGTTCACATGATTTGTAGATCACAAGAAGAGCCTCATAACTGCAGGGTTACCACCAAACAACCAATCATCAGGTACTACTAATTCTGTTGCTTTTAGGACTTGGCCAAATCTCACAGGAAAGTCGGTATTTTGTTTTGTTTTGTTTTTTAAGTGAAATCCATGCTCTCCTTGGGAAAGGCTGAGCCAGCGGCCTGCCACCTCTACATGTACACATAAATTTCGCCTCTGTTTAGCATCTAGAAGCTAAAAAAGACTTCGGTTTTGTTATTTTTTTAATTATTTTTAATTAAACCTATCAGTTAGTTAGTTAGTTTAAGAAGCCATTGAAGGCAATTGAGAAAGCCATCTTGGCACAGGCCCTTCCCTGATTGATTATTCTTTTATGGACAAACGAAATGTTTGCTTCTAGAGCTAAATAGGCTAGTAGGGATCATAAGCTCTGATCATAAGCTTAGACACCTGTTAGTCAACTTTCTATCATAGTGATAAAAGAGCTAAGAAAAAGAACTTTAAAAGGAAGAAAAATTTGAGAAAGCTCCAGAGATTTCAGTCCATAGTTGGTTGTTTCTATCCCTTGGGACCTGTGATGAGGAAGACGATCATGGAATACCATGGTGGAAGTGCATGGGGCAACAAAACTGCACACCACATTGCAGAAAGCAAGAGAAGAGACTGAGATCCCAATATTTTCTCCAAGGGCACCACTCTCCCCACCCCATCCCCTCCACAGCCCCCCCACCCCCTGTCTCCATGACCAAACATCTACTCCACCAGGCCCCACCTCCTACAGGATTCTCCACCCCTACCAGTACCATCAGATGAGAACCAAGCCTTCAATACGTGACCTTTTTTTTTTTTATTTTTGAGATGGGTCAGTTGAGGAGCTTGAACTCAGGGCCTGGCCACTGTCCCTGAGCCTCTTTGTGCTCAAGGCTAGTGCTCTACCTCTTGAGCCACAGCACCAGTTCTGGTTTTTGAGTAAGTAATTGGAGATGAGTCTCACAAGGACTTTTCTGCCTGGGCTGGCTTTGTACAGTGATCCTCAGATCTCAGCCTCCTGTGTATCCAGGATTATAGGCGTGAGCCATCAGTGCTTGGCTCATGTGACCTTTAAAAAGGGGAACATTGAACATCCAAACCATAACAACACCCCTGCTCACTTTGTTCCTTTCTCATGGCAAGAGATTCCCACAGGAATGGGTCAAAGGCTAAGGAATTTTGCCACAGCCAGGAGTCCTGGGATGATGGACCCTAGCCAGCACTGAGGGTAAGAAGGAGAAGCCATGTTCTTCCTTTCCAGGGTTATGGCCCAAGGCACAACACAGACACCACAAGGGCCCTTAGGACAGTGAGGATTGCAGGGACTACAGAGGCTACTACCCCTTCCCCAGGCCTGTCCCAGATACAAGGTAATAGAATTCCTCCCCATGTCCCTGTCTGCCTTTGAAACACAGATGGGACAAGACTGGAGCTCCGTTGATGGGAGTTTGAATGGAGTGGAGAGTTTGTGATTGGGTTCTCCAGAAGAGAGGCCCATAGCAAGCAGACACCCAGGTGTGCACGCACACGCGCACACACACACACACACACACACACTGCTGCTGCTGGGGTCATTGTAGGGGGACTGGCTCACATAAGTTTGGAGGCTAAAATGTCTCACAATTTGCTGACTACAAACTGGAAACCCAGGAGAGTAGTAGTCCCTGATATAGTTCATTCACTGAGAACTGAGGGAGCTAGTGAGAATCCAGGCCCACAGCGTGGGTGGGAGGAGGCCAGGAGGTGAAATGAACTGTCTCAACTCAAGCAGGCAGGAACAAAAAGTACATACCCCTGCTTTCACTGTATTTGATGTTGGTATACTTTGTGGAGGGGAAAGGTAAGAACAAATTGTTTAAATAGGGATACAGGCGGACCCACTGCAACAATGACATGTACAAGAGGCTATGTCGAAAAATGAACTTTACAATTTCTGCAGGGAGTGGGGGGTTGGGGGTGGGGATGGGGGTGTAGCTGAGGAGGTGGCAGGGAAGGGATGGTAGGGGAAAAACAAAGGAGGAGGCAACAATGCTCCATAGGAAATGTACTCATTACCTTGCTCATGTAACTGTAACCCCTCTGTACAGCATTTTCAAAATTAAAAAAAAAATTTAAAAAAAGTACATAATGAGCCAGGCACTGGTGGCTCACACCTGTAATCCTAGCTCCTCTGGAGGCGGAGATCTGAGGATTGTGGTTCAAAGTCAGCCCCAGCTAGGAAATTCCATGAAATTCGTATCTCCAATTAACCAGCTTTAAAAAAAAATAAGGAAGTGAAGCTGTGGCTCACATGAAGCTGTGGTTTAAGTGGTAGAATGTCAGTCTTGAGCAAAAGAGCTAAGGGATAATGCCCATGTCCTGAGTTCAAGCCCCACTATGGGCACAAAACAATCGAAAAAAATTAATACAAGGTGCATAAGACTCCCCACATACAAAATGCTCTACCCTACCCCCTCCCATGCACACATCTTTTTCTCTGTAGGCCTTGGGTGGAGTAGCTATGTCCCACTATCATGGAGGACATCTGCTTTCCTGTATGCTAATCCTACCTCAGAAAACCCAAAACTCATGTTTAATTTAGACACCCGATGGCTGGTCAAGTTGACACAGAATTAAGCATGGCAGCAGATGGGTACCACTGTTCAGGTCAGCAGCACACCCCTCACTCCTGGAGGCCAGGACTGGAAAATGGGCACCAGGTGTCTCTCCAACATTATACCACAGGTTTCCAGCCCTGATCTGAAGGTCTAGAATATCAGGTCCTCAGTCTGAATGAAATCAAACAAAAAATAGAGAGTAGGCTAAAATGGGCTAGCCATTCCCTTTCCCAATGAACTTATGAAACATATAGATAATTATTATTCAGGTCTTTCTTGATAAAACAAAGTCAGTGTCTGAAATTTTTTGTAAATACTGCTTTGCTTTTACTAGTAGTAGTAGTAGTGGTAGTAGTAGTAGTAGTGGTAGTAGTAGTGGTAGTAGTGGTGGTAGTAGTAGTAGTGGTAGTAGTAGTGGTAGTAGTAGTGGTAGTGGTAGTAGTAATAGTGGTAGTAGTAGTGGTAGTAGTAGTAGTAGTGGTAGTAGTAGTGGTAGTGGTAGTAGTAGTGGTAGTAGTGGTAGTAGTAGTAGTAGTGGTAGTAGTAGTGGTAGTAGTGGTAGTAGTAGTAGTAGTGGTAGTAGTAGTAGTGGTAGTAGTAGTGGTAGTAGTAGTAGTGGTAGTAGTAGTAGTGGTGGTAGTAGTAGTAGTGGTAGTAGTAGTGGTAGTAGTAGTGGTAGTAGTAGTAGTGGTAGTAGTGGTAGTAGTAGTAGTGGTAGTAGTAGTGGTAGTAGTAGTGGTAGTAGTAGTAGTGGTAGTAGTAGTAGTAGTGGTAGTAGTAGTAGTGGTAGTAGTAGTAGTAGTGATAGTAGTAGTGGGGATTGAACTCAGTGCTTCTCCAACACCTTCAGTCCTTTTCAGTTTGTCTTCCAGATAAGGTCTCGTACTTTTGCCTGTGTTAGCCTTGGACTGTGATCTTCCTACCTCTGCTTCCTTAGTAACCGGGCTTGCAGCTGTGAGCCACTGGACCCAGCTCAAAATGTTGTATATTCTAGAAATTCCACTATCATCTAATAATCATCTGATGTCTGCCATCAGAAGAGAAGAGGGTCAGTTTGGGGTAGCCTTGGAAGAGGTAGAGTCCTAAGTCCCCAAATTTAGATGGCTAAAAGTAAACCGACCTGGATTGAAGGTTGGAGACAGTACTTCTGCTGGGAACGAAGCTACATCTCACTGAACCAAACCAGCTAACTCTTTCTCTCTGGTCAAATTAAGTGGAGTTGGGATGTATGCTTCCTTCGGATAGCAAGAAATCACCATCTTGTCTCACCTGAAATAGCAGAGATTATGTCAAAAATTTTCTGTGAGAGTTTCCACTGTTCCTGCCCCTGTCCAGTCCTAGTAGGCAGAGAAGGTGCTGGTGGGGCCCAGGAGACGTGGCAAGCACTGCAAATTCTGGTTCTATCTGGCAAACTCAACTTCGCTTTTACAGATGAAAGTGAGCCTTGCAGGCTGATTGAGGGGCATGGCTGGAGGCCAGGGCTCCAAGGTATTGGTGTGTGGGGAGAGTATAAGTCTCCATGGGCCCCCTCCAGGCTGGGGACCAAGTGCAGAAGCTGGCAGTGCAGCCACAGGATATCATTCTCCTTCTTTGCCTCTTTCTTAGAAGTAAAGAAAGTCAGCTCTACTGAAATGAAGCAGAGAAGTGACTTAACCATGGAGTGATGGGAAAAGCCTCCAGTACCTTAGGCTGTGAAGATGAGCTAGAAACCCCAAATGCCCTTCCCAAATGCAACACCAGAATGTTGAATAGAACACAAAAACCATCATTCAAATGCGCCGCTGAGCTCACACAAAAGGAAGTCCCTAGAGGCATGCCACACAGAGAGAAGGGGAGGCCCTGTCACTGCACTGGGTGGTTTTGGAGACTAAAGGAGTTAGTATAGCTGGGCCTGCAGCCTAGAAGCCTGGAAGTAAGTTTCAGCTTACATCATGAGCCTGAAGTTGTGGGGGGGGGGGGTATACATATGTTATTACTTTTTTGGTTTGGTTTGGTTTGGTTTGGCTTGGTTGGGAGTGAGAAAATAGGAGACCACAAATGCCCTTAATAGAGGTGGAGTAAGAGTACTGCCAGACTAAAGACATTCACAAAATGTATGTCTTCACAGGGTTGGGCTTGTGGCTCAATGGTAGAGTAACTTTCTACCAGGCTGGAGGTTCCAGGTTCAAGTCCTGGCACTGTAAAAATTTTCCATAAAATAGGGATTTGCAAAGAGAAAGCAAGAAGAACCAGGAAGAAAAGCAATTATGTGGCTGATACCCAATGAGCTCTGAGTTTTCTGCCAGAACCAGAAGACGAAAGCAGAGCAACTTAATCATAGCTACATAATCACCACTACACTGAGTTCTTATTAATAATCCTACTGGGTGCCTACTGGGTGCCTGACAATTTTTTTGTGCCTTAAATACATTATCTGGTCTTCTCAACAGCCATCTATGGTAGACATTATCATTCCAATTATGCACGTGAAGAACTGAGACCCAGAAGAGGAGTTTAAATATCTTATCCAAGGCTATACCCAAAAAGATCTCTCTATGCTAAATTCTGAAATTCATTATGTATGGGACACTGAGAAATCAAATGAACAATGCTTACTCAGCACATGCAAACACAGTTTTAATGTGGCTTTTCAGAAATAGCATTTTGGTAAAATCCAAGGGTACATAATATGAAAGCAGTTCAATTAGATTAACCTCAAACATGCAGAATTAGAAGGAACCAGGTTTTCAGCCCTCTGGAAATCATGTTCGAGCAGCTGTAGCTAGGTTGGTGAATTACAATGTTTGAGAGCAGACAAGCTAGCCCAGCCAGTCCAGGAAGGGATCTGGCTGCCATATTGTAAGCAAATCTGGGTGCAGTGAATATGAGATGGAGACAGTGATCTCTCAGGCTAAGAAGACCAGTCACCATTCTTACTGGCAGGGAAGGCTGCCCCATTCACCAGCTCAAGCTTTCCCACTGCTATCTGAAGCCATGGGTTTGGAGAAGTAGCAAGAGCCTTGGGAAATGCTGAGTAACAGAGGCAAAAGACAATGTAGATCTCCAATAGTATTGTGTTCTATCTTGGAATACCAAAATCACTGTATGTATGTAATCCCACTTTAAAATATGCTACAGCTAAACCATTGTTCCTATCACTAAGTAACTATGGTTCAAAGTAGTCTTTGTTGCCTTTCTTGCTAAGAGATGTCTACAGTGCAGACCTGAGGCTCCTCAATCTTTTAAGCTGCTTTCTTCTGGAAAGAAGATCTAGAATAAAATAATTATCTAGTGCAGGAGACAGCAAGCTCTCAGGGACCTACAAAAGAAAATAGCTAGACTGTAACTCGCACCTGTACTCTTAGCTACTCTGGAGGCTGAGCAGTGAGGTTCAAAGCCAGCCTCAGCAGAAAAGTCTGTGAGACGCTTACCTCCAATGTCCCAGCAAAAAGCCAGAAGTGGAGCCATGGCTCAAGTGGTAGAGTGCTACCCTTGAGTATAAAAGCCAAGCAAGAGAGTAAGGCCCTGAGTTCAAGCCCTAGTACCTGTATATGCACACATGTCTGCACACACACACACACACACACACACACACACACAGGGAAAAAAATGTGGTTGTATATGAGGAGATCCACAGAGATGGAGGAATCCACCTCTAGAATTGCTGGGTTAGGAACCTTCCTCCCTCTCTTCTCCCTCTTTCCCCTCATCACCCCTCCTCCTGTTTGCTATCTTTTCCACCTCACCTTTGTCCTAAGTGGTTTTCTAGCTAAAGAAGTTAATGGAACTCCTGCTCCTCTTGCCTCTGCTTCCTGAGAGCACACACCACCAACACATGGCTATCAACCTTATTAAATACTGTGCAGTAAGCTAGAATCCTGGGAGCTGGTCACTATTGCTGCTGCTGCTGCTAGAGATGTAGGAGGAGCTCAGAGTGTGCAGAGAGGCCCCTATAACTAGGGCTATAAGGCTTCATGGAAGAGTTGCTGGCCAGATGTTGAGAGCCGAAGGATGGGGAGATAGCAGAGGCTGCAAAGGGGCATAGAAGGCAACCTCATTCACTGCTGCTTCTTTGCTGCCATGATGATGTTTGCATAGGCAGTGCTCTGAGCAAAGCCAGGGCATTATTATCCCAGAAGGATGTCTCATGGACCTCAGTGATTCCAGTGTAGACATTTCCATACTTTGCTATCCTCAAAGCTCTGGCCACCCTCAAAACACATTTGATAATTCAGGGGAAAAGATTTCTGTTGTGTCCCTGGAACCTAAATATGTTTCCTTTTTAATAAAAAAATGCAGGTACTGGGACTTGAACTAAGGACCTTAAGCCTGAAGCTCTCATTAAGCCCTTTGTCTCAAGGATGAAGCTCTACCATTTGAGCCATATCTCCACTTCTGGCTTTTTGCTGCTTAACTGAAGATGACTCTCCTGAACCATGCTCCTCAGATCTCAGGATCCTTAGTAGCTAGAATCATAGGTGTGAGCCCCCAGAGCCAGGCAAAAATTGCTTTTTTTTTTTTTTGCCAGTCCTGGGGCTTGAACTCAGGGCCTGGGCACTGTCCCTGAGCTTCTTTTGCTCAAGGCTAGCACTCTACTACTTGAGCTACAGTGCCACTTCCAGCTTTTTCTGTTTATGTGGTACTGAGGAATTGAACCCAGGCAGGATTTTATGCATTCTAGGCAAGCACGCTACCACTAAGCTACATTCCTAGTCTAAGAAGTTGCTTTTTTAAAAAACATTTCCTCTTACACTTCAGAACTATGATGTGACCAAGATGGAATCAAGATATGCCTTCCTAAATATAAGTTTGCCTTCTTTCCTTGACTCCCAGTGGTGCTTCCTTAAGGGGTTTCACAGGCAGAGAACAAGGAGCTTTCTGAGAGACTGTGCCCTGGGTTGAAGAGAGCCAAATAAGTTTGCTCTTCCTGTATAAAAGTAACCACCTCATTGTGACTTCAGATCTTATCCTTAGTTCTGTCCCTGGGAGCAGGACACACTAGCACTAAGAAAAAATAAGAAAAATGAACAATATGTTTGGTAACAAGAGTCATCATTGTGCTTGGAAAACACATGTTGCTTCTGGAAGTGATCTTAACAATACCTCCCGACTCATCTTCTGATATGATTTGACAAAAGGGCGCAAATAAGATCACCACAAAGGAAGTCCAGACTACTTAGTTATGAATTAAGGGTAGATGAGAAAGCTTAACAAAATATCTATTTCACAGAACTTCAGAAGTCTATAATATAAAAAAGTTGTCTCTCTACTACTTTTATGAGTAGAATTCTCATTCCAAAAAATTATTGAATTTCTTTTGTACTGATAGTAGAGCTTGAATTGAGGACCTGGGCCCTGTCCATTAGCTTTTTATTTTTGGAGGGCGTGGGGAGAAACATGGGGCTTGAACTTATGGTCTGGGCACTGTCACTGAGTTCTTTTGCTCAATTCTAGTACTCTACCACTTTGAGCTACAGTTGCACTTCCAGTTTTCTGGTAGTTAATTGTAGGTAAGAGTCTCATGAACTTTCTTGCCCAAGCTGGCTTTGACCCATGATCCTCAGCCTCCTGAGTAGACATGATTGTAAGCGTGAGTCACCAGCACTCAGCTTTCCAGTAGCTTTTAATCTGAAGGCTGATGCTCTACCACTCGAGCCACACATTCAGATTTTTGGTGGTTAATTGGAAATGGGATTCATAGACTTTCTTCCTCAGGCTGGCTTCAAACTGGAATCCTAAAACCTCAGCCTCCTGAGTAGCTAGGATTACAGGTGTGAGCCACTAGCACATGGTTAGGTTATTCATTGTTGGTCCATAGATAGACTGAGGAAAAGCACAGTTGTAGTATCTCTGGCAGATTTCTATATAAGGTGAAGGGAAATACGGAAGTCACCAATATTGGGAATGAAGTCCAGGTATTCTTCCTATAAAATACTATAATGAGGAATCCAGACCTGAAGTTCTAAGCAGCAATCTGGCACAAGTTTAGAGGAAAAGCTATTAAAGTAAATGAGCAAGCCTATAGGATATTGACCTAGGGATGTAGGGTGATCCTTTGAGAAAATTAGGTAGACTACCTTTCAAGTTTGTCAAGAAAAGAATAAGTCGTTTTTTTTTAATGGTAAGAATCAGAGCAGACTATTTAGATTCTATTTTGGTCATATGGAAACTTAGCTATTTTAAAAGCAATCCCACTATAAAACACCTTAAAATATCATAGATGGCAAGAATATAAGGGAGGTCACCAGAGGCCGAAAACAAACATGAATTATGAGCCAGAGAAGCAAATCCTAGGAAACTTGCAATTATAGTAAGGCTGTTTGCCAATTCAAGTTTCTAAGGCCCCTAAAGAGAACAAAAGACAAAGAATAGACCAAAGTGAGAGGATGGGAACATAGCCACTACCCCAATAAAGGCAGAACTTCTAAAATGCTAGATTCAAAAGAGTGAACCAAGAAAACAACTACAAAGGAATTTTCCTACTTTCCTTTGGCTTTCAGCTTTGTACAGAGAAGGTGAAAACTCTCTACTGACACTAGGATCACAGCCCAGCCCACTTGGATAAGGTTGAAAGCCTCAAGCCAAAGATTTAATTTAAAGCGACCCTAAACTGAGCATTGGTGGCTTACGCCTGTAATCCTAGCTGCGCAGAAGGCTGAGATCTGAGGACTGGATTGCAGTTCAAAGCCAGGAGGGACAAGAAAGTCAAAAGTCCATGAGACTCTCCTCTCCCATAAATTACCAAAATAGCAGGGTGTGGAGCAGAGCTGTAGCTCAAGTGGTAGAACACTAGCCCTGAGCAAAAATAAAGCTCAAAGATAGCTCCTAAGGCCCTGTCAAGCCCCAGAACAAGCACACAGATACAGACACAGACAGATACACACACACACACACACACACACATACACACATAGAGCCACACTGGAGGGATGGCTCAAGTAATTCTATTACCCATAGCACCAGCTGTGTGCAAGAAAAGCTGATCAAAATAATAAATCCTGAATTGAAGCCTCAGAACCAGATGAATAAATGAATGAGTGATTGAATGAATGAGTGAATAAATAAATAAATTGGCACTAGATCATGAACTTGAGGCCAGTTTAGGCTGGCTATAAGCAAAATCTTCTTTCAGAACAAAAAAACAGCTGAGCCCTGGTAGCTTACAACTACAATTTTAGCTACTCCAGAGGCTGAGGGTTGAATTTCAAAGCCAGCCTAGGCAGACAAATCTGAGAGACTCTTATCACCAGTTAGCCAGCAAAAAGCTGGAAATGAAAGTATAGTTCAAGTGGTAGAGTGCCTGTCTAGATTTTTGAAAGAAAGAAAGAAGAAAGAAAGACAGAAAGAGAGAGAAAGAGAGAGAGAGAAAGAAAGAAAGAAAGAAAGAAAGAAAGAAAGAAAGAAAGAAAGAAAGAAAGAAAGAAAGAAAGAAAGAAAGAAGTAAAGAGGGCTGGGAAGGTGGCTCAGTGATAGAGTGCTTGTCTTGCATGCATGAGGTCCTGGGTTCAATTCCTCAGCACCACATAAGCAGAAAAAGCCGGAAGGGGTGCTGTGGCTCAAGAAGTAGAGCGCTCACCTTGAGCTAAAGAGCTGAGAGACAACGGCCAGACCAGGGCTCAGGCCCCACAACCAAAAGAAAGAAA
Source organism: Dipodomys ordii (assembly GCF_000151885.1). Classification (NCBI taxonomy): domain Eukaryota; kingdom Metazoa; phylum Chordata; class Mammalia; order Rodentia; family Heteromyidae; genus Dipodomys; species Dipodomys ordii. Next base: position 3,998,550 of record NW_012267356.1, on the reverse strand, counting down.
GAAGGAAAGAAAGAAAGAAAACAAAACAAAGGAAAGAGAGAGAGAGAGAAGGAAAGGAAGGAAGGAAGGAAGGAAAGAAGGAAGGAAGGAAGGAGGGAGGGAGGGAGGGAGGGAGACAGGGAGGGAGGGAGGAAGAAAGAAAAAGAAAGAAAGAAAGACCAAGCAAATACACAAGCATAAGGCCCTATGTTCAAGCCTCATTACTCACTCACACACACACACACAAACACACACACACACACACACACACACAGAGTGACACTAGTGCTTTATTTATGGTACTTTCCAGACACCTGGAAAATAAATGCAAATTTATACCTGGAGAAATGGACTCTCATTCTTCAGCAAATTCCCGTGGTTATATTGCATGGAATATAAGTGCTGCCTGCCTGCCTGCCTGTCTGTCTGTCTGTCTGTCCTCTCTCTCTCTCTCTCTCTCTCTCTGTCTCTCTCTGTCTCACTTGCTCTCATACATAGTACATATATCAAAAAGAAGGAGAAGGAAGGAATGATGAGACCAAGGAGGATGTCAAGAAGGCAAGGGGAGAGGGGGAGAGAGAAGAGAAAGAATCATGCCACCAGGTACAAGAATCAACAGAACCATTGCCAGCTGAATTCGACACTTGTTTTCCTTCCAGATCCAAACTATAGCAGAAATTCGATGCGTTGGTGAACCACAGGTGGCCAACAGTTACCTCTCAGTAAAAGTGACCAAGTTCTAGGTGTAACAGTTGTCCTGGGATAAAGGAGGCTTCAGGATTGTCAGTGAGGAATCTACTTCTAAAATCTTCTATCCTTAAAACTCTCAGAGCTCAAATTTCCCTAAGTTATAGATCACAGCAAACCTCAAGGTGTAGGTTTACTTTATCTTGCTATTGACTGCACATCAGTTTTGCTTAGGCAAACAAAATACTAGACAACCAAATATTAAAGGTAACACATCCACAAAGAACCTGAGAAGTTTCGTAGGTGTTATACTTGACCTGACTGACTTATGCGCACTTGGTTTTGTGTCTATAGTCACCAAACCAAGAACTAGAGGATGGAGTCCATGTGCCCCACAGGAAGTTTCTGTAGGTCTAAGAGTTAGCATAGCTGCTTACATTTCCCAGAGCCCTTTAGAAAGCAAACAGGATTCTAATGAACAGCTATCTTTCTGGACTTAGACAGCCTTATAAAAACTGGCACAAGATGGTTTGTGAGAGAAATAACTTCCTTGAATACTAGAGGCTGCAGGGATGTGACATGATGCCACTCAGGGCAAGAAATAATTCATTCAGGGGATCATTTCCTGTAAAATCCAATCAGCAATTCTTCTGCCAGTGAGCTGAGAAGGAAAAGCAAAATAACCTAAGATCAGACCCAGCCAGGAGGTCTGGGAAGGAAAAATTAATAAACCATTTCAAATGCTTATGAGAAACCATAGAAAGGAGGAAGTTTCTTCAGAAATTCTGTTTTGAAGATTGCATTCTGAAAACAAATCCTGATGATTACACATCCACAGATAAAATATTTCTGCACAAAAATTATGCACAACGAAAGGGAGAGAGTAAAAAGGAGTCACACCTCAGAACAACTTCCACCCATGCTTAACTCCAGCAAGAAAGAGAAGTTAAATTTTATAATAAAAAGTTTTAGACATATGGTTTTAGACATATTCAATCAATATTTTTTAATGTGCTGTGTTTGTTGTGGTTGTTGTTTTTCTTTCTGAGGAGGAGGAGGAGAAGCTAGGTAACTACTCTTCATGTTGCCTCTAATGTCCTACATTCAAGAATTTCTCCAAGGGCTTGAGGATATAGCTCAGTGGGAAAGCACTTGCTTAACATACCCAAGGTATGCGTTAGAGACCTAGCACTAACAAGAAGAAAAAGGAGAAGGGGAAGAAGGAAAAGATGAAGAAGGAGGAGGAGAAGGAGAGGAGGAAGAGAAAGAGGAGGAAGAAGAGGAAGAGAGGGAAGAGGAGGAGGACAAGGATAAGGAACCTTAGCTACTGAGGAGGCTGAGATCTAAACATTTACAGTTCATAGGCATCCTGGGTAGACAAATCCATGAGACTGTTATGTCCAATGAATCACCAAAAAGGTGGAGGTAGAGCTGTGGTTCAAGTGGTAGAGCTCTAGCCTTGAGCAAAAGAGTTAAGGGAACGCATGAAGCCCTGGGTCCAAGCTCCAGTACAGCAGAAGGGAGAACAGAAGGAAGAAAGGAAGAAGAAAAAAAGAACATTTCCAAGTTTTGTCACTGAAGTCTTTGCCGGGAATAAAATGTACGGCCAATTAAGGACAGAAGTGTGGCTCCCTCGATGGGATAAAATCAGGGAAACAGCTGCTGTTAGGTTTTTGGGGAAGTCTCTTTCCTCAGTTTGAGAAGCAGCTGATAGTGTCCTTATAGAAAGGAAGCTATTTAGCCAGGCGCCGGTGGCTCACATCTGTAATCCTAGCTACTAGGAGGCTGAGATCTGAGGATCTCGGTTCAAAGCCAGCCTGGGCAGGAAAGTTCGTGAGACCCTTATCTCCAATAAACCACTAGAAAACTGGAAGTAGCACTGTGGCTCATGTGGTAGAGCGCTCGCCTTGAGTTGAAGAGTACAGGGACAGCGTTCAGGCCCAGAGTTCAAGCCCCACAACCAACAAAAAAAAAAAGAAAAGAAAAGAAAGGAAGATATTTCTGGTCTCTTCCTCTTAAAAGATCACAGACCTATCTGATTAGAGCCCTACCCATATGACTCCATCTAACCTTAAGAATCTCCCTAAGGCCTTGTCTTCAAATACAATCTTGTCTTCAAATGTCCCACAAACAAATTTCAGAAGGATATGATTCTGTCTCTGACAAGAATGTTGCTTCTCATGTGGTTCATAGGAGGTATGTGAGAAGATGAAAAATTCCACACTTGATTATAGCTCCTGGCTGAGAGGACGTATTGTGCCTTTCCCTTCAGATGCGAAGGGATGAATCATCAATCATATAACTGTTGAAGCCATCTTGGGTAATATGTGACTCACTTTTGGTTGCTGTGATAAAATACCAGAGAAAACTCACCGTTAGGAGGAAAGATTAATTTGTGTTCAAGCAATCCAAACTCACATAGCTCTATTGTTTCTGGATCACAGCACGGCAGAACATACTTCAAGAAGGGTGGATGTGACACAGAAAGATGAACACCTCATGGTGGCCAGGAAGCAGAGAATGAGACAGAAGGGAGCTCAGAATAAGAACTCACCCCCAAAGAAATGCTCCAATAACTTACTGCCTCAACTTAGTCTCACCTTCTAGTTTCCACCTCCTCCCAATAATACCATGAAATGAATCCATGAATGAATTAGTCCACTGATTATGTCAGAGCCTTCAGGATTCAATCACTCCCTGATGATTCCACCCGCCAGCTGAAGACCAAACCTTCAACACAGGAGCCTTTTGGCTCAACACTTCATATTCAAATCATAATAGGCATTAAAAATAAAAATAAAATAATAGGCAAGTTCCTTAACAGAATTTTCATAGTGAGCAGGTCATGTAAAACACTTCATGAAATGTGTACTTTTGAGTACTACACATAGTGGCAAACTGATAAACCTTACTGTCCAATATCACTCTTTTTGACGATTCTGTATATTCCAGATGTGTGAAATGAAAATAATATGATTGGATAAGGTCAAAGAATTTAACGGAGAACAAGACTGGTTATTTTATGGTAAAGGAACTTGAATTTGTTTTCAATTTCTCAAGGTTAATTCATTTTTCCATTTTAATTCCATGGTATCAAAATAAGAAAAGCTGGACTGCCAACATTATTTCCTCTGTTCTATTTTCTGATGCTGTTTTCCTTTTTCTTCCCAAAGTAAAAAGGGATTCAGAGTAACAGAAGAATTAGTGTCAGTGTTTTATTCATGGAGAGAAAAGAAAGAAGAGTTCACTTAGTCATTTCTCTAACAATCCAGTGCTCTGTCTTTTGTGTTGAATGGCATCTCTAATGTTAATTGACAGTTTTCTGGAAACCATCTCTTTGAAATTCTGTTTCTGGTCCATATCTGTTTGTAATGTCACAGAATTGGAAATCAAGAAACTTCAGGGGGAAAAATGTGTGTGTGTCTATGTGTGTGTGTGTGTGTGTGTGTGTGTGTGTGTGTGTGTGTGTGTGCTTACTCTTCTATGCTGTTTTTTATTCTAGGAAGACCATTTCAAGAGAGAAAAGGAAATGAAAGAAGTAGAAGTGAAATTAGACCTGTGTTTATACAGTTCTCCTCATTGGCCCAGGACGTATTTTTGAAAGTTTGTAAACTAGCCTTCCAGTTTAAATTGAATAAGTAGGTGCACCTGAGTAAATGGAGAGATCTGGGTTTGCAGCCATGTGTTTTCACTTTAAAACGACATTGAAGAGCAACAGAGGGGGTTAGTAACAAAAATAAGAAAGAAAGAAATAAGACAGGCTAGTTTTGAAGAGAAAATGTGAGAAAACGAAGGATCAAATCAGAAGCCCTTTTTTTGGGGGGGCAGGGGGGGTGGGGAAGGGGCTGGACCCTATGGGGCTGACAGCCACTCTATACTGACAGGAGAGAGAGCCACCCCTCAGATCTTGTGCATGTGACTCAGGGGAAGAGGGGAGAACCTGAGAAGAAAGGGTTGCCCACACCAAAAAGATATGTGCTGGCACAGAGCCTTTAATTAAAGGGTCAAGGAACATCCTTGGATGGTCTAATAAGAAAACTACCTCCAAAGAAAGACATTTATCGGCTAATCTTGATGTCCAAATTAAAATTGCCATCTTGGTCCTAAATAATGACTGATCTCCTTTGCTGTTCTGAACTATTTTCAACTTTGTGTCCTTATCCTAAAATCTAGATGCTAATTCCCCCATGTATTTAAAATGGGGTCTCAATGAAGTGATTGTGTTGGGCAAAGTGGCTCATGCCTGTAACCCTGTAGGGAGGCATAAGTAGGAAGATTCTAGTCTAAGGCTGGCCCCAGGCCAAAACTCAGGATTTTATGTAAAAAATAAACAAAAGCCAAAAATAAAATAATTGAAGACTGTGGAGGGTTTTAGTTTGATGCAATCTTATTAGTCAGTCCTTGCTCTTATTTACTATATTACTGAAGTCCTATTCAGAAAGTTATTGCCTATGCCAATATGCACTCATGTTTTCTCTATTTGTTCCTGTAGTCGTTTTAAAGTTTCAGGCAATATCCTTGATCTACTGAATTGATATTTGTTAGGGCAAGAGATGGAGCTCCAGCTTCAGTCTTCTGTATGTGGATATCCAGTTCTCACTGCACCATTTGTTGAAGTGGCTGTCCTTTCCAAACATACACTTTGGGCTTGTTTGTTAAAAACAAATGGATTTTTCTACTCTGTTCACTTGTCTTTCTGTCTGTTTTTGAGGCCATACTTTGCTGTTTTTTATTACTTTGTTTTTGGTCCAGATTGCTTTGGCTATTCAGGGTCTTTTGTGCTTCCATATGAATTTAAAGACTGATTTTTCTATTTCTGAGAAGAATAACATTGGGATTTGATAGGGATGGCATTAAATCTGTAGATTGCTTTAGGTAGCATAGACATTTTTATGAAACTAATTCAGCTAATCCATGAGTGTGGGAGGTCTTTCCATCTCCTAGCATCTTCTTAATATTTTTCTTCAAGGTTTTATAGTTTTCACTGTAGAAATCTTTCACTTCCTTGGCTAAGGCAATTCCCTGTTTTTAGTCCATTGTGAATGGAATTGTTTCCCGGACTTCTTTCTCAGCCTGCTTAATGTTGATGTACAGCAAAGCTAACAAAATAAAATGACCCAAAAATACATGAAGAAATGCTCACCATGGGTGATGGGAAGGTGGTTCAGTGGTAGAGTGCTTGCCTTGCATGCATGAGGCCCTGGGTTCCATTCCTCAGCACCACATAAGCAAAAAGAGAAAAGCCGGAAGTGGCGCTGTGGCTCAAGTGGTAGAGCGTTCGCCTTGAGCTGAAGAGCTGAGGGACAGCGTCCAGGCCCAGAGTTCAGGCCCCACGACTGGACCCCCCCCCCCCAAAAAAAAGAAATGCTTACCATTCCTGGACATAAAGGAAATAATTACAAAGACACTGAGATTCCATCTCACACCAGTCAGAATAGCCATTATCAAGAAGACAAACAGCAACGAATGCTGGTAAGGATTACAGGGGAGGATAAAAGCCAGGAAAGTAAGACAGGTCCTGTCTGGTATAAGAGGGGAAGGGTGAGCAGGATGAGCAGAGAGAGTGAAGGAGGGTGAAAATGTTCAAAACACTTTATGTCCATGTGTGAAAATGGAAGATGAAGCTTGTTGAAATTGGCCTGGGGAGGTGGAAAGGGGAGGAAGAAGAGTGAAAAAGAGAGTGAGTCTAATCAAGGTTCCTGGAATGTATATATGGACATGTCACAATTAAACCTCCTTGAATAACTAATCAATGCTACAAAAACTTGTAAATAATGATAATGATAATAAGAATGACTTTCTTCTCAGGGTTTATCTCCAGGAATCATGATGGGAATAATCTCCTGAGTGATTCTTGTGATTATCCATGGTTCCAGAAGACCTAGGGTTTGATAATTTGCCTATGAGCCCAGCTCTCCATTCTCCTGTCTTCCATTCTGGTGCTTCCTCTCTCCAGAATGCCACAGCTCTTCTCTACTCACTGGAAGCTTCATTTCCTCCCTGAGTTGCGACTACTAGGCTATACTTTTTTTTTTGGGGGGGGGGGCGGTGGTTGTAGGGCTTGAACTCAGGGTCTGGATGCTGTCCCTGAGCTCTTTTGCTCAATGTTAGTGCTTTAACACTTTGAGCCACAGCTCTAGTTCTGGTTTTTAAGGGGTTAATTAGAGATAAGAATCTCACAAGGATTTTCTGCCCAGGCTAACTTTAAACCACAATCCTCAGATCTCAGCCTCCTGAGTAGCTAGGTTTACAGGCATGAGCCACCAGCACCTGGCTTAGACTATACTTTTAAATTCTCTACTGAGTCCATCTGTTTGGAAATCCTCTAACTCAAAGCCTAGCATATATCAGGTAAGCTTTAGATATTTGCTGAAGCAATGTATAAAATAAAAACATACACGGAAGGGTGAAATATAACGACAGATGGATTAGCCTATCACTGTGTAACAAATTGAAACAAATTGCAACAGAATTCTGTTTCTCACCATTTCCATGAATTGAGACTAGCTCATCCAGGTTTCAGGCGAGCTGGTGGCTAAGCCTCACTAAAATATGAAAAGTCTACTTCCAATGGCTGCTAGCAGGCTTTCCTCCTTTCTGGTTCTTCACATAGGGGCCCCTCCCTAGGAAATCAAACATAATTCCCTAATAATGAACAACGTTGCACTTCATACTACGACCATTTGATACCTGGAGGTGGCAGGACCTCCTGAAGAGGCTCCCTGAGACTTGATGGCTCCTCATCACCCCTTACAAGGAAGCCCATGATGTGGCCAATACAGAACCATGGCTGCCCCCCACCTCCCCATCCCCCGAGACAGGGCTGGGATCACTTTACTGGATGTGAGTAGTGCCCACTCTCCCATGCTCTTTCCCCTCTGCCTTCCTCCCTCTCGACTCCATTCATTATCATCAGGAAAAAACAATGGGGTCACATTTTACTTCAAAGAGAAGCAAAGGATTCCTGTTTCAAAACTCTTCTTCAGGATCATATGGCCCTCTCTTCTCTGCTGTGGAAAAATTGGGGACAGATCCCAGCTTTTGCCCAGCTAGTGCTCCAAGTCATGGTGAGACCACATTTGTGTAAAGGTGGACCATCACCCACCCACATGAACCCTGTGGGAGAGCCTGAAACAAAATGGTTGGGGGATGTGGGACTAAGTTCCCAGGATAAAGACATAGTCCCCCGTAATTAAGGTATAGGATGCGGGTGGGTGACTTTAACCCATTAGCTGGCAGCCTCAGGGCTTCCTCCTCACCACCGCCCCCCACCCCAAGTGTGCTATGAACTCAGCCAATCAACTGGTGTAAGTGTCAAGGGTCACAGTACAGCTAAGTTGACCAGAGGGGCCTTGCTGGTCTAGTCTCCAGTGGGTGGAGAGTGATTACTCTGCAGTGGTGTAGCAGAATTAGGGAGCCCCTAGCTGTGTCTCTGTTTCCCCTCATCTCACAAGCCTGGGAGGGCACAGTGCCTGTTCCCCAAATGCTTCTCAACTTTCCCCTTCAGTGCATCTATCTAACCCATTACTTTCTCTCATTTAATAGCATTTTCGTAGTAAAGGGAGATCATTGTGGCATTTATCCTTGGACGCTGTATAAAGCTTAGAATGTCCAGCTTCTGTTTCAGGGGCTGGCATAGAGAAGCAGAGGAAGTGACTTGAAGATTTTGTTACCCTCCCAGTCTTGTCACTGGCTGTGCCATTTGAACAAGACATATGAAACTTCTTTTTTTTTGTTGGTTGTGGGGCTTGAACTCTGGGCCTCGGCACTGTCCCTTAGCTCTTCAGCTCAAGGCGAGCACTCTACCACATGAGCTACAGCACCACTTCCAGTTTTCTAGTGGTTTATTGGAGATAAGAGTCTCACAGACTTTCCTGCCCGGGCTGGCTTTGAACTACAATCTTCAGATCTCAGCCTCCTGAGTAGCTAGGATTACAGGCGTGAGCCACCAGTGCCCGGCGACATATGAAACTTCTTAGTTATGTTCAGTGAAGCCAGGCTTCAAGAGACAAAGGATGCATGGTTTCTCTCATGTGTGGAAGTTAGATGTAAATTATGTATGTATATATATATATATATAACATATACACATATATGATATATACATATATATATCATATGCAAGGTCATTTCCATTATACACAAAATGTTCACTGAAGTATATGTATGTGGGGGGGGGGTTGCAGTGGTGTAACTCCTTTGAACAACTCACTTACAGTTTAACAACATGAATACCAGGAAGCTGAAACATGTGTCGTCAAGGAGGTGGGTGAGGTCCAGAGAGGAGGGACCAGATGAATGAAGACAGGAAGAGTGGCAGATGCAGTCATGGTATTCAACGTGCATGATACTCAACTTTGTAAACTGGGGTGGACAGGTGGGGTTGAGGGAGGTGGAGGAGAATGATCAAAGGGGCTGACATTGATCAAGATGCCTTGCACTCATACACTTCTTTGTGGAATGGCAACTCTTTCATACAGTGACTTAAAGATAATCAAAATCTATTTTTAAAAGATGCATTGGTGATTTCATCACAAACTGACATGTTGAATTGAGATCCTTTTGTACAACCACTTGAGGATATCAGAGATATAGAAATACTTAAAAATGCATCTATATATACGTTAATGGGAACTTCTGTATAGAGGTGGGGCAATCATACCTACTTTGCAGACACTGTGTGTGTATGTATGGGGGTGGGGGATGCATGTAAAATACCCTGACAGACATTCAGTTGCTTCATTTTCTTTTTCCTGGAGCAGATTCACTCAGGTGGGGTGAAGAGGACATGTCAGAAATGAGATCTGTAGATACCCATGTGACGTCTTTTCTGCCCTTGCTGTTTTCAAATTCCACAGCCACAGTCCACACCCTGGGAGGTGCTGGACACTCTAGGGCGAAGGTCTCTGAAAAATAAAAGTTGCTCCTTTCTCACTCCCCTCTCCCCTAGGTTGCATGAAACAGCCACATCAGGAAATGATTTTCTTTCCCTCTTTATTTCCTTTCCCCCCCACCCTTTCCTTTTGAGACAAATGGAGAAATAATTTGATCTCCTTGAATCTTTTCACCCCTGGTATTTTCCCCCCTTCACACCCGTGCACCGCCCCTTGATAAATGAGAACACATGTGTTGAAATTGTGGCCTTTGCCTGCCGGACTGACTCTCAGAGTCCTTCTCCTCCTTTCAAACCTCAAGGATAAATTCATCACAGCAAGGAGAATATTGTGTTGCTTCAAAACAAAGAAACAAAAATCCCCTATCACAATTACACCATTTGGGGATAAGTGGTACAGAGTTCCTCCTTAATCTCAAAGCTGCTTCTCTCCTGCTCTGATTGAGGCAAAGCAGACTTAGCTTTTGCTAAGTCCCCACTGATTCAATGGCATTTGGAACCAAATGCTGTGTCTTTGGAATGTTATCCTGGATGTAGATTTAAACTCATGGCCTGGTTCTGTGTCCCTTAGCTTTTTCACTCAAGACCAGCACTCTACTACTCAAGCCACACCTCCATGTCTGTATTTTTGCTGGTTAACTGGAGATAAGAGTCTCAAGGGCTTTCTAGTCCCAGTTGGCTTTGAACTTCAATCTTCAGATATCAACCTGCTGTGTAGCTAGGATTCCAGGTGTGAGCCACCCGTGCCGGGTGTTTTGTTTTTGAAAAGAATCCACTTGCAAGCTGAACTTGCTGAAAATATGTTGCGGATCTTAAAAATAATATTCAATTCCTGTCCCTTTACCGTCCCAGTTCATAAGCAAACAACCCCTTTTTTTCTTTACCAATAACCCACAACAGCAGATGCCGTATTATAGAGAAATTTAGCTTTGTAATTTGAGTATCTCCGGTAGACCATGCTCAGAGAACCAAGATTCACCACTCAAGAATTCCTGTAAACTCTCTTACACTTCATTTGAAGGAGAACGGCCTAATTCATTGCATTGTCTGTCCTCACTGCCTGGGATTTTGTTTACACGTGCTCTCTGTTCGTCAAAATCTATACTTAATAGTGCACTCATGCACATTGGAGACGAGTATTCTTTCAAACTCAAGCACTTTCTGAGCAGGAATGAAAGGAGGGGGGGTCGTGTTGGCAGCCCTCCATCACGTGGCCATTTATTGTCATGGAATGTAGCAGAAGACAGCTCCTGCTATTTCCTTTTGATTTTGGTGTGTAAATCTGCTCTCACCTAAAGTTTGACCACATGACGGTGCAGACACACATTAAACTGATTATTTCTGTCTGACTTGTGTGTAGACTGTGCACTCTAAATTGCACATAAAAATGTTCTCCAAAATAGTACCACCTGCCGGCATGAGTATCATTTTCTTTCATAAAGACAGGCGCCAAATGTGTTTGTGGGGCTTCTGCAGCCTCTGGGCTCATTGGGCCCTGTGTGTCTTGGGTACAGCCAAATCTGAACAAGGGATGTGGCTTCTAAGGGCCTCTCCTGGCTTCACTCCAGATATGTTGAGGATCTTCCTGTGGTGTTTTGGTTCCAGCAGAGAAGACTCTCAGCTCTTCTCCATCACAATGAGCTATGGTACAGTTCAGTACAGCCCCAGAAGAACATGAAAGAATGATCCATACCATCTCAAGCCAGGAAAGGACTCTTTTTAAAATTATTATTAGAGCTCTAGTCTAATTTTCTGTTTAAAAATTTTTATTATTATCTTTAAGTAGCTGTACAAAGGAGTTCCCATTCTATAAAACAGTATATGAATACAAGGTGTCTGACAACATTGTCACCCATCCCTCCTAACCCATCCCTTCTCTCACTTTTTTTAAAATTGAGATTAGGTGATTACATAAATTTACATATTTCACAGTACTGTGGAGGAATGATATTTAGATAAAGTCACCAACACATTTTAAACTTCACAAAGCACATTGTCTATCATGGTCTATAAAGTTTGTGGATTCTATGAGCTTTGACAATACAAATTATTTCTTCCACATCAGATGATGTTTACATTTCTTTCCTTTTGCTTAGTGTAGGCTGTTCCCTCTTTCCCTCTCATTCCTCCCTTCCCATTGCTGTCTTTGGGTTGCTTAGTTCTTTTTCTTCTATGTCCAGTGCAGCTGATGGACCCCTTTGTTATAGGTTGTTCCATTTCCCGCTTAGTCTGTGTCCTCCTCCTGGCTTCCCTCCATTGCGTGCATATATCTACCGTATAGATGGTCAAGAACATGGAGTCATTTAGTAATGATATGACAAAATGAGTGGCTGTCCTTTGTTTCTCGAGTCCTGTTTACTTTGTAATATCTTCTTGTGTTTTGGCTTTAGCCTCCACATATCAGGGAGACCATGTGCCATTTGTCCCTTTGTTCTTGGCTTACCTTGCTCAAAATAATTTGCTCTGGTCCTATCCATTTCCCTGAAAATGCCATTATTTCATCCTTCAGGAAAGGGCTCTTGAAGACCAGGAGAGATAAACAAACCCAGAGAAGAAGAAAGAGACAGGGATATAAAACTAACAACCAAGAGAAGAGTTTCTTTTTCTTTTTTTTTTAATTTAAGGTAAAAATGAAAACTAAGCCCAGAAGGTAAGGTTAAATGATTGTGACTTTTTTGTCTGATTAACAAAAGAGATCACAAAACTGATTATCTTTATTGTCTTTCAAACATCTGTCATATCCTTGCCAAGTGAGAGAAGAAAGGGAGGAAGGGAGGGAGAGAGAGAGAAAGAGGGGGGAGAGGAGAGAAGGAGAAGGGGGGGTGGTTCTTGTAAGGAAAGTCTGGGAGATTAGACTCTAGGAATATTTCTTCCCTGGTTCCTTAAGCTACATTGTGCAGAGAAAGTGGCGTCATCTGGTCCTGTCTTTGAGCTCTGGGCTACCCAGTGCTTCTCACGCCTTAGTATTATGTGTCAAGTGTTAGAACTATGTTGTCATGGACCTTTGGGCTCTAGATACATTGTTCTAAGGATCTAAGCATAGCAGTTAGTGGAAACTCCTTGGCAGCTAGAAATGAACAATTTAGGAGCATAATCCATCCATCCATGCCTTCATTGGCTCAGAAGACTAAGACTGAGGTGCTTTCTCGGGCTTGGCATCCCCTCTATCCCTGGTAGCATGGGGTTTGTCCTTCTTATCCCTGGACTAGTTTTTGCTCCCATTTTCCACTTCACACAAGCTCCTCCAAAATACTCTGTCTCTGTATCTACGTCACGGTCTATAGCAAGCATCTGCTCATCAGCTTTCCTCTCCCACACCTACAGGTTATTATTATATTTTCCTGTACCGGGCTTTGAACTCAGAGCTGCTTCACACTTTCTAGGCCGGCTTTCTGCCACAGGAGCCACACTCCCAGCTCTTATCAGATATGTTCTCATATTGTAGCTCTAAATTCATTGTAGACAGTGACCCTCTTAACTGTGCTTCCATCAAGGGTAGGATTACAGATGGGTGCCACCACACCTAACTTATTTGTTGAGATGAAATCTCACTAACTTTTTGCCTAAGCTGACCTTAAACTGAAATCCTCTTAATCTCTGCCTCTGGAGTAACTGGGATTACAGGATTGAGCCACAATGCCCATCTAAAATGTTTTAAATATGTGTAATGTTTTGGGTTTTGGGGTTTGTTTGTTTGTTTTGATACATTTTTGGTAGTATACCAGGAGAACGAAATAAAGTAGGTAGAGAAGAATGTCTCTACCTCTGAGCCAGAAGAGGACATCCATTTACTCCTTCCCTTTCTTTCTTCCTCACAATTCTCATTACAGACTGCCATTCACTTCTTTTTTTCCCCCGTCCTGGGACTTGAACTCTTGGCCCAGGTGCTGATGGCTCACACCTGTAATCCTAGCTACTCAAAAGATTATCTGAGGACCTCAGTTGGAAGCCACCCTGGACCAGCAAGTCCACGAGACACATTTCAAATAAGCCACTGAAAGGTCAAGCCACTGTGGCTTAAGTGGTAGAGCCAGGGCTCAAGGATAGGGCTCAGGTTCTGAGTTCAACCTCCAGTACTGGTGAACGTACACAGGATTCCCTCGCTGACCACTGTGCTCTCTTGCGCCCTCCAGTGGTCGGCGATGGAATCAGAAAAGACGTTATCCTTGGGAAGGAAGCTGACAGGTGTAGCCGAAGAAAAAATATCATGGAAAGGATTTGGGGAAATCTGGTAAGGAGGGGCTTCTTCTTATAACACCAGAGAGAAGAGGTGGGGGGGGCAGTCAGGTGACTAGAAGATGAGCTGTTCTCCTGGGGGAGGGGCATGTTTTGTGTGAAGCAGGTGAGTTCCTGCTGGGGGAGGGGTGGAGAGCCTGCTCAGGAACCATGGAAGAGGAAAGGCATCTTGCTGCCATGCTTCCTTGATGGCTTCTGGAGCTTTTCTTCTCAACCTCAAAAGCCCCCAGACAACAAGGGAAGGGACTGACCTGATGAGCAGAGTGTCCCAAGCAGGGGGCGGATGGAGGGACACTGGATAAGGAAGGAAGTGGGGTAAGAGTGTGGCCAAAGTGCTGAGTTGGCTTCTAGGGAGAGGCCCAGGACAGAACGCTGTGGGGGGGAGGGAGGGGAGTCCTGGATGCAGTGGATGAAGAAACAGGGCTTTGTGGCCAGCAGGTGGGAAGATGAGGTGGGGAGGGGTCTTCAGGAACCGCTAAGTGATGTTACAAGTCTGCCAGTGGCTGTAGGAGTGAATGGCGTCTGAAGTTGCCAAGCCAGCTGGGGTGTGGGAAATAAACCCGGGCTTTCCAGGACATCAGAGGGGGAGGATCACCTCAGGGACCTCGGCTGATGACCTCAGAGCAATGTCCAGTAATCTCCGATGTGGGTGGGGTGGGGTGGGGGAAGACTACAGAGTTGGAGAGCCAACTGGGGATAGGGTGGAAGCCCAAGGCTTGGAGTCCACGATGTACTGCCTGAGAGGGACAACACTTCCCCAGAGAAGTCATCTGCTGCACAGGCCCTTATGGTCTGGAGCCTGACTTCCATGTGTGCACCCCTTTTAATAGTAAATTATGGGGCCCTGGTTTATTGTGAAAAAAGCATTAGTCTCAGGTCTTCAACTCTATATAATCTAAGCACTTACCTAGGGTTTTGTTGTGGTGGTGGTGGTTGTGGTTTGGTTTTGTTTCATACTTTGGGTGGTTTTGTTTTCAGGGTTGGATATTAAATATACATGCCAGGCAATGGTTCCACCACTCAACTACGTCCGCAGCTCCTATTGTGCAAGACGTACACCCTTCATACAGTTATTTCGCAAGAACACAAATATACCCAGTCCAATGTCATTTATGGCTCTGTGTTCTCCTTGCCCATGTAGCATCTAAAACATACTTCTGGACATCTCTTCCTCAGCAGTAAAAAGGCGGTTCCACTTGTGACCGTATTCTCCCTCTTTGTTGAGAAACCCACTTCTAAATATTAAAAAGAAAAATGATAACAACATAAAGAAACTCATTTCTTCCTTCCTCCTCGGAGAAGGTACTTTTTTCCCAGAATCTCATTCTGTTTCTTTTAATTTATTTTCTCTTGTGTGACCTTTTTTTTTTTAAGTTAGATACCAGCTTTATTTAAAAGCTGGATACAGTGGCATACACTTGTGATCCTCCAGCGGAGGCTGGAGAATTGTGAGTTCGGGGCCAGCCTTGGGATGTAATGAGATACCATCACCTCCTCCCCCCACATACACACAGAGTAATTATTACTTTCAATGCATCCATTAAGTTAAAATGTTCAGCTCAGTGGTGTTTAATTGTACATCTATTACATCTCAGTAAGTTCAGAATACTCGTGTTATTCTCAAAAGGAAATTCAGATGTTAGTGAGAAGTTTGTATTTCTGTGCATGATAAATATCTTGGAGAATCAGTTTTGGGCATGGAAATTTGGCTCGTGGTTTCACAGGTTTTGGAGCATGATTGCCTGGCCCTGGGGTTTGGGGGGCTGGGATAAGGCACAGTGACAGGATAAGAGCGGCTCACCTCATGTAGCCCAGGAAGCAGAGAGTACAGAAAGGAGTCAGGGCAAGATACAGCCCCTAAGAACGGATTCCTACCCATCTGCTTCCTCCACATGCTCCCCAACTAAAATTTCTGACATTTTCCCAAATCTCACCAAGGAGGACTAAGTTGTGGGAGACATTTCGTACTCGAATCACAACCCTGTTGTCTGTATGTAATCACTTTTCTTTCTCCCTTCTTCTTAGATCCTGGCAACCATTCACCTTCTTTCTTTCTGTATAGATTTTCCTGTTCTGGATATTTTATATAAATGTTATCTAACAATATGTGGCCTTTTGTTTTGATGTATTTCACTTCGTATGATGTTTCAGAGTTCACTGATGTTGTAGCCTAACTCAGTAATGCATACCTATTTAGAGAACAATATGGAGAAGAGACTAGGCTCTGCTAGATGACCCCAAAGCAAAACCTGGTCTCTTGTGGTTCCTGTCATGATTCATCCAGGGAAACAGAATCAGAAGGACACCTGCACCTGGAGGGATTTACTCTGAGGAACTGACTGAGCTTGTCAGAAAGGCTTTGAGAGTATAAGGGGAGGCACAGAAATGGAGGGACAAATTGTGAATAAATGCAGCTATGGTACTCCTGGAGACTATGTTGACAATGAGGTATACTGCCTTTGGGTGGGATGGGAAGGAAAAACTTAGAGAGAACAAGGAAAGGGGTGAAATTGTCCAAAAGGAAATGTACTTTTTGCTTTACTTATAGAACTGTAACCTCTCTGTGTTTAGCAATTTATGATAATAATAACCATAATAATAATAGAAAGTCCTTGAGCCAGCCTTAAAGGATGGATGATCAGGATTGGGATGGACCTTCCAGGCAGGCAGAGGGACTATTGTTCAAGGACCGTGCACACCTCCTGTAAGGCCTTCTAACTGATCCAAGTATTATATCACACCCAGTTCTTATAGCCACCTATAATCAGTGAACTGATTGTGGATTTTAAGTACATCTGCAAAACCCTTATATTTATGTTTGGTTGAATACCTGAAAGGATGCTGAGTCTGATATAAATAGATAATTATTCCTCCAAGCCAAGAGGCTGAAAGGAAAGAACATTTCTCATGGCCCCGGCTCAGCTCATCTGAAAACATACTGGGGAAGTAATTCTGAGACATATAATTAGTTCACCACAAAGCCATCATACTTGAGTTCCTCAATAGAAAACCTTTAGTAAAAGCCCTTAAAATTGGGGCTGGGCACTGTTGTAATCCAGTTAGTGTGCAATTGGGAGGATCATAGCTCCCACCTCAATCAATAATCCCAATGTGGTGGTGTATGTCTGTGGTCTCTGATATGTGGGAGGCCAGAGGTAGGAGGGTCATAGTCTAAGTTGATCTCAGGCAAAATAAGAGATGCCACCTGAAGAATCGCTAAAACAAAAATGAGCCACAGGGACATGGCTCCAGTGGTAGAGTGTTTACTTAGCAAGCACAAGGCTAATTTCAACGGGTTCATTCCTGTAATTCTAGCTACTCAGGAGGCTGAAATATGAGGAGCACAATTTGAAACCAGCCTGGGAAGAAAAGTCTGAGAAGCTCTTATCCCTAATTAGCCAGCAAAATCCAGAAGTGGAGCTGTGATTCAAGTGGTAGAGCACCAGCCTTGAGTGAAAAAGTTAAGCAAGAGCATGAGGCCCTGAGTTCAAGCTTTAGTGCTCTGTCTCTCTGTGTCTGTCTGTCTGTCTGTTTGTCTCTCTCTGTCTCTGTCTCTGTCTCTGTCTCTCTCTCTCTCTCTCTCTCACACACACACACACACACACACACACATGTAAGGTCCGCCCCTGGATGGCAAGCAGACTCCACCCTCCTCGCAGCAAAGTCTCCACCCATTACCTGCGTTACCTAGGCAACTGGGACACCTGGAAGAGGTCACATCTGCATCCGCTGAGGTCACATCCGAATTTGATGTGACCACACCTTTCCCCACCCATACCCTACATAAGGCCTAGCCAAGGCCCAGACGCTCTCTTGCTCTTGCTCTTGCTCTTGCTCTTGCTCTTGCTCTTGCTCTTGCTCTTGCTCTTGCTCTTGCTCTTGCTCTTGCTCTTGCTGCTCTTTTCTTGCTCTCTCTGTTCTATTCTAGCTCTCTCTCTCTGTTCTTTTCTTGCTCTCTCTCTTTCCCAGCCACGTGGAGTGCCAACCTTGCCTGGTCCCAGCAGGTCTACCCCTTACCTGAATACCACGTGAGTGCTACTGTTCTTACCCCTCTCTCTGCTCTTTTCTGGCTCTTTTCTCTCTCTTTCCTCTCTTCCCAGCTCTCTCTCATTCCCAGGCCGTGGAGTGCCAACCTTGCCTGGTCCCAGCAGGTCTACTGAATAAACCTACCCCTTACCTGAATACCACGTGCATGCTGGTGCTGTTCTTACTCGGCTACCTCTTTTTAAAAACCTAACAACACATACATACAAAACAGTTCCACCAAAAAAAGTCTGTTTTTGGTCCAGCTCAGGTACCTGATTGTCTCAAGCCCAATTGCTGTGAACAAGAGGAAGTATAGAATGCTTGAGCTAGACCATGACCACCTCTTGATTAGGAAGGGAGGAAATGGTGATGGATAGCCTTCCATGCCACCTAATTGAGGAGGAATAAGTCCCCAAAGAAAGATATTTAAAAAAATAGCAAGACAGGAATCCTCATCTCTGATATTCTGTAAGATAAAGCTTCATGCCCAGAACTTGGAAGATATTAAAAAACAAAAACAACAACAACACACACACTACACACACACACACAGAGCAGAAGTGAGCTGGGCACTAGAAGCTTATGCTTGTAATCATAGCTACTCAGGAGGCTAAGATCATCATGGTTCGAGGCTAGGCCAGGCAGAAAAGTACATGAGACTTTTATCTCTAATTTGTCATGAAAAAAGCTGGAACTGGAGCTGTGGCTCCAGTGGTAGAGTGCTACTAGCCTTGAGCAAAGAAAGCTCAGAGAGAGTGTCTAGACCCTGGGTTCAAGTCCCAAGACTGGTACATGCATGTGTGCATGCACGCACACACACACACACACACACACACACACACACAAAACCACCCAAAAGTGAGGTGGGTCCACACAGTGAACACTGGCTCTGGTTTTTTTTTTTTTTGTCTACTCACCACCTTTGGCTGGCCTGGGCTGAGACTCAAGAGAAAGCCAAGTCTTTCAGTCCCTGTGGTCTCCACATAAGCCCTGCTGCTTCCTGCACATCAGGATTGGCTTCTCTACAGTCAGTGCCTTTCCAATTTTCAGAAACAGTTGTTATTTTCCAAGACATATTACACATCTCCACAGCCAGTACTCTGCTTGTTCACACTCAGTTTCCTAGGGAAAAATCTCTGGCTAACACCATCTGGCCTCAGGAGGGAGACTGATCACAGGTCTTTTGCCTCCTTCTCTTTAGACTTTAACCTATCATGTGGTCCTGAGAAGCCCCGCCCTGCCTCCATTCCCAGAGCTGTTGGCCCAACTCAGCCAAAGCACCAGTCCCAGTGGCATCATTGTGTTGGTTAATTGAGGCCAGGCGAAGGATGCTGAGCTAGAAACTCATCCAAGTTTCAAGATCTCTCTCATCTGAATGGTTCCAGCAGGAAAAGGAGCCATGGCTGGACATTTATCCTGAGCTGGCCCCTAGGCTGCTGCTCAAGTGGACACTGAGATGGGGCTCAAGCTGGTATGATTCCATT
This sequence comes from Dipodomys ordii, assembly GCF_000151885.1. NCBI lineage: Eukaryota > Metazoa > Chordata > Mammalia > Rodentia > Heteromyidae > Dipodomys > Dipodomys ordii. The sequence continues at coordinate 3,979,245 of NW_012267356.1, read as the reverse complement.
TTGAGCTTTGCTTTTGTTTTAGGGATTTTAGACTCCATTTTTGAAGCGTGATGACTAAAAACCTTTAAACCATGTTCAAACTAGAAAAAACAACCTTAATCACAGGGCCACATCTTGACTCGACAGCCCTAGATCCCGGAATAAAAACAACAACAACAAAAAAAGCATCTGGTCCCCCTCTCCTTAACAACCTAACTCACCCTTGATTGTTCAGTTAAAGACTGACCAATAAAGCAGGTAGGTTGTAATCTTACTCAACTGGCAAAACCCCCCGCCTTTTGCCCCCCAAATTCACAAGCCAATTCAAACCAAAATGATAGGATAGTTAAACAACTAGTATAAGACAGACTGTAACTCCACCGGCCACCTGCGTGTGGCCTAACATGACTATGCAATCTTTCGTGTGTGTTGCGAAGCCATTGGTCACCTGCGCATGGCCCGACTTGACCGCATGGATTTGCTTTAAAAACCCTAGCTTGTGGGCCATCCGGGGTGACAGTATCAGCTCCCGAGCCTGTGCTGCAGCCCTGACCAGTCAGTGTAGGAACCTTCCCAATAAAGTTGCTTCTTTCTTAACAACTTTGTTGCGGGTAGGCTCTGTCACTCTGGACGACTAGGTGGGCTTGCCTAGGGGGTCTTCCTACTACACTGTAAACTCCTTGGCAGGAAAAGCCATACCCTATTCTTGCTTGTATGCATCTCCTTGCCTGGAGATGTGAAGGGCAGGAGGCCAGTGTTTAACATTTGCGGATGAATTCTCAGTGAGGGACAGAAAGGTTTTCTACCACTAGAGGAGGTGGGGAGGGGCTAGCTGTGCGTGGCTTCCTTCTAAGCAGTCAATAACTGGGTTTAGACATTCTGAAAGATTGTAGCAACAATGCAAGAGGGGTTGGAGAGCTGGAAGCCTCACCCTCCCTGCTGGGTACTCTTCAGGCCCTCTGACCTTTTGTTTTTAATTATGTGTAACACCTTTCATTCTAGGCTTTTCTAGGAGACTGGGTTTCTGCACAGGAGCTGCCTTATGAGGCACACAGCAGGCACTCAATAAATAAGTGATGAATGAGAGAAAATGTTCTGCCTGTCATCTGGTAAGCATATTTAATTCAAAGTATCAGAGCTTTCTAGGAAGGAGAGTTAGCTCTGCCATCTCTTTTGCTTGAAATCCTACTTCTGATTTTTTTTTTTACCATTTTAAAAATTGATTGATGACCCATCAATCCCATTTTTCATTATTTATCCCAGACAAATAAAAACTTGCAAACAAAAGTTGCTGTTCATTTTCTTCCTCCTCTTCTTCCTTCTCTTTCTTCTGATACCAGTAGGCCTGCAATCCTTTTTAAATAACATTTTTCTTTCTCTCTCTCTCTCTTTTTCTTTTTTTTTTTTTTTGTCAGTTGTGGGGCTTGAACTCTGGGCCTGGGCACTGTCCCTGAGCTCTTCAGCTCAAGGCTAGCACTCTACCACTTGAGCCACAGTGCCACTTTCGACTTTTTCTGTTTCTGTGGTGCTGAGGAACCGAACCCAGGGCCTCATGCATGTGAGGCAAGCACTCTACCACCAAGCCACCTTCCCAGCCCACATTTTTCTTTCTCTTTCATTCTGAAGTAATGAGGTAATACCATTATTTTTCTCCACTCAACCCTCTTTCTTTGAAATTTAAGCATCAAGCAATAGAGTATTTTATTTTATTTTTTTACCAAGTATATAATGCAGCTGTAACAACAGAAATGCTTCCGGAAGAACTGGGTTTAGAACCACATCCCTTGCTGTGGGGGCAGACTGGGTTTCCCACAATAGCTTTAAGTAGCTGCTGTTCCTGGGTTAGAGTTCTGTGAGTGCTTAATCCAGGGTGTGTTCTGGGCTTTGTGTTCTTCAATCCCACGTGACTGATTGACCTTTGTTTTCCTTCTCTTGGAATGGCTGGCATTTGGGAAAAGCTGTTTACTTTTGGTGTGGGTTATAGGGATCAAAAAACAAAGTTTGAATTCCAGGACTCAGATGAGTTGGGGGGGGGGCGGGAGGGAAGAAGAATGGGAAAGATTTCAGGATTGGGGCAGAATGGGGATTGGGAGTGGGCTGGGCTAGGTAACTGGGAAGAAAGTAGACCGTCCCTGCCCAGTCCCACTCCCCCCCCCCCCCAAACCGCAGCCTCTCCACTCAGGGACCAGTGCCACGGCCCCAGGCAACAGAGACAACACCACAAATAAATAGAGGAGCTGTTTCATTAAAATCTCTGTAATACACTGCACGCTGAGCTCAGTCTCCTGTGACCCCTGGAAGGAAAGAGGCCATGTGTTAAAGGCAGGATGGCCCCTGAGGCCAGTCTCTGTATCAGGACAGGGACAGGGCAGCTGAGGGTCAGCCAGGGCAGCCTCCAGCTGGAGAGGGACCACAGGTCTCAGCATGTCAGCAGAGGAAGCTGAAGCAGCTGGTGCAGCCAGGGACCCGGTGTGTACCTGAGCTGGTGAACCTGCCTGGACCCTAGTGGTAGGTAGGGATTAAAAAGTAGCAGACAGTGGCAGATACCATGTGGGCCCATCATGCAGTTTCTCATTCCTACAGTGCCCTGAGATTCTGCTCAAATGCTTCCTCTTCCCATAACACACTCCGTGTCTACTTAACCAATGAAAAGAGCTGGGGTGGGGGTGGGGGACGGGGGAGGTACAGGCACAAGACATCATGCAATCAGTGTAAACCCGGGATGGAGATGGGGGAGGAGCCATGTACATTAAACCTTCCTCTGAGAGCATTTCATTGGAATCCCCCTTCCTCTTTGTGGTGCCTTTCTGAATCAACAAGGCCTTTATATTCCTTTCTCCTCCTTTCACTTTCAAATAAACTTACTCTGTTTACTTGACTGCTGTGTGTGTGTGTGTGTGTGTGTGTGTGTGTGTGTGTGTGTGTGTGTATGTGAGAGAGGGGGGAGAGAGGGAGAGAGGGAGAGAGGGAGAGAGGGAGAGAGAGAGAGAGAGAGAGAGAGAGAGAGAGAGAGAGAGAGAGAGAGTGTGTCCTGAGGAACTGTCCCTGCTAGTGTTCTACCACGTGAGCCACAGCTCCACTTCTGGCTTTTTGCTGGTTAATGGAGATAAGAGTTTCAAAGACTTTCCTGCCCAGGCTGGCTTTGAACTGTGATCCTCATGTATCTGCCTCTGGAGTAGCTAGGATTACAGGTGTGAGTCACCAGCACATGATTTAACTGCCTTTAAATTATTATTATTATTATTTCAGTTGTGAGGCTTGAACTCAGGGCCTGGGCGCTGTCCTGACTTTTTTGTACTCAAAGGTAGCACTATACCAGCTTTTTCTGAGTAGTTTATTGGAGATAAGAGCCTAAAGTACCATCCTGTCTGGCTGGCTTCAAACCATAATCCTCAGATCTCAGCCTCCTGAGTAGCTAGGATTAAAGGTATGAGCCACCAGTGACTGGCTTGCCTTTTAATTCTTTAATAGGTGAAGAAACCCAATCCTTGCCCCTATGTGTTAGGTTTTTAAAAAGAGGTAGCCGAGTAAGAACAGCACCACACATGTGGTATTCAGGTAAGGGGTAGGTTTATTCATCGGTCCGGCTGGCACCAGGCCATCTTGGTCCTCCAGGTGGTGGGAAAAGGCCTGGGAAAGAGAGAGAGCTGGGAAAGAGAGAGCTGGGAAAGAGAGAGAAAACGAGAGAGCTGGGGAAAAGAGCTAAGAGAGAGCTAGAAAAGAGAGAAGGTAGCTAGAAAAGAGAAGAGCTGGGAAGAGCTAGGGAAGAGCTAGAAAAGAGCAGAGAGAGCTTCTGGGCCTGGGCTAGGCCTTATCTAGGGTATGGGTGGAGAAAGGTGTGGCCACATCAAATTCAGATGTGACCTCAGCAGATGCAGATGAGACCTCTTCCAGGTGTGCCAGTTGCCTAGGTAGCGCAGGTACTGGGTGGAGACTTTGCTGCGAGGAGGGTGGAGTCTGCTCGCCATCCAGGGGCGGACCTTATACTAGGCAGCATCACTGGAGAAGACAGGCTGAGATTCCTGCAAGGTAATAGGCTCAGTCAAGAAATGTTTTTGCCCATGTAATTGTAACCCCTCTGTACAGTATGTTCACAAAAAATAAAAATAAAATAAAAATAAATAAATAAATAAAAATAAAAAATAATTTTTGGCTGGAAGGTGGCTCAGTGGTAGAATGCTTGCCTTGTATGCCTGAGGCCCTGGATTCGATTCCTCAGCCCACATGGTATCTGCCACTGTCTGCTACTTTTTAATCCCTACCTACCACTAGGGTCCAGGCAGGTTTACCAGCTCAGGTACACACCGGGTCCCTGGCTGCACCAGCTGCTTCAGCTTCCTCTGCTGACATGCTGAGACCTGTGGTCCCTCTCCACCTGCATGACTGGGGAGAGTAGAGGACATAAATGGCCAGATTCTACACTGTGTAACATGAGGTCCCCCATGAAAGGATCTGTCACATCCATCCCAGGGGACCATGCAGAGGCAGGCAGGCACAGAAGAAAGATTATTACAAGGTTTATTAGAGGAGCCATATTTGCCCCGGAGAGGGAGCACATGGCAGCCTCCACTATCCAGGTAGCAGCAGGGTCTGTGGGTAGGAAGTGAGGTAGATGGGAGCTCAGGTGGGTCTGGGCGGAGAGAGGGAGGGGCCAGCTGTATGTGGGGGACTCCAGGACTGGGGGGGGCTCAGGTCTGGGTGGAGCCGAGGACCAAGGAGGGCATAATGCTTACACCCCACAGTCCACCTCTCATCTTCTACAATTCCCAGCTGCATTTATGGACATACCCTTCAAAGACTTTTTTTTTAAAATCTATCTCTCTGCTTTGGCATGCATTTCCCAGATGCTCTGGTGCATAGCAATCAAATTAGCATCCAGGCCAGTTTAATTAATAAAATGAACCCGTAAACATCTGCAGGCCTTCCAAGTAATTACTACATCACCTCCTTTTGTACATGAATTCAGCCTGGTAGTGTGTCTGCACACGCACACACATACACAATCAAGGATGACTGAACTGTGACGCTTACCTTAGAGTTGTTTTTTTTTCCTTTAAAATACAAATTGCTTTGGCTGAGACCTTTTGGAAGTTTCTTTCTTAAAAGGACACACATTCTCATCGGCATCTGAGAAGGCCTGTGCTTAGCATAAGGTGAGGCCTAAACATTGGATGGATTGAACCTTCTTGCCTGTTGCTTAGTTCACCTCAGAGCCTGCATTTTTTCCATCTTTAAATGAAGCTAATACAAACCACTCCTGCAGGATTGAGGTAAGAATTAGACCCACTATGTGTTAAGCATGCCAATACCCTGTACCTTAAGGCAAGGCAGCATACAAATAAAGGGATTTTGGGAAAGGAATCTAGCTCTGTTCATGAATTCTAGCTCTGCATTACATTGATTGACCTTCAAAAAGTCCTTCACCTTTCTTTTTTTTGTAGAAATATCAACAATGGTTTTACTAGCATTAAATGAGATCATGCGGTTTGAAGCAAGTTGGAATTTAGGAATTGACAATCAAGTCCTATACTTTTAGGGTAATTGTGCATCCTCTACAGTTAGTCTTCTTGCCAGAGGAACAAGAAAACTATGGGACCATTCAATGGCCCTTCCTAGCTATGGAATGGGTAGATATTCCAGCTTGGATTCGGTGGAGGCATTCTTGAGCTCCATTGAGTCTCATAGCACTCCTGAAAAACACAACACATTATGGCCATCTTTCCCCCTTAGAATTCCTTTAGAATTGATTTCTCTTTGTGTCCTACAGTCAATTGAGACTATCTCCATAGTGATTGGTTGGTTGGTTGGTTGGTTAGTTGATTTTACTTATGTATTTTCATTGGAGGTGGGTTTCCCTCACCTCATCTTTTAGAGCTGTTATCCTCTGCACATCATTCTTTGGAAGCATTACTTGGTGAATGGACAAATGTCACTTGGGGATATCACAACACATAAAGCAGTCAGTGCGAATATCTGCACAGCTTTGTGATCTCCTGTGGTTCCAACTTGCGGGGCTGAGTCTTTGATAGGCCTTGGGGGCCTCAGAAAACACTGCTGAAGGAAAACTCATGTGGGGAAAGGCCAAGACAGGTCACTTTCCACTGCAGTTACCAGGTAGAACAAGTTGGCATTGGTATGCTAGAATGGCTATCTAAGCCTAGACTCCACACATGTTGGGCAAACTGTCTTTAGCCCATTCCAACTAGCCTTTGTGTTGGCTTCAAAAGAATGGAAAGTTCAGGGGTATTTCTTGAGGGTTTGAGGAGTAGGTGTTATCCCGGTCTAGCCCCTGAATCTCTGCTTCCCTTGGCTGGGCCATTCCCTGCTTCCCACTCATGTACTAGTGTGTTCAATGATGCACAATTGCCTTCCTCCCAGGCTGCCCAAAGCTCTGGTTGGGGTACCTCTCCTAAAGCCACCATCCTCCTCATGTTCCTGATGTGACACTTGAAATGGCTATGTCCACCTATCTCCGAACCAACAGCCTGCAGTCTCTGGAATTTTTCTGTACCTTATAATTTACCTCTATGTACCAAGTGGCTAACAGTGGGTCATTACAATAGGGACATGTGGCTTTTATGGGCATTTCTGCCTTTACAGGCACCTTCTTCCATAAGACATAAAAATAAATAAATAGCTGGGGACCAGTGGCTGATGCCTTAGGGGACTGAGATCTGAGGATCACAATTTAAAGCCAGACTGAGCAGGAAAGTCCATGAGACTTTTGTTTCAAATTAATCATCAAAAATGCCCGAAGTGGAGCTGTGTGGCCCAAGTAGTAGAGCACACTAGGTTTGAGCAAAAGAAGGGACAGTGCCAGGCCCTGGGTTCAAATCCCAGTAGTGGCATAGAAAGAAAGAAAAAGAAAGGAAAAAAAAGAAAGGAAGAAGGAAGGACAGAAGGAAGGAAGGAAGAAAGGATGAAAAGTTATTATTATTGAGACTGTTGTATAAGACAAATACAATCCAGGCCAAGTTCATGATTGTACTTCTGATTATAACAGAAAAGTAAAACTATAGGCTAGGAAATAAAGCTTAAGATGTTATACAAGGTCCTGGGTTCAGACCCAGCAGGATAGATAGCTAGTTAGCTAGCTAGCTAGCTAGATACAATAATTTCCAACACCTAAACCAAACCCTAAAATTAAGTAAAACTCTGGTTGCCAGGCTCTCTACCTACTTGGCTTAGTGGACAAGATGTTCTTGTGATGATGAGCTAACAGCTCATATCTTGATATTTTTCCAGCTTGGCTTGCAGTCAGAAGTTCTAGTACCGAATTGGTCTTAGTTCCTCTCTCCTACACATTCGCCACATTAGCAATTTCCCAAGGCTAGGGACCTCGGCTTATTTATCTTTGAACCCCACCCTCTCTTACACATCTTTAGAAACCCAGTGAAAGTTTGTGGCATTAAAATGAAGCACTGAGATAAAATTTCATAACCACAACACAAAGAGGAAACTTTAGAAAGTCAGCCCACAACCCATAGACTCTTCTCCATCAAGCTCTCTCACATCCACCTCTTGACCACTCGGGGCTGGGTGAGCAATTGTAAGTCCAGGAGCAACCTTCTAGCAGTCCACACCGGAGCAGCAACACAGAACCTGTGAGGAATGTAGAAGATAAAGTCTTGGCTTGCTTGGAAATGTGGCCATTATTTCAGGGATAAAAATTATGACCATCTTGGTATGGGAGAATAAAATTTTTAATGGAAACAAATGATTTTCAAAATCCCTCTTCAGGTAATCTTCCTCCTTCCCCTTTCCTTTCCCCCCTGACTCCTACCCACCCTCTTTTCTGGAACTTTCTAGGTACAAAAAGATAGAAGATAGAAGGATAGCCACTTCCTGCCTCAGTGTCCCAAAGCTGAGACCTTTCAGGGCATTGTTAGTTGCCTCTGATGAACACTTGAAGGGAGGGGGGAAGAACCTTTCAAGTTGAAAAGGATTTCCCCTCCTGGAATCTGGGGGGTGCGGTGGGGGTGGGGGGTACAGAAAATGCTGTGTAGGACTGAGGACGACCTCAAGGTGGCTATCCGAGAGGGACTTAATAGTTTCCTTGGACAGAGTCCTAAGATTCAGTGGAGGAACCCTGAATGGTTTCCAAGATGGGGTTGAGCCACTGGGACAAAGAACTCATGCTATACTTCAGTGCCGGGGAGATTTCTCATACCTGAGAGATTCTCTGACCTATACAGACCTACAGGAGACTCAACCCCATAGTGGGGGGGGGGGGGGAACCAGGGCCAAACACCACAGGAATGTGTTTCTGATGATCACGTGAGTAGTTTAGTTTAGAAGTGGAATTTGGGGGTGGGGGGAGTAAAATGTTTCCTTCTTACACCATTGAGTTTGTGGATGAGACTTGTGCTGGCTATAGTCTCCAGGACTCAGGGCAGGTGCCAGACCTGGGAGTCTCCACTGAAACAAAAGAATTACGGGTGACACTGGTTGAGGCTTCTTCTTCAAGTAGAGAAAGAACTTACCAGAAACAAGGTCCACAGAACTCTCATTCTAAAAGGCAGATGGATTGTTTCAATAAATGCCTCACCAGCTCAGGAAAGACCTGACCTAAGCAAACACTCTGAATGATTCTCAGTCTGTAATAATTACCAAGCCTGCGGAAGATTCCAGCCTCTTACCCCCACATTGGACTCCATTCTTGGATCTCCAATGTGGATATTACCAGCTGAGCAGTGTCACTCTGTGATGAGCCTCTGCTTGAGCTTAGCTTACTTTTGCTTCATTTTGTTGTCTGGTATGTGAGAGATACTTGATCAATGTTGATTGAAGGTTTGAAGCCTTCTTTGTTGCCTATGCCAATGAAGTCTTTCTCTAACCACTAAGATCTGAGTTTTTCTAGCCAATGAGGTCTGAGTTTCTCTAGCCAATGAGGTCTGAATTTCTCTAGTGCCTCTTTCTCCTCTACGGGATGGAATTGCTCCTCAGTAGCCAGCACCTCAGGCATCCAGGCTGTTGTTCAAGGTTCCGGCCTAGGTCTACCCAAATGCTACAGACTCCTGGCCAGATGACTCATCTTCAAAGACGTGGAAGTCTTTCTGAAATATTCCTGGGTATGTGAACCCCTTCACCAAGCTCTTGTCCAAACTCCTTGCTCTGCAGCGACCCACTTGCCTGACTCTTCCCTTCATACCACATGAATCCCTAGCACCATACAAATAATGGAAGACTCAACTGGCAATTGTTATAAAATCAGGACAGATGAATTTGTCTACTCAAGGTTATGTAATGGCCATGCTGAATTATACTCCAAATCATTTAGTGGTAGTATGTTGGCGATCTCTGTCCTGGGCTACTTTTTACAAGGTTCTCACATTGTTACAAATTTCCAGTAGTGAAGTCTTTGAATTTTCAGTGGAAACGTCTGTGGCAGGCAAGCCCCCGGGGGAAGGCTAAAGGCCATAGCTCAACCCTGCAAAGAAGGGAGAGGAGCAGAGTCTGATGATCTCAAGGGATGCTTGGAGCTAAGAGAAGAACCTTGGGGCTCAGCAAACAAAATGCAGCCAAGCAGATGATTAAGGTTGAGTTATCTGCCTCTTCAAGGTCGCTGAGGGGTGGGGGTGGGGGTGGAAAGAAGGATCGGTTAATATGCTGGTCCATTCCCCAGGGAGTGGGATGATGCGTGTCTGCCCCCTGGTGGTCTTCCAAGGAAACTACAGGGTTCTGAAAGCATCATGGTCTCAGGCGGGAAGTGGCTTGTCCACTGCGAGGAGCCAGCATCACCTGTTAAGGAAAAGAAAAGAATCAATCAGGGGCAGGGGATCCAGAGTGTTTTAATTAAGTGTCTGACACCGTGGGATGTCTTCTTAGTGAGTCTATGTCCAGTTAGTCTATGTGGATTGATTTTGTGATTACATCTTGAAGTCAGGCCGCTGGGAACCTTGATAAAAATCTTTACATCTACATTAATCAGGGAAACCAGGTAAGCACCTCAGAGCACTTGCCAGATGTGTCCAGCAGATGAAGGCCCTCATGGCTGGTGTGGGTTGTCAGCGTCAGCAGGGCAAATGGTATGGGGATGGGTGTGGGGTAGGAAAACTTGTTGAGGAACCAGCAAAACCACCAGTCCCCATCCTGAGCAATCAGCAGCAGGAGTACCCCTCCTGTTGGAGCAGACGGCAAGTCATGGTTGGTTGGCACAGAGAAGTCACCAGGGTTCTCCCAAAGAGCAGTCTTATTCCACAGATTAGGACTAACCCTATGGGGATCCCCCCACAAAACCCCAAGGTTCTTTCATTCCCATACACAAGATGAATCATCTCATGAAGCAATAAGTATCTTAAAAATTTATGCACCGGACAGTTCTAGATTAATGTGAAATAGTTAACCAAGAGATTTTCATTTTGTTTATTTTGTTATTTTATTTTTGTGCCAGTACTTAGAACTTGAACTCATGGCCTCATATTCTTGTCTGTCTTTGTTACTCAAGGCTTGTGGTTGCACAAAAGAAGAGAGTACCTCCACATTCTAACCAAGGGATTTTTTTTGGAGAGCAAAGCATTCCATGTTGTTCCTTAAAACACATGGATTAAAGATAATCATGGTTTTGCTGGAGGTGTAGTTCAGTGTAGTTCAGCCTGTATTCAGCATGTTTGATGTCTTGGGGCTAATCTTGATGATGCTGATGTTGATGTTGTTGTTGATGATGGTGGTGGTCATTTCCTATATCAAATCTTCTTCAGCTGGGTGCCAATGGCTCACACTTGTAAATCCTAGCTACTCAGGAGGCTGAGATCTGAGGATCACAGTTCAAAGCCAGCCTGGGCAGGAAAGTCTATGAGACCCTTATCTCCAATGAAGCGCCAAAAAAGCAGGAAGTGGAGCTGTGGCTCAAATGGTAGAACTTTATCCTTGAGTAAATCATGCTCAGGGACAGTGCTCAGGCCCTGAGTTCAAGCCCAGGACCAGCATAGAAAAACAAAAACAAAAACAAAACCTTTCTTGTTCAAGAATCCGAAGTACCAAGTGCCTAATCAGACTCTACCAAAATAACACATAGTTTAAACTGTTAAAACACAAAATGGTAGTTTAAACACTGGTGGCCATTTCATTTGTGTCTTTACAATTGCCAAAATAGTTTAAATACTATGGCAAAAGTTTTTGGTTTTTGCTTGGTAGTGGGGCTTGAACTCAGGATTTAAGCACTGTCCTCTAGTTTTTCACTTAAGGCTAGGGTTCTCTCTACCTTTTGAGTCACAGCTTTACTTCTGGCTTTTTGCCAGTTAACTGGAAATGAACTAGCAAATTAACTAGTCTTCCTGGGTTAACTTTGAACTTGGATCCTCAAACCTCAGCCTCCTGAGTCCCTAGAATTACAGCTGTGAGCCACAGGCATGCAGCTAAACTTTGCTCTTATGAAAGCATACACTGGCTAGCCAAATTGGTATTTTTAAAATCTGAGCTAAATGGAGTTAGTTTATGTAAAAGGTGAAAGATTTATACGATCTGAAGAGAAACCAGAGTATTGGAGTTAGTTTATGATAACAACCACATACCCATTTAGTGGATGACCACAATGAGGCTATTCGGGTGCTGGATGTGTTTCACAGCTGAGATGTTGGGAAAGCAGAGGACCCTGGCCTCTCTCCATCCATCCACACTGGGGTCATGTGTTTCTCCAAGTGCATATTTCCTAGAGGCCTTGAAGCCATGCCTCTGGCAGCCATACTTGCTCCCAACTTCTTGGGAAACACAAGCTTTGAGAAATGACTCCTGAAAAAAGCCATATCTCAATGAAAAACTGCTCATAAAACATAAAACGGGGAGTCTCCTCCTCTCGCCAACAGTAATGTGTCTTCTACTAAATCCTGCCTTCCAACGGAGTCAAACAGCATAAGCGCTGAATTTGAAACATTTGCTGCATTAAGTAAAAATTGAGCCTAGCCAGGATCTTTATGGGCCTTATAAATATTTATACTTAATAACATCTGGACCCTAGTTTTAGTTTCAAAGCTTGTGGGTGCTGAATGAGTCTAGCTTTATTTTGCTTTTTTTTTTAATTGAAGGACAAGGCTTGGAGAGGACACCTTTAATTTGTTATTTTTCCTGATCATATTCATTCCTCTTAGCACAGCTCAGAAAGCCAAGCCTAAGTTGGGTTAATTTATTCATTGTATTACTAATCAAAAGGCAAAAAGTAGAGCAGGATGGGGAGCGGGTGGAAGGGGAGGTGGAGCTCCCGCAGGACCAGCACACACAGCTGAGGGTTGCACAATTATCTGCAAATGTCAGGCCCCCAAGTCCACTTTTGCCTGAATGAGATGACTGCCTGTCCCAGAGGTCCTGGATTTCCGCTAAGTAATTGCATAATGTTCTCACTTTGTTTCAGCTAAGAAGACTTAGTCATGAGAATCAGACAAATGTTGTTGATCTCTTCAAATTTTCCAAAAGCTTTTGAGGACTGATTTATTATTTTTGGATAGGTTCAAAATTGGCCATGTTTGCATCGCCAGAGAGCAATTATATCTTTTGGATTCAGGGGACAAAAATGTGTGAATGCAAATGAAGTCACCCCTCAGTTTTCTGCACTGGGAAGAGAGAACACTATTAAAAAGTCAGCGGTATTTGATTTGGAAAGGGATGTGTGCTTTTAATCAAATGCAATCTGTTTAAATTTGGGGGACAAGCACTTGGAGCTAAGCAAGGAATTTTGCCTTGAAAAACTTATATCCAAGGAATGAAGGAAAAGTCTCTTCACCTTTGTCTCTTGTTTGTGCTTCAATAAAACCTAGGCAGGTGTGGGATGGGCAGGTATGGGGTCTTACACCAGTAAGATCGCAGCTACTCTGGAGGAGGTATCGAGTGGGATGATCTCAGTTCAAAGCCAGCTGAGACAAAAATGTCAGTGAGACACTCCCTACCCCTGCCCATCTCAACAAACAAGCAAGGCATGGTGGCAGAGGTCAGCAGTCCCAGCTACAAAGGATGCATAGGTAGGAAGATCACAACCCAAAGCTGGGTGGAGGACCAAAAACTCAAGACCCTCTCCCCCACAAAATAACAGAAACAATAAAGGGGTTGAGGGCATTGGTCCAGTACCAAAGCCTGGAAAGCTCAAAGCCCTGAGTTCAAGCTCCAGTACTGCCAAAACAAAACAAAAAGAACAAACAAAAAAACAAAAAACCAGGAGACAGAAGACCTTAAAGCCAAACAAACAAACAAGCCACATCAAAAACAACAAAACCCTGGGGGAAGGGGGAAAGGCAAGACTTCTTTATGAGCTCTCAAAGGTTTGGGGGGAAAGTCATACTGCTATTTCACTGTTTCTAGTGCACAATTGGTGATGTAGTTTATGTTGTAAGGGACTTCCTAGTAACAGTGAGCACTGCAGAGAAAGCAGGTGCAAACCTGAAGAGCCCCACATGCCAGTTAAGCCAGGACGTCATAAGTTAATGCTTCTTGCAGGAAAGAGCGAGCTGTCAACTAGGAACATAATTAAATAGAAAATGTTTGTCAATGATAGAAAAAGTTGCCCAGTTAAACTAAAATGCAGATAACAGAGACACCTGCTTACATAGCAGATAAACACAGATAGATACCAAGAAAGATATTATAACAAGAAGGAAGTCAAGTGACTTGCTCAAGGTCACTGCTTAGGATTTTTCCAGTTACTGGTGACCATTGACCCCTGGTTCCCAGTATTGATAGTGTATCACCTTGCATGACTTGCACAACTATTCCTTTTAATCTGCTCGTAAGTGGAAGTGTGGAAGCTTAACAGATCAAAGCATGGCAGATGCATTCTACCACTGAGCTACATTGTCAGCTCTCTCGTTCCATTCTTAGTGCTGGTCTTTTCTAACTCTGAACCCAAGCTGGGTGTCTTGTCTGTCACCCAGAGCAGAGCTAAACCTCTACGCTTATTACTAAAAGCAAAGGGAGAGGATAGGGGCTGGGAAGGTGGCTCAGTGGTAGGGTGCTTGCCTTGCATGCATGAGGACCTGAGTTCGATTCCTCAGCACCACATAAGCAGAAAAGGCCGGAAGTGACTCTCAAGTGGTAGAGTGCTATCCTTGAGCTGAGCTCTTCAGCTCCCAGGCCCAGAGTTAAAGCTCCATGACAGACAAAAAATTATTACCCTCCTTTTCTTTCTTTCTGTTTCTCTGTCTCTGTCTCTCTCTCTCTAATAAAAAAAAGCAAAGGGTTTGAGAGAGTGATTTTTTCTCCATCCATAGCTTATCATACAAAACATGATGGAAAATGAGAATGAAATAGAAGATAAATGGCCTCCCCTCATGCAAAGGTAGAAGCCACCTTTGGAATGGATGGGAGGTAGAATTACGCTTCACTTTTCTAATGAGACAGGCACTATGATAACTTTGGAAATGTAATCCTCAACACGATCCCCATAGGAATGAATCTCATAAGTGATTTGAAAGCATATAATATTCTTGCTGTGGAGCAGAGCAAGAGAACCATGAGATTAGATTGATTTTCCTGTGTTTTTGTAAATGAGGCTGAGAGGCAGGAAGGGAGAAGTATGGCCTACTTCGTGATACTAATATTCTGACATCATGTGACTATGTTCTTAGGCCTGGATCCAAATGGTCCTCGGGCGGAGGGAAATCCAAGCTGAAAGCTGAGAACCATCCATCTCAAAGCTGAGCTTTTTCAGATGCTTTCTGAAAACTGAGTACGCACAGGATGTCCAGCGCTGCCCATGATTTCTAAAGTCTAGGGACTTGGAGAATGCACTGATGAAAAGAAATCCCAAGGGTGTTGACAAAAACCTGGCCTTTGAAACAGAGAGTCAAATTTCAGGAGTAAAACAAATGAATTTGTTTTTAGCATAGTCTGAAGAGAGCAAATGCTACTTGAATGTTTGAGCTTTGTAAAGAAAAATAAAATTATATAAAAAAATAAAAACTCCTTATGCAAGAAAGAGATGACAGAGACTTCTAGCCAAGGATTTAAAATATAACAAAAACTAGTTGGGAGAGATGAGTAAAAGGAGCTGGTTAGGGCAAGAGGTGTAGGAATATTTCTCACTAAAAAGAACATAGGACCCTTTAGGACTTGACATTTCTTTTTCTTTCTTTCTTTCTTTCTTTCTTTCTTTCTTTCTTTCTTTCTTTCTTTCTTTCTTTCTTTCTTTCTTTCTTTCTTTTTCCAATTCTCTTTTCTTTCTTTGTGCTGGTACTGGAGCTTGAATTCAGTCAGAGCATTGTCCCTTAGCCTTATTTGCTCTACCACCTGAACCACAACCCTACTTCTAGGAGATAAGGGATAAAAGTCTCAGGGGCTTTCCTGTTGAGGCTGGCTTGGACCACAATCCTCAGCCTCCTGAGTAGCTGAGATTGCAGATGGGCCCCATTGGTGCCTGTCAGGGCTCGACATTGCTATTGGATGATAACTACTCTTAGAATGATAGCTAGTTATTTGTTGATTGGCACTTGCTAGGTGAGATATTACATTAAGTGCTTTATAAATATTCTTCTGGTTAGTCTTTGTGACTATGAGGTAGGAATTGTTATTTCTATTTTCTGAATAAGGAAACTGAGGTTCAAAGAGGTAATCTACTCAGTTGGTATGTAGACTAGCAAGGATCCAAACTCAGACTTAAGATCCTTTTAATAAGTTATTCTATGTTCCAGGATGTCACACTCTGATAGTTCAGGTGTCTTTCTCTGCAATATGAGAGAGAAAGAGAGAGAGAGAGAGAGAGAGAGAGGCAGAAGGAAAGAAAGAGATGCAGAAGGAAAGAAAGAAAGAGAGAGAAAGAAAAAGAAAGAAAAGAAAGAGAGAGGGAGGAGAAGGGAAG
>NW_012267356.1:3896721-3959221 GCF_000151885.1 Dipodomys ordii | reverse complement strand
AGTAAGCCAGGTCCAAAGAAACATAGGTTCCATGGTTTCCCTTATTTGCAATATCTAGTATATGTATGAGTCAAGCGGAAAAGGTCAGATAATGTGATGTTAGGAAAATGAACCCTTAGATATGTATTTTAATGTTTTTTTTCTTTCATGCATGTGTTTCTAATGCATTTATAAGATTATCTCTTTGTTGCTTTGTATGTCCCTCCCCCACAGTATAACCCCTGCTTTCACTATATTTGATGTCAGTATAACCTGTGGAGGAGATGGGGAAAAACCAGTTGTTTAAGGATACAGGTGGACCTGTTGCAACAATGAGAAGTACAAATTGTCATGTCCAAAACTAGCTTTACAACGTCAGTGCGGGGGGGGGGGGGAAGGGGGGGGGAAGGAGAAGGATTGGGATTGGGGGGGGGGGGGAGGCTGGGAAGGGATGTGAAGGGTAAACCAAAAGAGGAGGCTGCAATGCTTGGTAAGAAATGTACGCATTATCCTGCCCATGTAATTGTAACCCCTCTGTACAGTATGTTCACAACTAAAATAAAATAAAATTTAAAAAAAAGTGGTTAGTGCTCAGAAAATGTTTCCATAGTTGAAGTTCTGGTGAGTATACCTACCGTATACCAATTGTGAATCTTCCCCTACCCTGACCCTCTCCCCTGCCCTGTCCTTGGAGGAGGGCTTGACTGTGATACTTCTGCACACAGTGGTTTTAAATTCATGACTGAGTTCCCAGTGCCTAGATCAGTGCTGCCCAATAGACATAGAGGTGGCTCAGTGATAGAGAATTTGCCTAGTATATACACACACAGACTCATGTTTCCACTTCTAGCACCAGAAGGTGGAAGGCAGGCAGTCAGGCAGGCAGGAAGGGAGGGAGGTAGAGAGGGAGGGAAGGAGTGAAAAGAAGGAAGGAAGGAAGGAAGGAAGGAAGGAAGGAAGGAAGGAAGGGAGGGAGAGAAAAGAAGGAAGACAAGAAAGAAAGAAAATTTGAGTCACATATTTAAAATTTTTCAGAAGCTAAATAAAAATCATGTAAAGAAACTGGAAAAAATTAATATAAGAAGGCAAATATACCTAAACTATTTTCACATAACCTATACTCAAAGTCTTATCATTTTAACATGTAATCAATGTAAAATTAGTCCTATGCTTTTTTAAGAAAACTTTTTCTTGTATATTTTGCTCAACATGTATCTACATTCTGCTCACACACCCAGAAAAATGCAAGTATATGTCAATACCCAATGTGTCTTTACTACAATGTTATTGAGTTTTGTCTCTATAAATTTTGAAGCTGATGTAACAAACTACCAGAAGCACAATGAGTTAAAACAGTGAAACTTACCATCTTACTATTCTGGAGGATGGAAGTCTGAGATCACGGCACTGTCAGGGTTGGTTCATTCCTGAAGCTTAGGTTGATGATTTGTCCCTCAACTTCTGGTGCACGCAGGCAATTGTTAGTGTTCTTCAGTTTGTAGAAGTATCATGCCAATCTCTGCTTATCTTCACTTGGCCTTGTAGGCCTCTCTTCTTCTCTCTGTCTCTTCTAAGAATACTCTCATCTTTTCTACCACATGAGCCACAGATCTACTTCTGGCTTTTTTGGTGGTTAATTGGAGATAAGAGTCTCACAGAGGGCTGGGAAGGTGGCTCAGTGGTAGAGCACTTGCCTTGCATGCCTGAGGCCCTGGGCTCGATTCCTCAGCACCACATAAGCAAAAAGCCAGAAGTGGCGTTGTGGCTCAAGTGGTAGAGCGCTAGTCTTGAGCTGAAGAGATGAGGGTCAGCGCCCAGGCCCAGAGCTCAGGCCTTACGACCAGACCCCTCCAAAAAATGAAAAAAGAGTCTCACAGAATTTCCTGCCCAAACTGACTTTGGAACAATAATCCTCAGATCTCAGCTTCCTGGGTATCTGGGATTACAGATGGGGCTCTCTGGCACCTGGCTCTATCCTTACTTTAATAATATTTACAAAGATCTTTTTTGAAATAAAGTAAGGTCACATTCTGAATTTCTAGGTGGACATTAATGTGTGTGTGTGTGTGTGTGTGTGTGTGTGTGTGTGTGTGTTGGAGGGGGGATTCAATCTACACCAGGAACCTAAGTACTTAAAATTGTAAATAGCTCACTGCTGATTCTCTATCCGGCATGGGCTAAAAATATTACCTTACTGGATTCTAGAATGGCTTGCAAAATGGGATTATTATCTCACTTTTACTAATGGGGAATTGGAAGTCTTTTCATCCAGTGATCTGCCCAAGTTCTTGTATCTTGTAACAAATGAGTTCTGTGTGGGTCCCAAGTCCACACTTAGAAAACAAACCTCCAGCCCATCTCCTGTCTTCACGGTCTGTGGATTCCTATTAGCTAATCCCCACAAAAGTCCTTTGTGGAAGAACTGTTTCCTGTTCAGGGTTTGTGGTCATCGAGTCAGTGGTTTGACATCACAATGCACTCTCTACATCCAGTGCGAATGATTTGTCTGTATTAGAACCATCCTTGCCACGTGTTATTGAAGGTTAAGAAAAGGATTTGTTTCTTTTCATTTTAGAGCTAGGGAGATTATGGGGAAAGGATCAGTTAGGCACAGTAATATATTAGTATCCAGTCTTTGAAAAACGATCAGAGCTAGGAGCAAAATCTCGTCTATGTGCCTGCCACTGGAGACAAATGGCAGATTCACAGTCTCATCCAAGAAAAATTGCAGGGGTAGACACACAGAGACATTTTAACAGAGCAAGTTTGTTGACTGCAACCTTCAAGGAGATTCTGGCTAACAACCTCACCAAACAGTTGAGTGTTCTGAGCCCAGAATCTAAGGCACTGTTATGGATATGATTAGGGTTTAATGATTATACCAAAGCTACATATACAATTGTGGAGTTTCCTGAGAAATTAGAGGGCATATCTAAGAAAAAGAGAATGGGGAATAGTTTGGAGACTTAAAAAGGAATCATCATTTGAGGGGCATGCATGTATGAAACCACTATGAAATGTAAATCAAGCCTCTGAGCAATCTTCAGGGTTGGAAAATCACTGCCAGAAACACCGTTAGCCACTGTTGTATGAAGGAGCCCCGACAGTGCTCAACTATTATTCCAGGATAGGGGTAGTGCAGGATGTTTGGCAGAATGTACTTGGATCCAGTACTGCACCTGATTTTCAGCTCCTTTTACCTTCCTGTTCCTTTTCTACATGCCTGTCTACCCATCCCATCACATCTCCAGTGCTGCAGATACCTCTTGGGAACAGTTTTGTGAAGAAAGATGTTTTTAGATTGTGTGTGTGTGTGTGTGTACATGTGTGCATGTGCACCTCCATACTGGGACTGGAACTCAGGACTTAGGTGTTATCCCTTAGCTTTTCCACTCAAGGCTAGTGCTCTTGAGGCACACCTCCAATTCTAGCTTTTTGGTGGTTCATGGGAGATAGAAGTCTCATAGCCTTTCCTGTCCCAGCTGTCTTTGAACCATCATCCTGAGATCTCAACCTGTGAATAGCTAGGATTACAGATGTGAGCCACTGACACAGCCTGAGTTTTAATTTCTTCTCCTTGGCTATCTCCTACTTGCATCTGAGCTACATATCCCACTAAATTTCTGTTTGTTTTTCTCTTGTTCATCAGTCTTTTGTCATAGGATCCTGCCCTGGTTGTTTCTGAGAAACACACTAGATAGTCTGAGGAAGGAATGCAGAATTAGCCCACTAAACGGAGCATGGGTTGACATGAAAGACTTATTCGTCCCTCCAAAATTCACATGATGAGATCTAATGGACAGAAGTCTAGAGATTGAGTTAATAATGGTTCTAGGTTGTTTTACTTGTGAGAGAATGAGCTGGACAATAGCACTTGTGATTCTTCTTTTTCACATACATGTGAGAGTGAGCACAGCTCACGACACCTTTTCCATTTTCATCAAAGTAGAGCCTTCCGTGCTTCCTGTTCACGGCACTGGGAGTTGACACCACTTCCATGCCATGAAGAGGTGGACAGGCCAGGTCAGCTCAGGGCTGTCTTTGGACAGCCTGGGAGCCTGCCTTGGTTCCCTGGTGTTGATATGGAGGAATGCTTTCCAGTGGTGCCCAGTGCCCTTGCTCAAGGCATCTGCTGCCTTTGTCAGCACCGACATATGTCTCACTATGACATTTCCAGGCTTGGCTAAGTATCTGATGGACACTCAGATTTGGTGGAGCAGGCCTTGAGAAGATATGGAGTCTCTTCCTCTGCCACGGCAGGAACTTTGTTATGGGATCACCAAATACAGGTGTGCTACCTGGCTACTAAGAAAGAGCAAACGAACCAACATAATGAAAGGAAAACAAAACAAAACTCCAAACCTAAATCCTAACAAAGCACAGTTGTTTGCACTCCTATCTGGGTAAACTGCCATCATAGTCATGTTTGTGGTGGAAACTGTAGGTCCTATTTGTTTTGTTGTTGCTGGGCTTGTACTCGGGGTCTTATTCTCTCACTTGGCCTTTGTCTGTTTGTTTGTGCTGGTCCTGGGGCTTCAACTCAGGGCCTTGTTACTGTCATTGAGCCTCTTTGTGCTCAAGGCTAGCACTCTACTACTTGAGCCACAACACCACTTCTGGCTTTTTCTGAGTAGTTTATTGGAGATAAAAGTCTCACATACTTTTCTATCTGGGTAAGCTTCAAACTACAATCCTCAGATCTCAGCCTCTGTAGTAGCTAGGATTACAGGTATGAGCCATCAGCACCTGCTTTCGCTTGGCCTTTCTGCTCAAGGCTGGTTCTCTACCATTTGAGCCATAGTTCCATTTTTTTCTGTGCTGTCATGTTTTTAGGTATCTTCAAGTACTTGTACAAGGGGAATGCCCTCACCAGATCCCAGCCTTTTCCCTGAGCTTCCCAACCTCAAGCACAACAAGAAAATAAAGTCCTGTTGTTAAGGACAGCTGGTCTACCTGGTTTATTCTCTTTTGTCATATAGCCTGAGCAGATAAATGCATTGTGAGAAACTCAGGCAAGAAAGAATATTTGGGTTCTCCCCTCATCCCTATCTCTTACTGGTATAGGCCTCATTCTAATCCGTAGGGGTATTGGGTGGTGGTGGAACTTTTAAGAGGTAGGACCCAGTGAGATGTCTTTAGGCTATTGGAGGAGTACCCTTGAGAAGGATATTGGAGCCTCTGCTCCTTCCTCTTTTTTACTTCTTGGCCATGAAGTGAGTAGTTTTGTTTCACCACGTGGTCCGAGCATGATGTACAGCCTGACACCGGCCCCAAAGCAATGGGGCTAATTAATTAATCAACTCCCCAAACTGTGAGGCAAAGATACATCCTTCTTCTTCATAAATTGATTATCTTAGGCATTTAGTAGAAAGCCAACAAATGCTGTTCTTTATTTAATATTTGTCATTAGAATAGCATATGTAACACTAGCCCCACTATTACTTTTGTCTAGTTCATAGAGTTTTCTAGGCCTCAAATGTTTGGCAATGGAAATGGTAATACTGTTCTTGTCATTATTGTTGTTACTGATTGCCTTTTGAAAGCCTTTGGAAAATGTCTTTTCTTTTAAGCATAATGCTCACCCACCTCACTCCTGCTCCCCCTTCCAGGTATGTGAACCTCCTTCTCTTGGATTCCTCCCAGATGGGGTGTTTGTTAGGCCTTGGTAATTTATGTGTACCTGCCCTCATTGGCTACATCCTATAGTTACATCATCATTTCCTTTCACCACAGAGAGTGTGTTCTCTAGTCAACTATTTTATTTCTTTCCTTTTGTACAGTTGTGGAAAACAATGGAACTAACATGCCTTTAGGCTCTGGTTTCTTTCCTTTGAGGTGATCTTCAAGCTTTCAACCTTTCTCTTTAGTTCTCTGAATTGCTGATTTCTTTCTGGTTCATCAAAACTCATTAGTACTTACAACACTCAGGGCACACTTTGGCTCATTTCATGAGCACTAACTCCTCTGTCTTCTCTTCCTTTTTTAAATAAAGTTCTGATGTTTAATGGAGTTTATTTTCTCCTTTCCCTAGAAATAATGGGACCATTTTTGGAGTTTCGCTTGTGTTTAACATTTCTTCTTGCCAGTTTCTGCCTTCCAAGGTGGTTCTGTGACTTTCATAAATTCAACTCTATTTAGGATTGTGGCTGTTCATTGGTACAGAAACCAGTGGATCCATGATTCTTACTTAGTCTGTCATGTATCAGGTTTACCAGTCTTTTGATTCTGAGTCACTTCTGAATACTTCTTTGACACAGTTGGGAGAATTTGATAAGGTTAGTCCTGGAAAGATATGGAGTAGAATGTCTAAGAGATAGTAAGTATTCATCAACATGTGTTGCAATGACAGTGAAGTTATTGTTATCTAATGAGACATCTGCTCTAATCTGAATCTCCTCCTAAAAAATGCCTTAACATAGACATTCCTTGTGGTGGAGACATGAATTGGAACAAGTTTATTGATCATCAATTTTACCACATTTATCAAATACATTAAAAGTACATCCATTGTACAGTAATTCTAACCCAGGATTTTTTATTAAAGAAATCTGTCTAAAAGCAATAGCAATAGTCCAAAAGCAAAGTTTTTGCTATGATGATATGAGACAGAAAAAGACCCAATGTGTTTCTTACCTTCACATTAATCATAGACTATTCCCATGACCAAATATGCATATTCCTGCATTCTACATAAAATTACTCCAAAGGAAGAATTCTGACAGTGTGTATATGGGGATCATGTCAGCAACCACAGAATCAGGGCACAGTCCTACAAGACTGTCTCCCCTCCTTCATATGTCAATTGCAGGCTTTTATGTGGTACCCTGCACTTATGAGCAAATAAACCTGATTTGAATATCTATGACCTCTTTCTCAGGTTTCAGTATTTGCTAGGATGGCTCATCATATCTAGAGAACACTTTGGCCATTCATTTTAAAGGATATTACAATAGATACTGATGAAGATGTAGATTAAAAAGATACAGAAGGCCAGTCGCCTATGGCTCACGCCTGTAATCCTAGCTACTCAGGAGGCTGAGATCTGAGGATCATGGTTCATAGCCAGCCTGGGCAGGAAAGTCCATGAGACTCTTATCTCCCATAAACCACTAGAAAACCAGAAGTGGCACTGTGGCCCAAGTGGTAGAACACTTGTCTTGAACTGAAGAGCTGAGGGATAGCACCCAGGCCCAGAGTTCAAGCCCCACAACTGACAAAAAGGAAAAAAAAAGAAAAAAGATACAGAAGGTAAATTCTCAGTGGTATCATCTGTTCTCATGGATTTGGGGGTATGCCACCTTATCTAGCAGATAGATGTGCTTGAAACCTGGAAACTATCTGAACCAAGTAGTCCTGGGATTTTTGTGCAGAATTCATGGCATAGGTATAATGGATTATCTAGAGGCAATCTGAAGAACCTGGCCTCTTTCTGGAGCGTGAGGTACACAGCTGAAGCTTCTAATCATGGCATGGTCCTTCTAATAATCAGCCCCCATCCAGGAGCCCAGCAAATGATAGAGCAAAAGAGATTCCTAATTCCTAAGGAATTTCAAGGGCTTAGTTCTGCACTAGGAACAGAAGGCAGAAAACCAAAACATGATTCATTATGTCACAGTATAACATAGGTTGTTCACTGGATCATTTTTTTCAGGTTCATAAAGTATTGAAAACAACTTAAATGCTCATCAGTAGAGGACAATCTAAAAGATCATGGTGTGTCCATGTAAAAAAAAAACAATGTACAGTCATTCAAATGGTTTTATAGATGAATTCTGGATGACAAGAACAATATTCATGACATTTTCACTGAGAAAGGAATGTTAAGACACACTTGGGTATTTTATAGACAAAAATAAAAAACTTGCTCATTTAAAAAGTGTAAGTTCTGATCTTCATCCACTCATCAAACATGTTCTAACTGTTGCCAGCAGTGAATGACAATACCATCCTTCTAATTGCTCAGGATAAGTCATGACAGGCAGGCTGGGAAGGTGGCTCAGTGGTAGAGCGCTTGCCTTGCATGCATGAGGCCCTGGGTTTCGATTCCTCAGCACCATGTAAGCAGAAGAAAAAAAAAGCCGCAAGTGGTGCTGTGGCTCAAGTAGTAAAGTGCTAGCCTTGAGCTGAAGAGCTGAGGGACAGCGCCCAGGCCCCAGAGCTCAGGCCCACGACCAGACCCAAAAAGACAAAACAAACAAACAAACATGAGAGGCATCCTGGATAATCACAACTCCCCCTCCACTAATCCGGAAATCCTTTAACCTCTTGCCTTCAAAAGATACCCAGAAACAGTCTCACCAGACCCATCACAGCCCTGGGACAAGCCACCATCATATCTCAGCTGGATCATGGCAGTGGTCTCCTGCTGGTCCTCCTGTTGTCATGCTTAATGAGTTGTTCTCAACACAGCAGCAAAGTAACCCTGGTTAAGGCATGAGGTCTCTTGAAGGAGCTGCTGTGCCCAAGCGCTTCCCATCTCACTCAAAATCAAAGAGACAGAGGTAGCCTACAAAATCCCCATCTGTGCTTCTTCCGTGACCTCTGTGAGAATAAAAAGTGAAATTAGGATAGAAATAACATTGAAAGAGCTTTTCAAAATGCAGTCTGGAGATCCATGAGAGAGAGGGACAAGGAATGTGGATTCCAGTTACCTTCTGACTAAGGCAGCTGGAGCACATAATTACATTGTGCCCATGTGCATGTAAAGAGGTTAATGAACTCTTGTTTTATGGGCATGCTTACTAAATGTAGACAGTCTTTTGTCTTCTTTTGGTCACAGAACCCGGGCCATAGCTTGCTCGATTTTAATACAAACTCCATACAAAGAACCTCGTATTCCTTTGTCTGGCTTGTGCATTTAAGATCTCACTTTCTTTTCCTCCTTTGGAACACTGAGTCAGTATTTAACCTGTATCTCTTGAATTGTACTTTCTAAGACCCCAAATAAAATCCTTATTCTTTTACAGTTAGTTCTGAATTTGAATTGCCCAACAGTTCTCTGATGACATTTCTTACTACCTTTCCCTCTGTTCCTTCCACCATATCCACATTTCTTGAACACATCAGCAAAAATTTATTATTTCAAGATTTCTCCACTGGCTATTCCCAGATAGTTGCAAAACTCCATCCACTACTCGTAAACCTTGCCCAAACCTTCTCAATCAGCCAGGTGAGACAGTGAATACCTATAATCCCAGATGCCAGAGAGGCAGAGGAAGAACCCTTGCATGTTTGGTAACAACCCATGCAGAGTTACTAAGACCGTGTCTCAAAGAGGGATAGGAAAGTGATGGTAGTGGTAAAGATCAATCAAGCCCTGCAGTTCAAGCCCTAGTACTAAAACAACAAGAACAGAACCTCATTGCCACCTTTCATGACTGCTGTGTTTCCTACCACCAGCACCTCTGATCATATTGCCTAGCTATAGATTTTCCAAAAGCAATTATGACTTTCTAACTAGTATATTCCATTGATTTAATCATATACATTTTCTACAGATATCTCTGATCCTGAAATGCAGCTGACAATCATGGATATCTTCTCATTTACATGTAGCCTTTGCTCTTTTTTGGGGGGATCTGAGAATCATTGATCATGCAATGGTGGTGTATCTTCGAACTGATGGCGTGCTTGTGAAAATGATTGCAATTTTTCCTTCTTTGTATCCACATCTGTTTTCAATTTTGTAGTTCCTCTGTTTCCCTACCCCTTAAATCTTGCCTGGTATTATAGCTTGCTTTGATCAATAGATTGTGGCAGAAATGAAGGGCAAGTTCTAAGCCTGGGCCTCAAGAGACCTTGTGCACTTCCTTTCTGTTTCCTGGAACTCAGCCTGTGCCATATGATAAACACCAACCTAGCTTGCTAGACAATGAGAGACAAATAGCCTTGATGCTTCCCCTGCTTCAACTGACAGCTAGAAAACTGCCTAGCTGGAAGGTGGATGACGTGGATGCAGGAATAAAGTCAGAGGAGACAGGGGGGCCACCAAGTTGAGCCCGGAAAAAAAAGATTAACCCATGGAGTAGATATTTAAATAATTGTTCTAATTTTGATGTGCTTTGTGATGCCATAGCAGGTAACAGATAATAATGATGCCTGGAATTCAATGACACACAATAAATAATTATCATATTCTGACTATAGTGTATCTTCCTCTGAACAGATGTAGGGGAGAAAGAATATCTCCTTACTCATTGAAAGGATAATGATACTACACCAAAAGTCAGATTAACTAAAGAAAATGATTCACATTGATGTAATAAAACTTTCACATGACATAGCTGCCTTCAGAAATGAAGACTCAAAAAATTTATATATATATATATGTATATATATGTGTGTGTGTGTGTGTGTGTGTGTGTATATATATATATATATAACGAACAGCTACACTAGAGTGTGTCTAGAAAGCCAAAGTGTGCAATAACTGGGAGAGCCCGGCCTGTTCATTCAGCATCTTATTGGCTTTCAGGTACAGGGCAGGATCCTGCTAGAAGGAGGGCCTTGTAATCTATTTTCAAGGGAAGCAGGTCGGAGAATTCTGTATGATCTACTTTAGGAGAGGAAGGTCTGAGAGTGGCCTTCTTGCTTCTGTGTAGGTTTACCAAATTCTTTTTAGCTTAAAATATTCAATATGCTAAGGTGCCATCTTTTGGAGTGTCATGTTCTGAGCCCTGGCATAGAATATTGATTTCTGCCCTGTCTTATGGATATATGCATCTCCCATACTATATGAATATTAACTGAATATTCATCTTGAGTGCCCAAGAAAAGGACAGTCCTATTTTTTTTATAAAGAACTGAAAGTTAGTCTTCATTTTTCAGAGTTTCTGTATTTTATAATTTGCTTGCTCATTAAATATATTTATAATCTTCATTACTCCATGGCACATTCATCATCATACTCAGACATATGCAAACATCAAAATATTTTTTGTTACACACTGTGTAGATTGTCAGCTAAGGCTGAGTAATATAATCTCCTGCCTGTTTGTTTCAGCAGGGATAGTTAAATGGCTTCCTCATCCTCCTCCTCCTCCTTCCCCCTCCCCTCTTCCTCCCTCTCCCCTCTTCTTCCATGATTTCCAAGCTTATTTTACCACTGAGCTACATCTCTAGGCAACAAGTATATATTGTCTCTTCCATGCCACTTATAAAACATTTTTAATGGGTCTTCTTGGTAATTTGGTACTGTAGTTGAATTGCAAATGAAATCCCCTTTTTTGTTTATCTAGAATGTTATTTTTCTCTCTTACTGGCTCTTTCCTCATGTTTGCTGGGCAGTCATTCTTCTTGCTGAGCTGCACCTCCAGTCCTGATTTTTGCTGGTTATTTTCAAGATAGCATCTCACCTTGCCCATGTACTTGTAACCCCGCCATAATGTATTTTCACACACACACACAAAAGGATAGCATCTCATTTCCTGTCAGGGCATGGGTGATGCTTCCCATTGTAGCTAGGATAACAGGCACATGTGAACTTTTCTGGCAAGGCTTGAACTGTGGTCCTCCCAACCTCAGTCTCCCAAGTAGCTAGCACTAGCACTACAAGTATGAGCTGCCAATGCCCAGCTTACCATATTCAATTCACTTTTGGAAATATAATTTTTCTCATTAAGAAGAAAAAACCCAAAACAACAGCAAAACTTTTCCTGGAGGTAGAGGCAGGACCATTGTGTCTGAAGCCACCCCAAGTATTAACATAGTAAGAATTTGTTTCAAAAAATCCAAACCAATAAAAACCATTTTTCTTTGGTAAGTCAATAAATAATAAATGAATGAATGAATGAATAGAAAATATTTGATGTATTTGAATCATACAGCAATAAAATTGTAATTCAACTGACTAACTTGAGTGATATTCCCTTACTTGTAACCTGTGCTCTAAAGTTATATGTACGTTTCTGGCATCTGGGTTTCTGGGATTAAAGTGACAAACATTTAAACAGCTGAGAGAAAAGTAACAACTTTTAACAACCTCCTACTTCCAGGCTTGAGTCTATTAAAATTCTTGTTACCCTAAAGGTTTTCCTGATTTGCCAGTTTAATTCCATACATGGTAAGATGTAGTTAACACCTCTGCACAGTGATATATGATCAGTGAAGTTCTTATTTGCAGCTATTAACACATCAAAATGGTGTCTGTTAGAGAATTAAGAAACTGTTTACTTTTCTTTGTACTAAAACCTTAACATTTGTTTATTGAACATCTTTTTTTGTATAACCATTAAAAGCCAGCTTTGTATTCCTACTTACTAACTAAATACAAGTCCTGTAGGCTTGAAGAAGATGGTGGGGTCAATCTTCCTCACTTACATTTGCACACATGTGCTTGCACATTGGTTATGGTAGAAGTTAACATTTTAGAAGGGGAATTTCCTTTTACATTGGAAGTCTCCATTTGCAAGCATGTCTTTCCCTGTCCATCCCTGGAGGGAAAGTAGGACTAACCATTAAACCAATAGGGACTCTGATCAATGACGAAGACAGGAAATACATATGCATAACAAATCTTACCTGAACACCTCTCCACTTCTGTCTCTCTTCACCAACCCTTTTCTTGGTTTCAAATGAAAAGAGTGTTCAACCAGAATGCAAAGCCACCTCTGTGTCTTTTTTTCTTTTCCCTTTCATTCTCTTTTTTCCTTTCTTCCCTCCCTCCCTCCCTCCTTCCCTTCCTGCCTTCCTTCTCTCCTATGGCTTCAACTCAAGGTCTGGGTGCTGTCCCTAATCTTGTTTTGCTCAAGGTTAGTACTCTACCCCTTGAGCCACAGCTCCACTTCGAGCATTTGTGTGTGTGTGTGTGTGTGTGTGTGTGTGTGTGTATGTGTGAGTGTGTGTGTGTGAGAGAGAGAGGGGGAGGAAGGGGAGAGAGAGAGAGAAAGAAAGAGAGACAGAGAGACAGAGAGAGAGAGACAGAGAAATTGGAGATAAGAGTCTCATGGAATTTCCTGCCAGGTCTGGCTTTGGACCATGATGCTCAGATCTCAGCCTCTTGAATAGCTAGGATTACAGATGTGAGCCACCAATACCCAGCCTGAGTCTTAATTTCTTCTCCTTGGTTATCTCCTACTTGTATCTGAGCTACATGTCCCACTAAATTTCTATTTTTATCTTGTTCATTAGTCTTTTGTCATAGGACCCTGCTCTTGCTCATAGTTATAAAGTATAGAGAGAACATTATCATTCCTCCCCTACAGTATTTTATGCCATTTGTGAATACTTGTTCTTCCTTGTGGACAATTCTCATGCTCATTACAGCATCTTTTCTCTATCTCTCCATCTTCTTCTTCCCATATTGGCCAAGCACCACCATTTTTTTCTAGGCCCAGTGCTGAATACTACAGAGGGAAACATGAATAAATCAGTTTCATCAAGAAGCTCAAATGTTACGGCAGACCTACAAGCACACTATGGAGTTTAATGGTAATGGTTTTGAAATAGTACCATAAGATGCAAAGAAGAAATGATCCAGTTTAATTTCTGGGGATGGAGGTGGGAGCAATTAGCAAAGGCTTTTACATTTTCCAAATGCATAGAAATCAGCAGCTTTTTTAGTTTAGAGTTGTGCATTCTCCAAAACACATCCGAGGATCAGCACTAGAGAGATATATGCAGAAAGATCATCTCTCCATTAATCCTCATGTCTCAGTCTCCAAAATGTTGAGATTACAGGTCTTCACTGCTCTACATGGCTCAAACTTTCTCTCTAGTACTTTTTAGTTGAGCCTCTACTCCCGGCTTTCACAGCTGCTTTCTATTGGGTCCTTCCTACTTCTCTAGATGCTCATTTCCTTTCCCTCCCTTAATCACGAAAGTCTGGAATTCTTCCAGGCTGTGCCCTAGCTATATTACTATTATTCTGAACCCATCTACTCATCTCTCAGTTCTCATATGTAGACAACTGCCATAGCTGTATCATTTCTGAGATCCAGATCAACATCCTTATGCTCCGGGTCGGTCTCTTAGATGTTTCAATGACACCCTAAAAATGCATTTCTAATATTAAGTTTAGCATTCACTTCCATTCACCCAACTAATTTTCTTCCAGATGTCTTAATATTAGGGGACTGAGGGAGACCATTATTCACTTCTGCGCAGAACACCTAAAATCACCCCTGATCACTTTTGTTCAAATCCTTTTTGATCAAGTCATTTTAAGATTTAGCTTTCCAATTTTCCACTACCACTAGTTGAAGTTAGCTCCTATCCTGTCATTCTATCCCTATCTTCTCAGCTTTATGTCTGTAATTATCTAGGTTGCAGGGAGAATGATCTTTTCTACTTTTTTTGTGTTTTTTTTTTTTTGCTTATGTGGTGCTGAGGAATCGAACCCAGGGCCTCAGGCATGCAAGGCAAGCGCTCTGCCACTGAGCCACCTTCCCAGCCCCAGAATGATCTTTTCTAAAGGGAAGAGTTTTATCCTCATCCCCACCCTCTATCAAAATCCATCAGTGACTTCCCCCTCATTCAAAATACAAAGATAAACCATTGGTGTTAGTCTCTAAAACTCCTTTCTGCCCTTTGAAGTGTCCTGTTTCCCTCCACCTCCAAAGCTATGTAAAAATTGTGCCCTTATATTCTCTTTTCTTTCCTTTGACTGATGAACTCTTATTCATACTTCTAATGGCAATTCAACTCTCACCTCCTTTTAACTGGGTTTTGTATTTTGGTCTTTTCCTTTTTGGTATTGGGGATCAAACCCAGGCCATTGAACTTGCTAAGCAAATGTTTTGCTTCTGAGCAACATCCCAGCCTATCTCCTCTCCTCTTAGAAGCCTTTCCTGATCTCCCCACCTCCTCTAAACCCCTCCGTAAGTCTTCCTACACTATCTTTTTTTCTCCGCTTTATCATACACATTTTTATTTGTGCAATTATTTCATTCATGTTTATTTGCTTCTAGATTATAAACTGCAGTGCAGGAGGATCTGTTTAATTCTCTATTATATATTCTAGTTCCCAGCAGATGCCTGGCGCATGGTAAGTAGGCAGTTAACAGTTATTTGTTGAATGAATGAACAAATGTCATACTAAGAAGTTTGCAATGTATAATATAAGCTCTGCTGATAGAATGAAAGCAGGAAAAACAACTTGACTTAAATTTTTTAAAAAGGAAACCAGTTAGCAGTATTGAGACAAGATGGCCAGAGGTTGAACAGACTAGTTTGAAATTGGCTGCAACAGTGCAGCTGAGAAATGATGAGATCACAACCCAAGCTCAACCAGTGGGGGTTGAAAAGCAGAGAGTAAGCTGCTGAAAGGGCAGGCTGGCTGTCAGTTAGGTCCCAATGGGATGCTACCACCTTCATAGAGGAGAGGCAGGAATGCACTATTTAATCCGAGGCATGTAGGAGTTGAGAGAGAATAGCATCAGGTTCAAACGTGATTCATTTTAAGCCCCTGCAGTCATGCAGGGGGAGATGTCTAATAGGAGTTCTTAATATTTTCAGCACTTCTTAGATTTTATTTATTGAGTAATTTTTAATGGTGATGCATAAGATTCTCTTAGTCTTTCATTGTCTCAACCGTTTCTTCCTTATACTTGCCCCTTTCCTTTCCTACGTGGTGTCATTTAGCTTTGGGTTCAAAGATTTTTTTTTTTTATGGTTTTCACCTAAAGCTTTAGTTTTAGAAAGAACCACCTTCTTGGGTCAAATTCCCACATGGAAAGTTGTGCCATTAACCTTTCCCTTGCTGCAACTGCAGGCCTCTATTTTTTTCCTGAAATCATGGACCTCATTTTACCAAACCTATGTCGTGTTCTGTCAGAACATCAATGCCTTTTTCCTCCTGGCTAGGTCTTCTCTCTCTCTCTCTCTCTCTCTCGGGTCTCCAGAAAGCATGAAAGGCCCTATCTTCCTAAGAGCAGCGAAAAATGCACTGAAATGCAGACGGCACACGGATAACTTCATTTGGGCCGCTAGAGCTTTGCCACAGAAGGGAAGAGATTTTTCAGCTCTAGTCATAGAGGTTTCTTTTCTATTTGTGAACAAGGGCTATACTCTTTCTTCTTTGAAAAGTTAAAGCACTTTAGGGAAACTTAGCTTTGTTTACTGTTCTCAACCAAATGTGTTGAAAGAGCAGAAGACACATGCTTTTTCTGCAGACTTTCCTGCTGCCTAATTCCTGCCTTTGGCATAATGGATGCTCAGGAAATGATACCTCTTGTAGTTTGAACACATAGTTCTCTTGTATGGAACACTTGATTCTCAATTGCTTGGTGCTATTTTGAGAGGTGGTGGAAATTAATTTTTTTCAAAATCATCTTTAAGTAGTTGTACAGAGGAATTGCCACTTAAAAAAGCAGTTGATCAGTGTCACCTTTGTAACTTTTTCACATACCCTTCTCAACCCATCCATTCCCTCACTTGGTGGGGGAAATGTTGAGAGGTGGAGTTAGCTGGAGGAAGTAGAATACTGTGAGTGTGCCTTTTCTTTTCTCCTCTCTCCTGTATTCTCTCTTCTCTCTCTCTTTCTGTGTTTCCTGTTCCAGATGTTGTGAGAAGCCTCTACCCTATGCCTCTGCATCATTATATTCCTCCTCTGTATAGGCCTAGAATCAAGAGAGTTAAGCACAATAAACTCAAATCTCTGAAACGATTAGCTAAGTGATGGGCATAAGGAAATTCCCTAATCGATCTTATTTGATTATAAGTCATTAGTCTCCCCCATTTCCATTCCAAGAAAGGGATGGGATACCTAAAATGCTTTACAAAGAGGTCGAGAAGAATCTCACGACATCTTTCTGTCCTCTATCTATTACTATTCAGTAGAAATGATGCCCTTTTTGTCCAATCACAAGTCTACACACTGGTCATGCTTCATTGAAGTTAAGCATAAAAATGGATAGTTCACGCTGACTCTTTGGGCGTTCAGGCAGAAAGCTCATGTGTCACATAAAACTATGATCAAATAAAATGGTTAGACTTTTCTCTTGTAAGCCAGTCTTTTGTATTAGGAGTCTCATCCCCTTTTTGACCCTGCAGGGACTGAAACTACTTTCAATAAGAACACTCCAGAGGTCAAACCCTGTGTACCCTGAGAGATGGAACAGAGAATAGCCAGGCCATAGGTAAAAAGTGCACCTGCAGTTTCCTGCCAAGGAAACCACTTTTGTCTACAATAAACAGTCGTGTAATCCAGCCTCTATAAACTAGATTTACAAGAGGCCAGATTGCTATTGCTAATGACAATCCAGAAAGCTAGACAGCTTCATGTAGCTTCTGTAGTAATTGGCCCTACATGTTCAGGACTTGATTAATAATTTGAGTAATTATTGGCAGCTTCTCTTTTTTTCCCCCTACTTCCAACTTGGGACCCACCCCAGAAAGCCAAACATGCCTCTAACCAATCTCAGGTGATGCTCGCTTTTTGGATAGCCTGCCTGTAGCCCCACCTAGTCATAGCCTTCATCAGGCCACAGCTCTGTAGTGGAGTGGAAAAAAAAAAACACTACAAAATTTCCCCACTCCTCTGCCTTTCAGGAGTCTTTGTCCAAACACAATGACCATGGTTAACTCTGCTGTAGCAACGTCAGAATATATAGCTTTTTTTATTTCCCCATGTGGTTGGCATTTATTTATACAACCCGTCACTCTTTAGCTGAAGGCTCCCTTTAATGCTACTGATCATGTTCTCTGAAACTACCTCCATCAACCTCCACCCCCATCCCTCCGGAATTCTGATTAGCAGTCTTTGGTGTGCATGATATCTTTTCTTCCATTTGGTGCTCTTCTGTTCGGAGCTTATGGAGGGGTTCCTCCTTCACCCTCTTTCTGCTCACAATCGTGCATATTTGGGGGTGATGGCACCTACTATCAAAGTTTTCATGGCCACTGTGGAATTCAGTTCCCAAGTTACTGGGTCCACCAAAGACATGTTCTTCCAGATGACCCACAGCCACCTAAATTCGGCATATTCAAAAGTCACTCCATGCATGCCTCTCCTTTCCCCTTCTCTCTTCTCAGTCATTCCACCCTCACCAAATCACTCTGCTTGAATGATTAAATGCTACAGATTCATTTCTCCTCTACCTATTTCCCTAGTGTACTTCCTCTGTATGCATTCCCATCACCTCTTTTTTTTTTTTTGATCCGGTTGTGGGGGATCAACTCTGGGCCTGGGCGCTGTCCCTCAGCTCTTCAGCTCAAGGCTAGCGCTTTACCACTTGAGCGCCACTTCCGGTTTTTTCTGCTTATGTGGTGCTGAGGAATCTAACCCAGGGCCTCATGCATGCAAGGCAAGCACTCTACCACTGAGCCACCTTCCCAGCCCTCCCATCACCTCTTTAAGACTTTACTATCTCTTCCTAAAAGATTACAGGTGTCGCCCCACTGGTTTTCTCCTTGCCATTTCTCCTTTCCTTTCCAACCACCCTTGACTCTATCGACAGAGTCATCTTTGTAAAACATAAATCTGAATAGTTAAGGCCTGTCAATGTCTCTTCGTTATTTAGTGTGGCCTACAAGAACCCCATGATGTTCACACCAGCCGTATTTCCTGCTAAGAGAGAATCTCAACTTGATACTCTAAGCAGACACATAACTCCATTTTGGCCCTTGAGACCATGAAACTATGAATTTGTCCTAGGTCATGTGAAAGCTCTGATGATATTCTTTCTCACCCAGCACTTCATTAATGACTTATGATCTTAGGTTGGAGTCCATAGAGAATTGGCACAGACAACTGTTTGATGCCTAGAGTTTTCTGCTCAAGTGTCTAGCTGGCAGAAAGACCATGGCTGAGCGAGTTAACTATGATTTGTGAATTTCATTATTCCCTCTCTTGGAAGCCTTAGCTTAGATTTAACTTTTAGGTGGCACTTAAACTAAATGGAAAATATATGTCTTCCTAGGAAAAGGGAAAATTTCAAGTCTCATCCTTACCAGTTTGCATCTGCTGTAGAATGTGAGTCCCTGCTTATGGTTTCACGTGCATCCCTTTCCTTTCAGAATCCCCATTGATGTTCTTGCCAGATAGGGAACATAGCAGCCCTCTACCCCCACCCTCTGCTCCCCAGAGACTGACAAGCCTTCCCAGCAGGCCCTCTTCTGTCAGCCAAACCAACAGGAAGAAAGAAAGTCAATATCAGAGGGCAACTGGCTGATTGCTAAAGCTGGGCCTTGTGCGCAGGAAAGATAATGGTCTGGTGATTTCACACGTAAACATTTTTAAGATGCCAATAGCCAGCAGGCAGCCTTTCACATCAGATATCTGTGAAGAGATTCCGCATTTGGGGAAGGCTGGGAGACAAGAAGTCCCCATCCCCCCAACCCCCAACAGAAAAATCCCACAGCTTGCACTGAGGGAAAGGAGCTTCTTGGTTTTCCAGTGCCAGACTCTGCCTTCCTGATTTACAGCAAAACTTCCCAGGCTGACTTCTCAAATCTAAAGTTACTACAGCTGCCTCGGTGCTGCTGTGAATGATAAAGCAGGAGACTGGGAGGGGGTGTAAATAGAGCTCTGGGAGGCCAGCTCAGCCAAGAACAGGTCCCAAGTTACAGTGGACTATTAAGACTGACACTGTGGGAGAGGAAGATAATCTTTATGGGGGCTGAGGGGGCTGGAAAACACTAAGAAACAGAGAAGCTGCTTACAGCGGCAGACATGGTATTGTATGATGCCGGCTTGCATCTTCTATCGCCATGAACCTCACACTCATGTGCATGTCCACACCTATATATACATATACCCTTATGTGCACACAATACACCTAATAGGCACACACAGCCTCACATCGACACACATACACACATATCATCTACATATCCACCCACAGCAATGCACATACAAACTACCTACACAACACACATACTTCCTCCACACATACTTATGAATACACACCTCTATACCTGTATATATTCTATGCACATATATGTACATGCATATCACGCACACACACACACACACACACACACACACACACACACAAACACACACTTCTTTCAGGACATCTTGGTAGCAGTGGTCTGCGTGACCCTGAGGTGGTACAATAGAAAAAACCCATAGAGACAGAAGAGCAACCGTAGCGATGCTGGATCTAAGTTCTCAAAGCTCAATACTGATGTGTCAGACTCAGAATGGGAAAGCTCCATTTCTCTTTGGGTTCAGGATTAATCAATGTATTTGGGCCCTGCAGGACAGTGTATAGTAAACACACCCCTTCCCCATCCAAACACAATTTTTACTTTGTTGAAATGAGTTCTGGTGCTCTCATTGAATGCATGCCCTCTTGTGAAGCAGAATCTTCTTGGTATCAAGAACCAGACCTTAAGAGACATGGTGGAGGCCAAGGTCAGAATATAGGCAGAGCTCATTCTCCATTGAGGGCCAAATGGAGAAGTGAAGCAGCCAGTGTTTATAGTAGATCAGTCTCAGGGTTTCACTGAGAATGAAAACGTTTTCCACTGAGTCACATCAGAGTTATGTGGCTGTCTTTGCCCAAATACAAGTGAATGGAACTGGGCATTGGAGGGGATACACGCTAGGAATAGGAGACTTGACTTGATCCTATAAGATCCTAGCCTTGCTCTTACCTGGGAAAGTACCTTCCAGTTAGAGCAAGTCCTGATGGGACACAGCAGGATCAGCAAATCCTCAGATTATAACTAATGGGGGCCAGTGCTTAGGACAAAAGATATCCATTTCCTGCTGATGTCTGGCTTATGCAGGAGTCACAGAAGCTCCAGACAGCTGATACAGAAGGTACTCAAGACCCATCAGTGCACGAAAACAGTCCCAAAGTCCACTGGGCTGGCTCTTTTTACCACTAACTACATTTCTGGGCATTTTGGAGATTTGGGGCCATTGGTGAATTTTCATCAGAATCTTTTTGAGGGGGCAAACATATTGAGAGAGGAAGGCTTTGTGAGAAGACTTAGCCAAACTACAGCCATTCTGAACTTAGACTCCATTTTGAAGGCCTTTACCGAAAGTATTCATTGTGAAGGCCTTTACCGAAAGTACCCACTGTAAAGACTTACCGAGTGTAAGAACTCACGTTCCTGGAAAAACTGTGAAATGTCCCAAAAACGTTCTGCCCGTAACTCTCCTAGCAACAGCCATCAGTGGATGACAGGAAGGTACATAAAGCTCCAGATGTTTCTTAAGATAGCATAGTTAACATAGCTTGCTGCTTAACTGCTTAGCCTGCTCATGCTAGCCAATAAGATTGTTAACAAGATTCACTCACTAAATGTTAACCAATCATGTAACCACTAAGTTGGAAACCCCCTACCCTTGCTGTAACCACAATAAAAACCCTGCTAACTGGAAGTCAGGACTCTCAACTCTGACCTGCTGCATCGGTGACGGTTGTGAGTCCAGGCTTGAGCTTGCAATAAACGACTCTCATGTGCTTGCATCGGAATCGGCTCCTTGGTGGTCTTTGGGGATCCTTATCTGGGCAAAACATCTCTTGTCAGTGAGCCTCGTGAGTGCAGCAGGATGAAGCCACACATCCATCATGGCAACATTTGTGCAGAAAAGCACACCAGAGGTACGAGCTACAAATCCAGTAGGCCCAGGATGCCCTTTGAGCAAATCAGCAAATGCCTGTGTTAGAGGCATTTCCTCCCAAGCAGGAATTTTTGGTTTTCCAAAGTAAGAAAGCAGTGAGGGCATTTCCTTTCCTCTATAAAATAGGTCAAAACAATAGACACTTTCTATGAAGCAAAAATTGCTTGCTCGGTGAGATAGCAGCCAGCTTAGAAAATGTTATTAGAAGATGGAACATCCACAGAGTGAGAACGGAGGGGACCATGTCAAGAGAGGAAATTGAAAATGTCTGCGTTGCTGGAGACCTTGATTTACCTGTTGAAAAGGAAAGGATATTTCACATTCTGAGCGACGAGTCTGCGCTGACAAGTTCACCGCTTAATCAGAAGAATCCAGCAAATTAATAGGTAATTCTGATGGAATAACAAAACCTCTCTTGGGTGGAACATTAATTATCACCCTGCTGTAAGAGAAAGGTGACAATGTGGATTTGTCCAGGAAGAAGGCAGGAGAGTGCTATTTTCAGGGTCAGTGGATTTCTTTTCATTTTTTTTTCTTTTTGCAGAGCAAAGAGAAGCAACACAGAAGAATGAAATTTTTTCCCCCTGGGAGCAGAGAGCTGATAAGCTTTGTGAACTGCAGATTCCCCTGTTACAGGAAAGGATTAGCATATGGCCAGATCCTTTGTTTGCACCGGGAGACTGCAGTCTGCTATTGCTATTGGGAACAACTGGGATCCAAGAGAGTTCTGGGGTCTCTGTTATTCCCTCAAATGTTGTCCACCCTGCTCCACTCCACTTCTTCCTTCACCACCCTTGGGACCCACCGTCTAGGATACTTTCATTTTGCTGCTTAGCCAGCACATTCACACAGCTAGGAGATGGGCTGGTCCTCACTTCTGGGCTGAGGATTTGTGAGGCCCAGCTCCCTAGGCTGGCTCCTAGCCCCCCTGGGACTGACCTTAGGCCTCCCTCCCACAGATGCTGAGGACTTCCCTCTTCTCTGAGTGTTTGCACAGACAATTCCCATGGCCTTGAATGCCTTCCTCCTATTTCTCTTGGCTAATTCCTCCTTGTCCTTCAGCCTCTGACTCAAGGGCTCTGCTCTAGTGGAAGTGTGTTCCCCAAGGCTTCTGAGGTTGAAATTTAATCCCCATTGTGAGGTAGTAAGAGAGCGGAAACTTAATCTAGCTGTAATGTTTAGAGGTGGAGACATGGAGGTGATTAGAATTAGATGAGGTCAATAGGGGAGACCCCCATGATTAAATCCTGGTGAAAATAATCACCAGGATCCAATAAGGAGAGAGACCAGCTCATACCATGCACATGTGCACAAACTGACACAGACACAAACCACACACACACACACACACACACACACACACACACACACACGTGCACTCCCTGCAGTGCTCTGAGCTACATCACGACTCTGCCAGTGAGGCCATCACTAGATGGAGTGTCTTGAGCCTTGATCTTGAACCTCAGAACTATGAGCTGAAATGCTCTCTTCTTTCTCTGTAAACATATCCAGAGGTCTTGAGTTATTAGCAACTGAAAGCAAATGAATGCAGGCTCTTTTTCCAGGAAAGTTCTTCTAAGTATCCTACCTTAGTTGGATTTACAAAGCCATCCCCAATTGTCCCATCTAGTGCCTGATATATCACATTCTTGATCATGCTGGATCTTTGTTTCCCCCTGGGGCTGTGGACATGAGCCAGGTAGTACATACTCACAGATGGTTTGTGTCCACCCCCGCTCCCCACCCAGGGTCCAACAGAGAGACAAGTACATTGATAGGAACTTGCAGGAAGTGGGAATAGATGGTTTTCCCTAGATAGCAGATAGTACAAAGGATGTGTCCCACCCCCAGGTTGAAATTCCCTCCAGTAGTACAGGTTCATACTCTAGGGATAGGAGTAAAGAAATGAGTCCTGAGGGAAGGCCTAGAGAATCAGAAGCTTCTTGGGATATGTTCCACCTCTGGTTTCTACAAAGATGCACTGATGGCTCTACTAGTAGTACCTTCTTATTATTCACCCTATCTTGAGAAAAAAAAATTTTTCCTGGAAGAAGAATGTGGAAGAGACTTAGAATTTTGTTTTTGTCTTTTTTTGTGTGTGTGTTTTGGTTTTTTTTTTTTGGAGGGGGGGTCCAGTCGTGGGGCCTGAACTCTGGGCCTGGGCGCTGTCCCTCAGCTCTTCAGCTCAAGGCTAGCGCTCTACCACTTGAGCCACAGCGCCACTTCCGGCTTTTTTCTTTTTGCTTATGTGGTGCTGAGGGATCGAACCCAGGGCCTCAGGCATGCAAGGCAAGCACTCTACCACTGAGCCACCTTCCCAGCCCAAGAGACTTAGAATTTTGTTAAATCTTTACAAGGTATGCTGTAGTATTCCTATAGTGTAGCTCCCAGGGCTGGCTTTGAGGAATACATATTAAGTGACTAATATTTCCTTTCCTTTTAAACCATCTAAATGATATACCAGGTTTAAAGACTGGGTCAACTTTGGTTTTACTAGCCTTTATTTCTGTCCTTTCCTTTCCTTTCCTTTCCTTCCCTTTCCTTCCTTTCTCCTTCCAAGATTTTTAAAAGGATGTAATAGAGCAGGCCATAAATGTATTTGCATGTGACTGATGGCTGGTTTTTAGACAGCTTACCCTTGGCTACACATGTGGAGAGGGCCAGTCTCAGGCTGGTAGGGTTGCTGTGCCCCTGACAAGCTGGTATTTGGCCATCTGTGAGTGATAAATCAGGCTCTCCACCCCCATGGACCTTCTGAATAGGAAGATTTCTCACTTGAATGAGATTCTTAAGGGCGAGAATTGTGTCTTGTTTTTCTTCGCTTGCACTAGGTAGATCATAGTAGGTCCTAAGGTAATGTAGGATGGCAATGTGGTGTTGGTGTCTGATAAGAGATTAAAGTCTCATGTTAATTACAGATGGTAAAGAGGCCTCTGTGAGACCTTCTACCTCAGAGCCCAGGAGCCAAGCCAAGCAGCCATGGGGTGTGTGTACCATCACAAAGGCAGATGGCAAACATACATCCTCAAGTCTAAGAATCAGAGTCTCAATACACACACAAGGTTTGCTAGGTGTGCATGTATTGGCCATGTGAACCCTGAACTAAGATTCTCAATAAATGGCATACTTTCTAGCTCAAGGTATTTTCTAGTCTTTCTAATTTTCTGACCCATAGTCAACACAAAAGTGGACAACTCAATTTCCTTTTTTTTCTTTTCTAAACCCAAATGAAGTGCTTGCCTTGCATGGTTTTGGCACTCACTCAAGAAACATTTGAATGAATGATTTGGAAGTGCAGGCAAGCTGGCTGGGACATCTGTCACAGTGCTGATGGCCAGCGTAGATTTGGCTGTTCCAGCTGGCTGGGTGTGACTTGTCTCTGCTTCAAGCTCCCTCCTGGAGATGGGGTGGGGGGAGCAAGCTACCTCTTAAGTCAGGACAAAACCTTCCTTCCATTTAGAAGATATTCAAAGAAAATGTCCAGGATACTTGCATACCTGTTTGTTATAACCCATGTATTTACCTCTGTTTGCCTTCTGTGTGCATAGCATGTACCCCATTTCTAGCTCTCAGTCCAAATGGCCTGGACTAGTGGAAGGGCTTTCCTTCCTAGTTCCCCTATGTGCCAGTTTGAACATCTTCAACCTCAGAGTAGTGATGGAAGTTTTCCCAGTCAAAGCCCATTTTCCCTCTGGCAAGTGTTTGGTGAGATTACTAGCCTCACCACACAAGGGATTGGCCCTTAGAAAGCAGTCACGATGGCAATTGTTTTTGCAATAGTTGTTCAAAAAGTGTAGAAAGGACCTAATGATGTCACAGTAAGCATATCAGCAGGCTGGGGATGGTAGGGGAAGTGACTGCTAATTTTACAATACTTGGAGATATTCTGACACTTTTATAAGATACCAGGGGATCTGCAGTCCCTCTCATTGGCTGCCTTTCCAATCTCCTAGCATTGAAAGGCTCAATAAGAAAGGAAAAAGTAAACCCCCCAAAACAAAACAACTTTAAGCCATGGTATAGTTTTGCAATTTTCTCTGAGGCCAATACTGCTTGTGGAATGCCTAATGGGAATTTACAATAAAAATGGCAGCTAATTACAAGCTAGTGGCTAAAACACTTCTCTGAGGGAGCTTACACATTTAGGTTGAAGAATAGAATAGGGCTGGATGGTGTTTCATTGTGTATATTCAAGTCACTGGCCCAGGGAAGGAAGGTAATATATGAAAAGGGACATTTTTGGAATAGTTGTTTTTGAATTATGCTCATGAAATACACACTGTGTGATGAGGACATGTGGGAAAGCTACATTCTGACTGCATGACTAATTTTTAAAGCCTTACACAGAGAGAATTCCCCTCGAGAACACAGCTGGGCTATTCCTTCGTGGACCCAATGTGTCAATTATGAACTGAACTAAAATGAAATTTCATCCATTCTGGCAATTTGAACTGAAGACTGGACACAGCAGCTTGGGGTATTACGTAGTAGTTTATACACTAAGAGCTATTATTTTATTAACTTTAAGACAGGTTTTACATAAAAACAGGCAACATCAGAAAATCTCAGTTGGTAAATGAACATAATATATCACAGCTGATTTCATTCCACATTAACCTACATTTATTAGTTTAAACAAAAGGGTTAGGAACGAAACTGGACCTCATTCCACCTTTAATCATGGATACAAATTGTTTGAGAATTATTTCATTTGAGTTCTGAAAAACAAACATTAACCTATGCCATCTGATCCATGCAGCAAGTGATAAATTCAATATTTTCAAAGGTAACATTTATTTATTTTTTTCTCCTACCAAATTGAAACCTTTTGGAAACTTGTTTAACTGTATCAAGTTCCCAGCCTACCTTTTTAGTATGCAAGAGCACAATGCTATTTAATTTCACACTCAACTAATCCTTTAATAATTTTCTTTCAGTCAGAATGGAAAAAGCTATTATTAATTTCCTATTAATGTTTTCAAAGTTATTGAGTCTATGACTCTAACCTTGGACCATTTTCAATTTCTTCTTATGTACTCTGAGAATACACTAAAGATTAATGTCA
The DNA here is from genome assembly GCF_000151885.1 of Dipodomys ordii. NCBI lineage: Eukaryota > Metazoa > Chordata > Mammalia > Rodentia > Heteromyidae > Dipodomys > Dipodomys ordii. Next base: position 3,932,657 of record NW_012267356.1, on the reverse strand, counting down.
ATGGCAAGTGAAAAATTGTCCCTAGAGAACAATTCAAGGTCTTTTCTTTACCACATTTGATTCAGTTAGGATGAATTGACATTATTAGAATCTTTAACATTGCTCTTAGAATTCTACTTAAAAAAATACCAACAGAGAAGGCTTTAGAACTTACTTAATTTAACTTAATCAAGTATGTCACAGACAAAAATATACAGTTTTACATTAGAGCAACATTAAGGGTCTCAGTTTAGTTGACCCTCCCCCCTCCCTAAAATACTAAGGAAATTTACATGTATGGTTTAGTTTTAGAGATTGCTTTTTCTTTAGGGAAAAAGAATGGACCCAGATTCCTCATTTTTCTCCATGGACAAATCTCCCTAATCAAAACACCTTCCAGGTAGATAGTCTACTCATTCAAGAATAATCACCGAAGCCTATGTTGACACCAATAACAAGAAGAAAATCATTCTTACCAGAGGCAGACTAAGTCTCTACATTGAATGTCCAGTTTATGACCCTTAATGTTACTAGATGGATGGCTGCATATTTGAGATGATTTGAAAAATAACAGACTGGCTTAAAAGCACCTCCTCCTTCAGTATGTAATTACCTACAAGCTAAAGATTCCATCCGGCCATCCAGGGGACTCCATATGTAACTGTTTCATGGATAAGCACCATTGAACCAAATTTTAAAGCACTTTTGCAGCGATCAAATGTTTCATGTATCCTCAAGTTTCATTGATTCATTTACCTCTAAGCAAAAAACTGTGGAGTGTCATGTTATGCCCTCCTTGTATCTGAATTGACAAAAGTGTTAAATTTGGAAGAGATTTCAATTGTTGTTTTTCTTGACAGGCTAGAATGGCATCATGAAATTCAATGATTAAGTTAGAAAATCCTTATTAACGAAGAAGCATGGATCTGACTTTCTATACCTCATGCCAAATAAAGATTTATTTTAGAGAATTTCCCCCGCAATTCCTAATGGGAAAGGCAGACAACACTTGGGAAAGGCTGTCCTTTGAACTGAATAATTTCCAGTTTAAAAATTCATGTGTGTGTGTGTGTGTATGTCTGTGTGCACACACGTGCACACACTTGCACATGAGAGCACACATGCACATGTATTTGCATATGTGCCAGTACCACCACATTAACTCAGCCCGGAGTGCTGTCCCTGAGTGGTTTTGTACAAGGCTAATATTCTACCATGTGAGCATCAGCTCCACTTCCAGCTTTTTCTGAGCAGTTTATTGGAGATAAAAGTCTCACAGACTTTTCTGCCTGAGCTGGCTTCAAACTGTGATCCTCAAATCTCAGCCTCCTGGATAGCTAGGTGCCTGAGCATTCATGTAGCATTTTTTTTAAAATAATGACTTAGAAAATATGTAAGGAAAGCCAGATACTGGTGGCTCATGTCTATAATCCTAGGTACTTAGGAAGCTGAAACTTGAAGCCAGCCTGGGCAGGAAAGTCTGTGATATTCTTAATCTTCAATTAGCCACAAAAGTTTGGGGGTGGAGATATAACTCAAGTGGTAGAGTGCCAACCTTGAGTGATTAAAAACTAAGGGACAGCTCAGCACCCAGGCCCTGAACTCATGCCACAGTATCATGTGCTTGTGTGCACATGCATACACACAAACTGACATATACCCCCACACAAAGGTAAGAAAATGTGTTAGCTGCAATATATGAATATGGCCCCATTAAGAAAAAACACATTGAAACAACTCATTATATTAAAATTTTTGGATCTTTTTGGATCTTGGTGCTGTCCAAAATTCTGAAATCAGTAAGACATAGTCTAGCTTTGTTGTTGTTGTTATTTTTGTTCTTTTCTCAGAAGAATTGGAAAGAAGTTGGTAAGAGAGGGAGGTGAAAGTTCATTCTTTGATTCAGGCCCTAAATAGCAAACTTCAGCCTGGGGCACATTTTTCATGGTCAAATTAAAAACCTCTGAGAATAGGAGTTTATCATGAAAATGCTGACAGATCCTTACCTAGAGAAGGGCTAGGGGCAACACAATAATATTAAGAAAGCTCTCCCTTGGCAAAATTGCTCTTCAACACAGGGGAGAGAGTTGTCTAACAGATGCCTTTGGCCAGCAAACAACTGTGATTTAATGTTCTTGAGCCCTGATAGTAGCTCTATGACCCTCTAAGTCAATTTTTCTTTTCTTTTCTTTTTAAAATTCCAACTGAAATATGCCTCAAAGGGTAAGGGATTGCAATTTCAGCCTTCATTCATGGATATATTGCTTTCTTTCAACAATATCTGATGGGCCTGTTAACCACCTCCCATGTGGGTGGCTAAGGAAGATGTGGTAAAGTTTCATTGAATACAAAACACCAAGTATTTTCAGTAGTTTATTCACATTTTTTTCTCTGCTTATTTTTAATATGCACCACGTGTAAGTTAGATGAGGGCTATGGTTAAAAACATTTTCAATGACTGAAATCTTACGTTTCCTTCTAATGATCTGGAGCAAATTACATACCCATTGATTATGATGAATAAAATGATTTCTGCTACAATGTTGAGAAAAAAATGTGTTCATTAATATGAACAGTTCTCACCTACAGAGATGATTTATACGATGTAAGTAATGAAGCTTCTTCCTTAACTAGTCTACTATCAAACTGAAAAGATGAATCTTAAAATTCCCTTGAAAATACCATATGGTTTGTCCTAAGTCAGTAAAGGAAAGACAATCCCATCACCAGCCCACCACCATAAGAGCTATATTAAATACCTGAAAAAAATATGAAAACACTTGTGGCAATGATTAAATTGATAATTACAGAGATACACTGCCATCATGGTAACATATTTGTTCTATGATAAATGAAATAAAAATAAGACCAATTTGGTTATAGAAATCCTTTAAAGAACACCACCACTTAATTATTTCAAACTTGAACTGTCCCAAGAATGTTGAAGAAAAAAAAAATCAGAAAGCACTGGCTAAAAGCAAAGCAATCTGGCTACACCAACATCATCAGCATGCCTTGTGCTTGTATGTTAACCCTCTGAGTACATCTCTGACATTCAAGATCTCGGTAGCTGGATGCTGGAAAACATTGCATTCCATCTGATTACTCAATATTTCTACTTGACAGGTCACATTCCACTGTTTATTCAGCATAGATCACTCAAATTCTACAGCTTTGTGCTGGCAGTCTCATGCTTAATGGGTCCTGCATTCTTCTGAGCTGCTACTGCATAGTGTGCTGAGAAACACTGTTGAGTTCCCTTAGGTGTCCCTGGAAAAAGGCCTGAGCTATGCAATTTAGGTCTTGTACACTGGATACTTGAGCAACACATATAATGTCCAAGAATAAAGTTGTCATTCAGAGAAAGGAAGGAAAATGTCAATCTACTATAAGCGGGTCTCTACTTATATAAAGAATCTCCATAAGATTTTTTTTTATAGTTACGTTTGTATAGAGTTGAAGCTAAACTGTATAGCTACTCCTTAACCTTAAGAATGGTGCTTTGCTTTTGAGCTCCAGAGAAAGTAATAATTTCCAGTTAACTCAGTGTCTTTCACTACCATGGAACTCATCTCCCTTCCCCACAAAGAAAAACACCCAGTTTAATTTGCTGATTTATGCTACTTTGTGATTTTTTTTTTCCTTTTTGCCAGCCTTGGGGCTTGAACTCTAGGCCTGGGTGTTGTCCCTGAGCTTCTTTTGCTCAAGGTGAACACTGTACCACTCGAGCCACAGCACTACTTCTGGCTTTTTTTTGAGTAGTTTATTGTAGATAAGAGTCTCATGGACTTTCCTGCCCAGGCTGGCTTTGAACAGTGATCCTCAGATCTCAGTTTCCTGAGTAGCTAAACTGATTTTTATGTGTTACCATTTTTGGATCCCTAAGTTGGGAGGGCGAAATCCCTAAATAATTGTTTTATTTTAATGTGGAAGAGCAGACAATTTGGAAGTCTGTGTTGCAAAAGTAATGAATGATAGGTTATGATTTTAAAAGTCTACATGAATATAGGACCTAGATTAAGGTTTGAAGTCCAATGTGAGTTGGAAAAGAAAGATCTGACTTGAGAAAAGCTGTTCAAGACTCTTGGATATTAAAATACATGAAAAATTGAAGAAAAAATGAGTTACTGTTTCACCATTCAGGCACAAATTCCATGAGATATCAATTACTGTTGTCTCTCGTATTACAAAGCGAGGAAACCTTAGGAGGCCATTTGAGTTAGACCCCCTGTATACTTTCTGAGCACTGCCATAATAAACAGGAAGCAGCAGCCCCACATTCTGAAATCTGATACACTCTACAAGAAACTCAAGCCTGGAGACACAGGCCTAGAGAGGCAATTTTGATAACAGGAGTGAAAATATGGGCCTTGGACAGAATTTGTCCCAGAGACAGAAAAACAGTATGTCTTTCTGGACAGCTAAAGACACTAAAGACAGTGACATTATATATATTCTCATCTTCTGGGGTGTCTTCCAGGTGTTTTATTCTGTTCTTCCTGGGAGACTACAACCTAAAGGTGCTGGCAGAATTGGTTTTATCTCTTTAAATTCCTTTTTAGAACATTCTAGATTGTGTTCTCATTGTGATTTCCCCTCAATCACCTTACAAAGCCCTTGTCTCTTGCCTCCTTTTTGCCCCAGCTCTCCACTGAATGGACCTCATACTCTGCAAGGGTTTCACACTGATGGTTGCGGTATCACGAATAAAAAGGTAGGTGAAAAAAAATAAATAAAAAGCACAGAAGTATGTTCCCTCTTTCTGTTTGAAATTCCAGCCCTCCACAGCACCTGGTGATGTATTGCTCTTTCCCACTGCTTGTGTCTGTCCTGTCCATGTCTGATCATGAGCAGACAGACCTTTGCTCCCCAGGTAGGAGACAAACTGTGATAGGTCCGCACCAGTACTAGCAGCAGCAGTAGATGTAAAAAGCAGCATTTCTGGGGCGACCTGGAGACAATTCCGGGGGGGTGGGGGCACTGTCCATTTCTTGGGTTAGGCTGCCAGAAACACAATTCCCTCCATTCCAGATGGAGAGCTCTATTATACAGAAGTCCTTTATACTTCTAAAGCAAAAATTCCCTTTCTTTATAGGATCTGTGTTCTAGGAAACAGGGTTGAATATATGCTGGAGTTATAAACCTATCTCATGTTCTAAACTCACAGCAAAGGATAAGCAAGAGAAAAATTCTAGATACCCTTCTTATCTAGACATTTTGGTATCTTCATAACACCCCTTGATCTGCAGTAAAATTTAGAAATAGTGCTTGAAAAACTCCCCAGCAAGGAAGAGTTTACCATAAAATTCTATGTACTCAGAGGGTTCACATGCTATATTACATACTGCAGATCCTGGCTTGACTGATGAACACACTTATTCCTTCTGTGTGTGTGTGTGTGTGTGTGGTGTGCGTGTGTGTGTGCGTGTTTTAATGCAAATTGACCTTAACCCTTTGAGGACCAGATAAGCAGCAAATGACCATCTTCCCAAAATACCACATGCCATGTCTATCGGTAGGAAATCGCTACAAAGGTACCCCAAAACACATTTCTTGTTCTGCCGTTCCGGCATTGAGGGCTAGAGAGATCAGATGAAACTGTTTTTACAGAAAAAAAATTTTTTTTGGGGGGGGAGGGGTTGAAAAAAAAAATCTCAGAGTCTCAAAGGGTTAAGCCAGGACTTTGAGTAAAAGGATCTCATTAAAAGGGTGAGTTGGGGGAGCGAACAGTCTCGGAGGAGCTGGGGGAGTAGTCTTCAGATTCCGAGTTGAGTTCCGGAGGGGCTGGTTGGGCCTTGAACCGGTTTCTCACATCCTGGTTGCGTCTTCGTCGGAAAACCTGCCTCTCCTTATCAAGAGCGGTGGTCTAGCAGGGGCATAAAATGAGAAAGAGGACAATTAGGCCGAGGGAAATGGCACGAGATTCTTTCTAGTACTTTATGAGAGAAGAAAAAAAAATAATAAGCTTGGTCAAGTTAACCTCCCCATTATGGCTCACTCTGGTTCACAATTAACCACTCTTGGGAAGTTCCTATACTCCGAAAGAAAGCTCTTAATGGGGAACTGGTCAAGAAGCCCTTAGGTACAGGCAGGATGGATGATGTCACACTTTGGGACTCTACCCAGACTTCTGCCACCTCCACATCTATTACCCTTGCTGGCTCCCAGCCTAGCCAGAGCCCCTCCTTTGGTACATGGGAGCCAAAGACGTTTGGCAGTGATATGTAGTAATGCTTCACAGGCCACAGTGGTCAACACTTGACGCAGAGCCGCTGAATAATAAAGGTGAAAGGCGGTGATGTTGTAAGACACTGAAACAGAGCCACAAGCTCACCCTATCTTTAGCATCTCTTCCTTCTAAATGATCTTATCAATTGGTGAGGGAGGGTGGCTGAACCTCTGGGGAGGTTCGGTTTAATTTGAATGAAACCAGTGCCTGAAATCAAACCCCAAGTTTTGAATGCAATGAACCCAAATTGAGACTGTCCAATGCATTTCACTTTGCAAGGTTCATTTTTGTCAGTCTGTGGCAGTGTATGGAACTGAGATATTCTTTTGGTGAGTAATATTATTTTCAATCTCTGTGCCTCATTTTCCTGAGGAAACCCAGGATGTGCTATCTGAATACAGTTCTGGAAGTTATTACAACAGCAGAATGGGGACCAGCATGACTTCATCTCGGATTTAATGGGTGTAGGGAGGAATAGGGTCATTACAGCGAAACCTCACACAGACAGCAGAACAGGTACAAAAACCTGAAGAGAAATATAGAACACATATAAAAGTTGAAGGCGTCCTTGTTTGAAAGTCCCTGTTTAAGAGGACGTAGCCTGAAGGTTATTCTGCTTTTAAGAGATTATTTTTCCTGGACTGGGATCTCTGCCGCCATTTTTCCTCTGGAAAATTTACAGTGGGCTTCTTCAAAGAACTGAGATAAATTTATAGCTAGCCTGGTTCTGAGAACAAAGGGAAAACTAAGCCCCTTATACAGTTGCAGTATAGCATTAGAATGCTCTTAGATCTAAAATAGAGCAATCAAAGTTCCAAAATGAAGTAATAAATGGAGCAATAGAGACAGTACGTAGAACCAGCACAATAAATGGCTTCGTTAGGCTGAGCTGTTCTACTTTAAAAACTATCCACACGCTGAATAAGAGCGTTACAAACCAATAAGGGTGATAAACTTCAATAATTCACCTCTAGCTTAGCTAGATTGCTAACACAGTGATTCAATCACTGCTCTGCTGAAATATCTACCTTTGGCTCTTGGCTTGTCGAGTTTTTAAGGACCCTTGTGTAGTGTATATAATTCTTGGTCTTATAGCCATCAGTTTTATGAAATTTTCAGTGTCATAAACCTAAATTCCTAACCTTATTTAAAACATTGTAAAGTTACAACACATGGTATTTTGCTTTCAAAGTAAACTGAAAATGTTCTGTTTGTATGGAATTGAATGTTTGTAGAAAACAGATGTCTATTTAGTCTGACTTACATAAAAAGCATTCTGTAGTTAATCCAAGGGTAATATAAACTCTTCTCCTGGTCATAAAAAGTATGTCTATTTCTACCTTCTTGAGGCAGAATAAAATAACTCATTGGTGTTGGACTGAATTCTATGCAGTGGACACAGACAGTCAGAGGTGAGGAAGAAAAGCACACAGGACTGTGGTCAGAAATTTTGTGCCTGCTCTGTCTGTGGCTGGCTGTGTGAACCATTCATTCTGTTCACTCATCTGTTAAATATGGAGTGAGGGGATCATTCCTTCATCATTTTACAGAGTGCTGTAGGTAAACCTGGACACTGACATGCTGTCTAAATAGCCAAGGCTTCCAGAAATATTAGGTCTTCTGCTATTCCTGTACATTTTGATAGTTTTACTTACAAAGTAACTGCAGATCAGAGGAAAGCAATGCAAAATGAAGCCCTTGTTACAACTTATCTCTGAGCTTGGTTTTGATGGTTAATGCATTCAACGATTCGCTTGTTTAAATTGACATCTACCTTTGGCTCTTGCTGAGGTTTCTGAAGCTATTCATCCATAATAATTCTTGGTTTGTACTTACAATTTTATGATATTTATGATCATTTAATCATTTCTTTCAGGTCACATTGATAAATGTCATAATTCAATTTACAAAGGTGCTATTAGCGTTCATGTTAAGCCTCTGAATGGACAGTCCCATAACCCTCCTTTTCATTTTTATTTCTTCAAATCCTTACAAGGGCAATCATATGCTCTGCCTTGCTTGTCCCTCTATCTAGGACCCCTTGCCCTGCTCCCTGTCTCCAGTTAAAGTTAGTTCTGCCTCTCTACCAGTGTTCCCAGCTAACAGCTTTCTGAATGTTCCCCTTTTTCAATGAACTTCCACACTCCCAAACTTTCTGCTGAATGGTTCTCCTGTGTCCTTATGACACTTGTTTTTGGAAAGACATGTTGGCCATAACCACATGTCATGAAATAAGGGAATAAAGGTAGTTGTTTCTATTGAATTGATCGACTCTTAAAGAGTTGAAAGAGGCGTTATAAAGCTTGTTTGTCCAACTTGGTGTCTCTACAGGCTGGTAACTGAGGTGTGGAGAGACTTTCCTACAGTTACCATGCTAAGAACAGAACTCACTCCTCCTATTTACTCCGAAATCTATTGAAATAGAATAAAATAGAGACCCTGGAGCCAGTATATCACTCCTGTTTTCATCCAATGTGGGTTGGGGAGAGAAATGGACCCAGGCAGAATCAAAGGCTAAAAATCAAGGATGTTCCCACATTACTGGTTAGGAAAAAGAAAAAAAGAAAAAAAACTTTCTTAGGAAAAAAAAGTCAGGATCCACTGAATTCAACTTATTCTGAATTTCAGGGTCTACAAATTCCTAGAGAGAGCTAAGGCTCATGACTGAGATGTAGTCTACTCAGGTAGATATTCTAAATAGTCTCAGAGCGTGCAGCAAATGGCCAATGTTCCCAACTCATTTGCCCCTACAGATGTGTCAGAGGGTGATTCCTCTCCCTGAGCCAGACTCACTACTGTCCCACCTTAGTTCACGTTAGGGGCTTCTTCCTTCTTGGTTCCTATAATAGTCCTGTGTATGTGCCTTGTCTCCCATACGATCAGCCACTTTCCTCACCACCTTGTGGACTCTTTGATCAAGTCCTGGAGTTTTCTCATTGTTCTTTACCATTCATAGCACCTAACAGATACTCTATGAACTCTCTGGCTTTTGAAATATGGGGAAGTCCAGCAGAGGTCACCTGTATCTTGCGGGGGTGTCCAACCTTCAGTACATTCTGCACACCGCTGACAGGTCAATTTGCAGAAGGTCCAATTTATTCAGAATTTCCTCATAAAATCTAATTTCTTGTCCTAGCCCTGGTACTGTACTTGCAATAAAAATTTCCAGTGTCTAGTTCCCGTTGTTACTGAAAATGATTCTTTGACATTAGTAGGCTCATTGTCTTCTTTCAATGGACATTGGGTCTTCTAGGAGAGATGACCTGTTACTCTGCTTACTTAAATGAACTGTATCTTAATTTCCCTTTAGACATCACTCTATTCCCATAGTGAATCCAGTGAAGGTGACCTTCCCATCTTTGGGGCAGGGCCAGGTTGAGGAGCAAGCCTGAGCTGACTGCATTTCTCCATACTCATGACTCACTCAGGATGGGTACAACCTAGTTTGTGGTGGAATGTGTTGGAACTCTTGTTGTGACTTCATCTTTACAATGAATCCCAGTTTTGAGAGGACAATAGGTCTGGAGCTGCTTATTACATCCTGGTACTACATGATGTCAAGACTCAGGGTAGCAGGGTGGAAGAACAGAGAGAAAAACTAAACTTTGACTGAGTAGCTACTCCATTTATCAAGAAGCCATATCTCTTCCACAGACCTTTCTGGTTATGTAACCTAATAAATTTCCATTGGGATTAAGCCAGTTTAGTTTGGGTTTTCTTCACTTGCTATCAAAATAGTCCTAACTGATAGATTGTTGAATATACTTAAATTATTTTTACCTCTATATCTTGATTCAAGCTATTCACCAACCTGAAAGGACCTTTCTTTTCCTCTGCTCAGTCAATTTTATTTATTCTCCAAGACTTGATCACATTTTACTTACTGCATCATACCTTTTTTGTTGTTGTCTTTTTAAAAAAAACAAAACATAATCCCCTCAGGCAAGAATGTATTGGCTGAATTTTGGAGACTTACTTGTATATTGAGCTCTTATCTTTTTTGTACATACTTCTCAAGTGCTGTGTAAATTCCTCTATGGTACAATTTGAAATCTCCATTTATTTCCCAGGATACTTAGCAGACTATGGACACATATTAGGCATGTGTTACATGTGTCTTAATTAATAACGAATTTTAGGGGTCCATTATGTACTTACTGAATAACAATAAGAATAGAACCCAAAGCAACTCTATAACACCAAAGAGTAAGAAGTTAAGAGTATTAAAAATATATTAAAGGATATAAATATATATACATCTATATATTTAAGAATATAATGTATGTTTTCAATATGGTCAAATTCTTCTCTTCTCCTCTCCCCTCCCCCCACCCTAGTACTGGAGCTTGAAATCAGGGCATTACTCTCTTTCTTGGCTTTTTTTTGCTTGATGCCAGCACTCTACCACTTGAGCCATGCCTCCACTTCCAGCTTTTTGCTGCTTAGTTGAAGAGTCTCATGTACTTTTCTGTCTGGGCTGGCTTCAAACTTCAATTCTCAGATCTTGGCTTTCTGAATAGTTAAAATTACAGGTGCGAACCACCAAGGCCTGGCTGATCAAATTCTTTTTTTTTTTTTTTTGGTGGGGCTTGAACTCTGGGCCTGGGCCCTGTCCCTGAGCTCTTCAGCTCAAGGCAAGTGCTCTTCCACTTGAGCCACAGCCCCACTTCTGGTTTTCTGGTGGTTAATTAGAGATAAGAGTTTACGATTTACAAGCATGAGCCACGGGTGCCTGGCTTCAAATTCTTAATGCCAGATAAAATTTAAATTATCTCCTACTCATGCACTTATCCACTCTACAATGTTGATGAGGGTCCAATTTCTTACCACAATAAGCATGGCCCTACACGATAGCTATAGATGTTTATTTATGATGCTAAAATTAACTTGTTCTAAAATTCGTGCAGTTCATCTTTTGCAGTCAAATTATGAACTACTTAGAAGGGAAGAACTCCACAATAAAAATACAACTACCTCTTGTTAGACACTCTTCGAGATATTTTGTCCTTAAACATGTATTGTAGAACTGCGGACCTTTTTCAAAGCATCTGAAGTATCTGAAATGTGCATCACAAATTTAAATTCTTGGCCATTTCTGAATGAACAGAGAGGCAGCTTCACTCTTTGTCAATCACCAAGTGTTCATCCATGTCTTAGAAAAGGGGCTATCTCCTCCTCACTGCCTGTCCTTACAAGGTGAGGATCGCCTGAAGTACAGGCAGGCTTGATGCTTCATTAACACCTAAGACTTAACAGATTTCTTACTGTATTCATTATTTGCTCATGGTTTGTGGCTGGGTTGGAGCCAGTACTTGTGGGAATGCAGTAGAAATCCCAAATGCCTCCTCACTGAAGTTCCCACTTCATTAAGAGCTCCTAAGAGAATCTAAAGGTTGCATTACCACATGCTGGTGCTAATTAGCACGGGTTAGCAAGAAATTTCCTGAGATTCTGGTGGTGACCAATGGTAACCAGATACAAATCTTTAACCAAGTGCCTTCAAAAATGTGCAGGATGCCAAGTTCCACAGTATATAGTGGCTGAGAGCTATAAACTGGCCTGTGGGGTAGGGGGTGGGTGGAGGAGCAGGGAGATGGTCAATGGCACTGAGAGCTGATAAAATAAAATGACATAGAGAAACAGACTAATATAAACCTGTCAGGCACATAAGCAATGCTGTATATCCCCACCTCGAACTACAAGACTATCACAGAACACCTGGCAGCTACTAGAGCAAGTACAAAAATTGAGGAATGGAAAAATAAAGCCAGTTACCCCCAGCACAATTCAGGTGGCTGCATACACTGTGGCTGGAAATATTGGTGATATTAAAATCCATCATGTTTCTGGGTCTGCTTCCACACCAGGCATAAATAAACAAAAGGCAGTGTTTACCTAACCAGGAGATTGATTCCAACAAGAGATATATCTAATGAATTTGGCCTGACTTGACCCTTGTGAAATAATACTGTCCTCCACACTCTGCTCAGATATTCCAAATCCCTTTTTTCCGACACTAGATCGGGAAATCAGCACAAGCACACCCAAACTACCCAGCTGAGGTACCCTATGCAATGGCATAGGCAAAGCATAGCAATGGAGAAGAGAGGTCAGGAATGAATCAAGAACACGAACTGCAGTATTAACTTTGTTTTTGCTTCTTAGAATCATCCTACATCTCTGTAATTCTTAAGAGCCTTAGCTTAATCCCTATGAAAACAGCAGTAGGTAGAAGTCAAGAAAATTAGCTTTCTGTCCTAGCTCAGCTAATTATGTGTCCTCGCGTATGTTTTCTAAATACATTGAGTCCCCATTTCTACTTTCACAGACTGAAGTAGGGTGGGGGGGCAACTAGGCATGCTCCCCAGGGAAACTTTTCACCTATGAAATGCTATGAATATGCTTAATAACATCATCCATCTACCTCAATGGGTGATGTTGTCCCTCTGCAAACAATAGGCCTCGCAGTCTATGGATCAAAAATATTATTTCCACTCTGCAGAAATATAGGCAGGATTCACAAGGGATGTACCTCATTTTATTTGTGAGGCAATGTGTTCTGTCGTGGCAGTAATTATTGGATTTAAGTAACTGCATTTTTCAAAGGCAAACGCTGACTGCTTTCCCTCATTTTTTTTCTTTTTTTTTTGTTTCTTAATTTATTGCTAGCCATCACATACAGTCTTCATTTCATTAATAAAAGAACATTATTGTGCATTTTGCCTTTTAGGCCATCCATTATTCATACTACCTAGGAGACTAAACCAAGTGTGCCTGTGCTGGGGCATTCATCTCAGGAACTCTCTCCTTTGCTTCCCCTCTCTCTGTAGAGACGAAGTTATGATTTGCTTGCCATTTCAGAAATGTTTTGCTTGCTAGTAAAATTAAACTGACAAATCAATGGACATCTCCTTCCCCCTCCTCCTTTTTACTGGGCTTGCTCTCCTGCTTATTATTCTTCTCTTTTGTTTTGCATTTGCATCCTTTTGGAAGTCCTTGCCATGAACTAGAGAGAATCTGAAGACATGGTCTAGATTTGTCCTAGAGAAAAGATGACCATTGAAACAGGAAATGGCCTACATGGGATATAATTGGGTAGCTTTTCAAGCTGCTTTCATGGTGTGACTCTCTTAAGTATTCCTCGTTTTCCTGGGAGACCTGATCTTCTACTTCTGCATCAGCGATCTTAAACATCAGCCTCTCCCCGCTGACCTGGTTCTTAAGGAAATCTCAACTGGTTTAGGTCTGTCATGAGTTTCTGATGGCTTCCCATCACAGGGTTATTATGACCATTAGAGGGGTTTGATTTCAGCCTGTCAGAAAACAAAATTCACATGCTTTACTCTGCTCTGCAACTCCTAATTCCCTGACATCTTGTTTGATTTGTAACATGCTAAGTTGCTAAAGAATTGCCACAGACAAGTGGCACCCCCCCCCAGAAAATCTGCGCAGATTTTGAACTTACCCAGCAGGTGAATCAGGGGTAACTCCTTTCATTGTTTTTTTCAGCTTTTTCTGAAACGCTTACTACTGAGTTTCTAAGAATGGTACATCATCCTAGAATACCGTAATGCAGTTTCAATGTCTAATCTTTTTTAAAGAATTCTAAAGTCTTCAAAGCACCTCTATCTTGAAAATCAAGAGAAGAATCACCCTTGGTTTTCTGGAGAGTTTAAGTGCTCATTCAGCAACTTAAAAAATGTTTGCTGAAGGCTTACTGTGTGCAAAGAATTCTACTAGGTAGTTGATATACAGGTTTTAACAAGCCACATTCCTGTTCTCATGGGGCTTGCATTCTTAGTAAGTGAGACCTCTGAATTTACAAACATTCTCCCTTTAAATAAGGGTTGGGAAGCATTTCCTGAAAAGGGCCAGACAGCTTATATTTTAGGCTTCCGGGCCATATGTCTCAGACACAACTGTTCAAATCTGCCACTGTAAGGCAGAAGTAACTATAGACAATACGTAAATGGAAGTTATGTGGCTCTGTTCCAATAAAACTTTATTTACCAAAACAGGTAATGGAACAGATGTGGCTCCTTAACCATAGTTGGCTTATTCAACTCTACAAAACAACATTCAGAGTTTGGCTACCTGAAGTGAAATTTACTATTATAAACACCTAAGAAAAATATTAGATGTTTGTCTGTAGTTTACCCTGATTAAAGCATGAAAAACGTTCATGCTTCTGCCTTTGTAACAAATGATTCTGATCTTGAGAAAGACCAATTTTCTCAGAAGAATCTGTCTCTTCCAAGAAGTGAGTTTCTTTTTCTTGGATGAGAGGAAAACATGAGTGGGGCTATGGGCTGGGTCTGTGAAGGCTCGAGTGCACACACAGCACATTTAATCCTTTCCACCATTTTAGAAGATGACTATCATTATTCCTTTTTTTAATAGATGGGAAAATGAAAAATCAAAGAGAAGAATGTGACTTTCCCAAGGTCACTCTAAAAGTGGCTTGTGTTTCATATGTATTTGAGAACTGCATAAGTCTAATATGCAGATATTCACACTAATGTATGCCAGTACTTATGATTAAGTTCTTTGAATTCTTTCCTGCACATTTATACCTAAGAAAGTCTGAATCACAACTATGAATATCACTAATAACAGTCCCTAAATGGGACAGGAATGAATATGTAGAAAAGCATTTGGATATTTACTTTTCAATGAAAAACAAAGAAAATAAACTCAAAATAAATATGCTGCCACCATGTAACTTTCAGTCATTAGTAAGTTCTGTGAAGAATCTCAGGTAAACAAACAGTATCACTTCAATTTAACCCATGGAGTAAGAATGCCTTGAGATTCTCTTATTTCTAGTGACAAGAAAACTAACTTTATTAAAAATTAAAAAAAAAGATCTATAAGCTGAGTGTTGGGTGCTATGCCATACTCTACATTTAAAAATCATGAGATGAAGCAGAGGATCCCAAATTCAAGGTCAATTTGGGCTGCATAGCAAAGTTTAGGCTGCCGCAAAGAACAAACAACAACAACAATAACCCATCTATATTGTTGCAGCTTTCCCTTAAGGAGCCTTGGAAGACAAAACAAAAGTAAAACCTCAGCCAGCAAAGCCACCTGTTTGACTTGGGAAAACACAACCCAATGGTTTGTTTTCCCCCCATTTCTTTCAAGCATTCATGTCACTATAAAAGGCATAGAGTTCACTCCACTTTTGAGCTTCCTAGACTGATAACTCACTGGTGAGTACCAAAGTACAACTCCAAGACTACTCCTCAGTGTTTCCAGAGACTTCCCTATGGTTGAAGTTTGAGTGGTTTTGGAAGATTAAATGTATGCTTAAAACAACAACAACAACAATATCAACACTTCGCTCCAAGTCTTTCTGTTACAGAGGGAGCCTCACAAGGAGGTGTGTGTGTGTGTGTGTGTGTGTGTGTGTGTGTGTGTGTGTGTGTGTGTGTGAGACTGGGTGACTAATTCCTGGCTGGAACAGAGGCATCTGCCCTTCCTTCTGGCAGCTTCTGCCACTCAGCAGGGAGCCTGTTCTCACTCAGCAAAGCCAGGCCAAGGCAACTTGCCACGAAGCAACCTGCAACCCAGTGCATTTCAACATGCGGTGTGCATTTGGCTGCTGCTAGCCAAGATTCACCCCAGAGCCCTTGTCCTACCACGCTGAGATTCCTCCCTGTCTTCCGTGGAACAATTCTTTCAAGACCTGAACAGAGCAAGATGCATTTAACCGACCCCATTCCTTTTAACAACCAGCCATGACAGCATTTAATAGCTCTGCGAAGATGGTGCACGGCTGCCACCGCTCTGCCTCATTATTCACTGTTTTAGGATGGTGCTCCAATATGCACATTTTAGACGTGGCATGCCCGGGAAACCTACCATCCTTTTGTCCTTGCTTACTATTTCATCTTAGGGAGCTTTTTTAGCTGAGGTCTCTTTTTGATTCTGGTTTTGCTTAATTGTACTACCCTGTTCTGTGTGCTTGAAATGCAGGATTCTTTGACTATACTACTGGCCACAGGGACCAGCCTCACTGGAGACTAGCCTGTGACAGTGTCCCTTTTGGATAATGACACATCTTCAGGAGGTGAGGGTAATGTAGCAGGATGTAAATAGTTTTTAGCAACTTGCTTCAGGGACCAGCAATGGCTTCATGAGCCCTAGGAGTAGGAAATAGCCCAGGAAGTTTTGTCCCCTGGACTCTGGGTGACAGGAGTAAAGTTTCTTAGATAAGCAGGCTGTAACCTCCCTGCCACCCCCTCGTCCCTTGCTGCATTTTGAGAGCAGCATTCTGTGAAGGACAGAAAGAGGTGAATGGATCACCACCATTTCTCCAAAATGGAGTTGCCACAAATTCAATGAAGAGGATCCTGTTAATTCTAGGAATCCCAAAGAGATGGGTTTTCCAGCTTACGCCCTTATGCAAGCTTGCTTTGCTCAGAGTAGTGAAAACAGCCACAAGCGCTTGTAAACGCCACAATTGGGAGTGGGGATGTTTGCCTGTAATGATTGTTTATGTTGGGAAGTTGGCTGCCACTGTGGTTAGACAAATGCTCCCACTTCATGGAGATAAAAGGCAAGCATTTGCAATTGCTGAGGAGAGTGTGCTCGTTCTGGGGCTAAATGGCATTATAAAACTTCCTAATTAAGCATTGATGGCGATGAGTATTTTAGCATCATTTCTCCCATTTAGCTTTACATACTGGGTGCACTGTTTAGTGCAGCATTAACTATAAACATTGTTGTTACTGCCCTCAGCTGGAAAACAGAGCAGTTCATGTGTGGAAGAAAAAAGAGATGATCTCCCATCTGCTCTTGCCCATTATTCAGGGATGTGTCATTTTGTCTGTTGATGAAAGCCATCACTAGAATTTTAGTTAAATGGCCTTTTTATACTTGGCCACAGGTATCAATTAGTAGATTTACTTGGTAATGCCTACCTACCCTTAATCTTTCCAATTTAGTCATTTAATTCTAGAGGTTTATCCTTTTTTTTGTTTTGTTTTGATGAGATGAATGTCAGAGTGTAATATTTTATTGTACAAATCCACACAACTGTAATTAGACATACTTGATGTGTATTTCTAATTGTATATCAACTTTACACATATATGTCTGGTGAATATGCCTGAGGATAGAAGACATACAATTAAACAAGGCTGGAGTGTGGTATGATTCAATTTATAGGATGTACAAAGCTCAGCCAGGCTAATTAAAGTGGCTAGACTCTGGGGTCAATGTTTAGCCCTGGAGTGAAGTGACTGTCCTAGAAAGGCCTTGGGAAGGGTTTTCTTGGGGGTGCTGAGAATATTTTGAGCTGATATACAAACTGCTAAGAGGGGTGCTTTCAGTCTGTGAAAATCCATTGATGAGATTTGCACGTGTTTGCCTCTATATTATCTTTTTGTAAAACTGTAAAGGATGTGGTGAAGCGTCTTCCATGTTAAGGCAAAAGGTAGAGTCTGCACAAAGGCAAATCCAGATTAATCCACAACCTCCTCCCCAACTCCCTCCCACGCCAAGCAAGGATAAAAAAAATAAAGCCAATTCTTTCTAAGTCCATTCAACTAGTTTACTTAAGTAAATTAGAAGGTGAATGTGCACTTTGATGGGGCATATCAATCCTCAAAATACAAATAATCTTCCCTGAAAAAAATGACTTGGGTGAGTGAGACTTGGGTATTTTTGTGCTTCAAGCAGATTTGAAAATGATCATGACACTGGTATATTTTGAACAGTTGTCAGAGTGAGCCCTTTTGTGCTGGTCTAAATCTTTTTTTTGGGGGGGATATGTCATAATAGAAAAAATAGGCAGACATAATTAAAGGCTAAAATTATATCTAATATATATGCACATGTATCTATATATTTTTCCTTTAAAAAACTTGGTAGTCTAATCCAGGAGACAATGCCTGACAGTGTATCACTGCTGATAGACTTCATCACTTGAGAAAAACAAAGGGCCAAAATTGGTGGAATTTTTCTTAGTAAACATTAAGACAGGGAGCTTTACCTGGAGACCAAGTCAGAGACATTAAGATAGAGAAGAGAAGTTCCCTAGAACTTCTAAGGCTTCAGTTCTCAAACCATCAAAACCCATCCTGTTTGTGGATAGTTTAAAAGGGACATGCACAATGCCCCTGGCAGAAAATGCCAGGACCATTGACTGGAATAGAAAATGATGGGATAGAATTCATAACCTGCTTTGAAAGAAAAACCATCATCACCCATAGACCTTTTTGCTTGAGCAGAAGCCGGCTAAATCATCTGACAGTTTGCAAAATATTGAAAAGTCAATTCATGCAATAGCTCGGACATAGAGGGATTTCTGGGGGTGGGGTAGGGGGAGGTAACAAGAAAACAAAAACAAAACAAAAAGGTGGATACTTGGAAAACACAAGCTCACTGACACACACAATGCATTCTATTAGTCCACTGCACTTGGAGGCGCTTCTACCACTAACGTGTAAATGCATTGTTTCATCCATCTAAGAAGGTCAAGGTTGATGACTTTAAAATGACAGTATATACTTCTATAGAATATATACTACGGTGCTATTGTTCTTCCATTTAGCCAAGGACAGAAGAGCACTGCAAATCATTGTTTGAATTAGCAACACCAGGCAAAATGCTTTGGCATCAGCACGAAATATACTGTCCTTTTAACCGTAAGGAAAATTGATACTGAGCATGTGCAATGGAAAGAAAGCTGGCAAATGTCAGTGTGAATAATGGGTGAAAAAAAGGAATGAGGGGGTGTGGCATCTCAATCAAGATTAAAATGAAACTGATAAAGCAGCATATGGACTGGATAACAAATCAAAAGCATGTTTATCCACTGAAGGAACTGGTTAATGGAGACTGCCAGCACGTTGCCATGGAAACACTGTTGAGCTGCACCATCTCATACCTTATCCAATACATTCCTGGTTGTTGGTAGTAGTCCAAAGACCCTGATCTCTTGATGGTAAACCCGTGGTCCAGCTGAGCAGAGAGAAATGGGGGAACTCAGTGGATCAACATTGTGCTAAAGGATTAAGACTCCAGACCAAGTTTGTTCTACATTAACTCTGTAAGTAATATAGAATGACGATGTCTCTTCTGCAGGGCAACTAGCTAATATGGTAAATCTGCACATTGCAAATACAAAGGCCGGGAACGACACTAATCTTCCCTCATGAATATCTTGGAAGCCTATTCGTTAGACCTAGTCTGTCAAACAGGTTTTTGAATGTACATTTAATAAGGCCCTCTCGATTTCAAAAGATAAAAATATCTCTTCATAGGCTAGAGAATGGAAAATGCTTTCAATCAAATGAAATTCCAAAATCTGCTTTAGCCACCTAAGAGAAAGCAGACTGGACTGGACACCCACCCTCACTCCCCACCTCCCATGATACCCTAGGAGGCTTAAATGCAAGGCTTTCAAAACTATTCAATACAAGGGAGAAAGAATTAAGTTTTAAAAATCCACAAATCACAGCAGTCTGGATTTCTTTCTTTAAGAGCTGGTCCTTAAAAGCAGAGCTATTCTTAAAGATGAATTCTGGTTACACTTCTGAACTAAAGAGGTATCATATAAAGCTATCAGTTAAGTTTCTCGGTGTAACTAAGGATAATAACATGAGATTTTTCACTGTATAGTAAATTGCATATGTGTAATTAAGAGTTTATAATTTAACAAAAGGTAAAATAACTAGAAGGCAGGGTAAGTTCTCAAAGTTGTTCAATCCTTGAATAAGATGTTAACTTTTGGCTACCTGGGGATCGAAGAGTCAATTCTCAAACCTAGAGAATAGTAAGCATGCTGTTTGCCTCTTCCACCTGTTCTGCCCATGTAAGAAGCAACTGGTACACCTTTCTTTAGAAAGAGGCTCATGAGCTCTTTCAAGTGTCGCATCGGTTTGATGCTCTTGACAGTTTCTACTTCTAAATTCACAAAGGCATTTCAAAAACATGGCTGGGCACTAGGCATTTTAACTAAAAGAAAAAAAAAGAAAAGAAAAAGTGCTCAAAGGATTTGGTGTTCTGGTTAGAAACTAGACTATCCTAGTATTCATGGAAAGCAGGGTAAGATTTTTATGTTGTTGAAAAATATATTTTATTTTATTTACAGAAAAAAAATTGAAGCATGCTTGCTCTCAGCAAGCTGGTGAATCAGTCCACAAAGAAGGCTACATAGTAACTGGTTCTCTACCGCCATCTACAGGCCATATGCCATATAACAGGGCATGAGGTATTTTCAGAACTGATTGCCAGTATCACAATTAGATGTACACTGATTAGTATGGATTTGTTCAATTAGACAGAAATGCTCTATTTGCATGAGCAAAATGCAAAAGAAGAACTTTAAAGCATTAGGAAAATTATTGGTTAAAATAATAAACAGCCTTAAATGGGGAAAAATAAATTGGAACTGACATCTTAGTCATCGGTTCTTCATCAAACTGAGCAAATCTAATAAGACCTCCCTCTCTTCCCTCAGCTCTCACAAAGTCCACCGTTAAAATGTCATCTCTAATTCCATTTTATGTCTATAAATTGCATTTTAATAACCTTTTGTTTCCCTTACCCTTCTCCCTGCTTTTTTTTTTTTTTTTTAAATCTCCTAACTACTGGGAAAGCTAGCAGAGGGACAATGGGATCTTTCCAAGAGGCAAAATGTCGCCATTCTATGGACAGTAATGGGCTTTCACTTAATCACACTGCTTGACCCAAGGTCAGAACACCTTTCCTCCTTTCAGAAATTCCCTGTGATCCCCTCACAACCTCCAGCTGGTAAGTATTCTCTTGGCCAACTGGAGGACTGTGTGTAGCCTTCATATGAAGTTATCATTTGTCCTTCCTTTGGTTTTATTAATGTAAGACATGAGAGCAGAGAGAAGGAACAAATGACAATGAGAACAAAAAAAAACCCTGCTATGGTTCAGAACCATACATACATGTTAAACTCTGCTCATGCCATGAATTATACCTATGAATAGACTGTGTTTGTTATAGTTCATTTTCTTTTGTCATTTTAAGGAAAAATGTGTCAGAAATCCTGGTTCTCAGCCTCTGTGATCTGTAGCAGGTAACTTAAGCATGTAACTAAAGAGAAATATACCGGTAAAAACTACTGACGTAACTGTTGATTTCTTGAAGGGAAAAATTACCTGACATTACAATCTAATAGCATTGTGTGTTTGTATATGTGTGTGCTGTTCCTGAGGCTTGAACTCAGGGCTCAGGTGCTGCCCCTAAACATTTGTGCTCAAGGCTAGTGCTCTCCCACTTGAACCACAACTCCACTTCTGGTTTATTGGTGGTTAATTAGAGATAAGAGTCTCACAAATTTTCTTGCTCAGGCTGACTTCAAACCAGATCCTTAGATCTCAGGCTTCTGAGTTGCTAGTACTACAGAAATAAAACACTGGTGGCCTGGCTCACATTTTAATAGCTTTTGAATAGATTATTAAGGGCACGTGTAAATTTAAAAACTCACTCCTATAGTAAAAGGAGTTTAAAATAAAATTCATTATACTAGAAAGTCCAGGAAGAGCATGAATGAGCATGAAAAAATTATGTCTGAAAATTATACCAAAATCAATTTTTCTATACTATCAAATAGAAATGATAGTGTGTTATGCTAATTACAGAACTTTTAATGGTATGAGTCAATATGTGTATAGAATTATGAAACGGTGGAATGGTTTTTATAGAATAGAGCAGTTATAGAATATAGTTTTTTCTACCACTCACCTATATATGCCGTCTCACAACAGAATCTTGTTATTGGGCTGTCACATTTGATTTGGGGATGAATATTATTTAATTCCAGGGCCACTTTCATCTTTTGACAGACCCCTTCTCTAATGTCTAGTGTTTGCACTTTAAGAACAGAATAAAAAAGATTTATGCTATTCTGAAAGTCATAAAGCAGCCAGCCAGACTCATTTCTACTTCCCAGCCCCATTCAGAGACCTGTGGACTCCCTGGGAAGCCTTCTCTTGTGGAAGGTAGGGATGCTTCTGAGAGAAAAGCACGTGGGAGAAAGTGTACAAATGCACATAATATGGCAGGTCAGTTTCTCCTAAAACAGCCTGTGAAATTGAGCTTGATACTCTCTTTCATACTTGAAGTATTAACCAGAATGGTGAATTGTGCTGCAGGGCTGTCTAGGCACTTTTAAAGATCTATTTCTCAAAAATTAATTTGAATCTGAGTTGATAGTTGAACGTTTGTAGTGGATAAGGCACATTAAATAAACATGCAGCCAATGTGTAACTCAGGCCACCTTACACTTCATAGATAATTAATGTGTGCTTTCCATACAAAACAAGTTAGTGACAAACTGAGAAATTTGCTTTCCATACAAGTTAGTGACAAACTGAGAAATTTGCATTCCAAATTGAATTACAAATGGTCCAATCATGAAACTTAGAGGGGGAAAAAGTCAGTAGACTTTTGATCTTCAAATATTAGATGGAGTGTTTTGAGATCCAGTTAGATGAAATTTTAATAAACACTCCAAGGTTAAGTTTCAAAATTTATACAGGTTTAATTCCTCCCCCCTCCCCAATCTGTAGTGCCCATCAGTTGGAAAATCACCCTGAAGTTCCTGTCCCCACTCATGATAGAACTCCCATAATACTGTGAACAAACCATTAGAAAGCAACCAAGGAAATTTAAGCAGACTCAGGAAAATAAAAGACCAGGGTGGGGAAAAAAGGAAAGCAAACACACAATGACACTTTGCGGAGCAGCACTAAAACCTGAGTGGGAACAGAAAAGCCATTCTTTTCATAGACAAGCGTTCTGGCAACCTCTTCCAAAGAAAATTATGAACCACTGAAACCAGCTGTTTTGGGGAACACTTGTCTCTTCAATGAACAATGGGGAAAAAAGACTATAGAAGAGCTGGTTTCATTGAGCATCCCGATGAGATTGCTACTTGCAAAAGTGACTGGATCAGTGGATAGCCAAAAACTCTAACCAAGCTATGGATTAAGTTCTTTGTGGAAAGAATTAAGAGAGAGAGAGAGAAAGCAAGACCAGCTTAAGAATTTTAAACCTCAGCAGTACTGAGGAACACCTGAAAGAGTATGCCTTCTGTTTACATGCCAGTCTGTTTCTGTTCCAGTTACCCACACATCTGCCACCTCACTATTAAGAAACATTAAGCAAAGAGTACGACAGCATGTACACATGCATTTGTACCATTTGCAAATTCTGAAAGCCCATATTGAATACTGAGATCTGGGACTGGCCAGGCTAAATAGATCACTTATTAATCTTTAGTTTTATTTGTAGCTCTAGCAAAGTCAAACAAGAAAGAAAAAGAAGAAAGAAAATAGAAACACCCAGAGAAAGAGTTAACCATTCTGTACTGCTTATGAGCAGAAGGAATGGCTGAGTAGCATAAATAATTTCTACATTTTCAACATCAGAGTGTCTCAAGTTCTTTGTTCAGAAAGGAAAAACAGCCCAAGTAGTTTTCACATTGAATATGCAATTTGAATTTACATACTTGAGAAAAAGAGGAAATTATTAAAAACTCAAGTAATCTGGGACTTGAATATATTTACTCTAGAATATGACACCAAAGAAGTATGAGCTTTCTTTGTTTCCCAGGCCAATTTAATCTTTGCCTAGAGCAGCTATCAAATTGTATGTAGTATATGCCTGTATGTATAGAACAGAAACAACAACAACAAAAATCCTCGTGCAGCATCATCAATAAAATGATAAATGTTAAAAAAAAAAAGACTTTCCACTTTAACAGAAATTTCTAAGGAGCAAGACATCGTAACTTCATTGGATGTTCACAGCAATTCATTCCCATTGAAAAATCATCTGGTAGAAGCTTTTCCCTAGATTCTGGCTTTTCTTTAGGTCGATGATAAAGATCTGTAGTGTTCCAACCTCTGCTAGATCACATCTCAGCTTTGCTTCTTTTCTAAGGTTCCTGACCTCAACACCCCCCACCCCTCACTGCTCCGCCTCAAAAAAGACACTGAATTCTTTTCCTGTGAGCTAGAAAGTTTGCATTGGCATAGAGTCCAGTGTAGGGGAAGTTTTTGTTTAAAAAAATCATGAAATTAATATATACTGCAAGACACCCCGGAGGTGTCAGATAATGATGTGATACCCAGGGAAATATTCTGCAAACACATTCACACATACACAGAAGCCCCGTACTTCCTCTCCTGCATTAATGGGGAAGCTGTCTAAAGAAATGACCTGTTTCCCCTGTCTCTGAGTGGAATCTCCTGAGTAATGCCTGTACCTTAGGCGGGCTGCTTTTAGAAAGTTAGAGGTAGATATTTCAGATGCTTACTGCTATGACAGAAACTCCAGCTGCTGTGCTGTTCGGCTTGGGGCCTGTGTTGAAATGCTTCTTTATCTTTCCAGCTACTGACAGTTGATGTTCATTTTCAGGGAGGCCATCATCCTACAGATAGAAAAAAAAAAGAAAGAGAGAAAGAAAAGAGAAAGAGAAAAATATATGAGATGCATAAAAATAAGGCCAAAATCTTCTTTTAGGCCATGATCTTAGAATTCAGATGTCAGAAATACACCAAGGTATTTTCTCACAAAACTGTGGTTGGAGGTATGGTGGCAAGGTATCTCTTCTTTCCTCCTCTGCTTTACCGTTCATTTGCTCTGTGTCATCTGACCCTTAAAAACCGGTCTCTAAATAAAACAATTCTGATTTAGATTTTGAATAAAGTTTACTTTCAATCTTGGCTCTAAGAACATCATCTATTTAAAAAAGAATGTCACCAAGCTGAGCGCTGGTGGCTCCCACTGTAATCCTAGCTACTCAGGAGGCTGAGATCTGAGGATCATGGTTTAAAGCCAGCCCGGCAGGAGACTCTTATCTCTAATAAACCTCCAGAAAACGGGAAGCGGCACTGTGTTTCAAGTGGTAGGGCGCTAGCCTTGAGCTGAAGATCTGAGGGATAGGGTCCAGGCCCTGAGTTCAAGCCCCATAACCAACTGAAAAAACAAAAAACAAAAAAGTCACCAGGTACCAGTCGTTCATGCCTATAATCCTAGCTACTCAAGAGTCTGAGATCTGAGAATTGAGGTTCAAACTAGCTGGGCAGGAAAGTCTGAAACTCCATTTAACCACCAAAAGCTGGAAATAGAGCTATCATTCATGTGATAGAGCACCAGCCTTGAGTGAAAAAGCTAAGGAACTGTGCCCAAGCCCTGAGTTCAAGCCCTAGCACTGGCACTAAATAAATACTTTAAAAAAAGAAAAGAAAAGAAAAATTTAATCTGGCCAATCAAAACAAAATCAGTATCTATCTTTTCTACTACCTGAGTTCATCATTTAACCTGGAAGCCAAGGAAGCTGGCAGATCTGGGCTGATGCCTAGCTGTAAATAAACTTGAGTTTGCTCTGTAGCTATTCAACTGGCCATTTGAAAACCCCAGACAGCCCTCTGGGCAGAAAGTTCTTCCTTAAATTTTAAGTCCTTCTTGCTGCCTCCAAATTGTCTGTTATTGTATCATATTCCATGTTACAACTTCTTTTACTTGATGTATCTGCTCACTGCTGGAACCTTCTATGTCTGAGGCTGAACAAATTGTTTGCCTATATTAAATACTGTTGGAACAACAATGGCCAACAACAATATGTGTCTGGATGTCCCAGGATGAAAGGACTCCAGGATTTTTGAGGGTAAAGATGACTTTTGTTCACTATGGAATCCTCCAGAATCCATAGAGCCTTCTCTGGGTGCTGGTATAGTACCTTTCCACAGGATAGATGCTTAATCAGTAATTAGAAAGGAGGATAAGAATATTAAAGTATTGGTTAAAACTAAAATCCTGGCAAGGCTTCCAATACCATGCTTTGTTTTCCTTCTTTATTTCCTCTCCATCCTTTTGCATATAATTTCTTAGTTCTGTCCAGGAAAATAAATCTGTGGCTTCCCAAATATGATGTACACTCTCTCTTTGCAAGAGCTGTCTTTCTGCAGGTGTTGGGAATGGTAGGGGGAGTTACTCTTTCTTTTGGATTTGGTCATTCATTTAGTCAGTAGATATTGACCATATGTCTACAAAGGACCAGTCATTACTGCCACAGCCATTTGGATAGGCTATATATGGCCTGCAGGACAGATGGAAGTTCCTCACTACAGCTGGGAGGTAGGGAAAATGATGGTCCTGCATGGGCCCTGTTCTTGGAAAACCCCTGTCTCCTCCTTTGCTTTAAATAATGATGTCTTCTAATGCATTTCTGCAATTAAGCACAATTCACTCTTCTACCTCTTCTTGTGGTGTGTGTGTGTGTGTGTGTGTGTGTGTGTGTGTGTGTGTGTGTGTGTGAGTTTCTCCTGTGGCTTGTATTCAGGACCTGAGCACTATTCCTTAGCATTTTTGTACAAAGCTACCATTTTACTATTGAGCCACAGCTCCACTTCCAGCTTTTTTGGTGGTTAATTGGAGTCTCATAAACTTTCCCTCTTACTTGAACTGTGGAGGCTGAAGGATTGCGAGTTCAAGGCCAGCCTGGGCTACATAATAACATACTGCCTCACAAATACTAAAAGGGGAAAGGAAAGAGAAGATGAAGGAGGAGGGGAAAGAAGGAAAGAGAAAAGCATTAGGGGCTTCCCAGAAAGCTAGTAGAGCAAGTTATGTTTAATTGGGGGGGAGGAATGTATTGGAACATGTCATTTTGGTGTATATAAAGGCCTTTTAAAAAGTGGTAGATGACAAACAGGCCCTCACATTCATATCAAACAACCACCCTTGGGAATCCAAGTTATAATTTTTGAAGGAGTATCTAAACATTTAACAAGGCATGAAATGATATTAAAAATCTGACAAATATGAGCATCCTGCCTTTGGCATAGACCTAGCTTGGGTGTGCTTGAATAAAAGGGAACCACACAGCGGTGTGCTGTTGTACCTCGCCTCCAGCATTCTACGATCTAGCCATTGCTTAAAAGCTACCGCGCTTCCTATGACTTTTTTTCTGTTATAAAATAGTTTAAATACAATGAAGGAGCATGTGCAGGGAAGGTTTTTCTTTCTGTGACAAAAGGAATTTGAACATCTTGGTGGTAGCAGGATAAGAGAGTCATGTGATGGGAAGAAAGGGCAAGATGGAAGCAATGCAGTCAGTCCTGCGGAAGGTGCAGTTCACTTCTTTGAGGTCGTGAAACAGGGCAGAATGGGCAAAAACTCTTTGGAGGCATAGGGGGAGCTAGTTCAACGAACAAGGCACCAGTATATCAGTGGCTCAGACCTGTAATCCTAGCTACTTAAGAGGCTGAGATCTGAGGATAGCAGTTCCAAGCCAGGATGGGCAGGAAATTCTATGAGACTCTTCTTTCCAGTCACCACCAAAAGGCCAGAAGTGGAGCTGTGGCTCAAGTGGTAGAGCACCAGTGTTGAGTGAAAAAGCTAAAGGACAGCACCTAGGCCCTGAAGTTAAGTCTCAGTACTGGAATACACACACACACACACACACACAAACACACAGGTGTATTGTATTTCATACAGTTGAAACTCCTATGTATTACTACTTAACAAAAAGGAAAGGCAAGAAGAAGAAGGTGATCTAAGCCAAGTGACCCTGTGCTAACCATGTGCACCTAGAACCTTCTTCACCCACTGACCAGCACCTATCACATACATCATTCGGTCCATTTTGCAAATGAGCAAACTGAGGCTCAATTTGATGAAGTCATTTGCTCAAGGTGGCATAGTTACAAAGTGGCCAGAGCCCGGTTGGGTCTGAAACCACACCAAGTTGCCCCAGTGGATGGCATTCAAGAGCTTGATGTCTGGCTACAAAAGCGCTCCATAAATTTTATGTTAAAAATATTCAATGAACAGGGCGCCAGTGGCTCACACTTGTAATCCTAGCTACTCAGGAGGCTGAGATCTGAGGACCACAGTTCAAAGCCAGCCCAGGCAGGAAAGTCCATGAGACTCTTATCTCCAATACACCACTCAGAAAACCAGAAGTGGCGCTGTGGCTCAAGTGGTAGAGTGCTAGCCTTGAGCTGAAGAGCTGAAGGGACAGTGCCCAGGCCCAGAGTTCAAGCCCCACAACACACACACACACACACACACACACACACACACACACACAAATCAATGAACCATAATTTCTACAATGAAAATGCCATTAATGGCGAGTGAGAATGAAAATTGAATTAGGGGCTAAAGAAATCAGACAGTATGTGGATGGGACCTAATGGAGTCTGGGAATCATTTGGAGGTGAGAGAGAGAGAGAGAGAGAGAGAGAGAGAGAGAGAGAGAGAGAGAGAGAGAGAGGAGAGAGCACACCAAAGGAATATTCCTGTGGGATGCAATACAAAAGTACTATGTGAAGAGATGGCTGGGTACCACCTTATCTGGGAGTTGCCAGTCTGACCTAATAGGGCAGGGTCTCTGGGGTTCTGTGTGCAACAGCCGGCCCTGAAAGGGTCTGACTGACGCTGGGTGAAACGAACTTGCCAATCATGTGGCCTGTGGCTGGTATGACCTGTGTTGAACAACCTGAGGGCAAATAAGGAGAAAATAGTTGGGTTTCTATAGGAGCAGCGCCTGTTTGATTCTCTGAGAGAGGCTCATCTCTTGCTGAATAATCCGCCTCCTTCTCACTCCTTCACACTGGCATTTTTGCCAGACATTTAGCTTCCCCCAGCTCTTCCCTCCTGCCAGTTCTCGAGCACAGTGTTGGCTCCCTTTACCCACTCACCGTGGATTCCCTCATCATTTCCCAGCCCTGTCCTCCTCCTAATCTCCTGTCAAGGCTCCTAGCAACTCTTTTAGATGCTATGGACTGGAGCTTCAGGCTTCCAGTTTTAAATTCTAGTGAAGGTTTGAGCCTCCCTGGGGTTATTAGTTCATGTTGAAACAGTGAAAGTAAGAAAACAACTCTCACAACTTGTCAGAGATGCTTTCAACTTTATATGCCTTAAAATATTTCAGGACTCTTGTTTTGTTTTCTTCCTGCAATGAAAAAAGGTGTCTTGGCTAAATAAGGCCTCTCTCTCTCTCTCTCTCTCTCTCTCTCACACACACACACACACACACACCCCTGTAGTAACCCCAAAGTCTGCAGTGTTTCTTGATAAATTTTGAAGGCTTTCAGTATAATTGGATTAAAAGACCTAACAGGCTTTTAGGGAACAGATCTGTACCTCAGCTATACAGATTGATAGCAGAGATTTAGTTCACTTACTGTCTGTCTTGCATCAGTGTAATACATAGGGCCATTAAAACATGCCTTCTTTTATATATACATCTTTATAGCCATTTATTCAGAATAGATTTTGTGCCAACAAATGTGCTATGAATTTTTCTAAACGTGACAAACCTGGCAGCATTTTACAAATAGTTATAGTTATTACCATACGTCCTGGTTTGGGGGAGTCGTTTCTGAAGTTTGACACAGGCTGGTTGTGGTTTGAGGTTCGTGGTTTTTGATTTAGAAATTCCCATCCACCACTTGGCAAGAGCATTGCAACTGACAAGAACAAAATTAGTTTGCAAAATGGAAAATGAACTCTTCCAGCTGTCTGCAGGAGATATAGTCTGGTCTCCCTCCATTCTCTAGGCGTTGTTAGGGAAAAGCCCATGGGGAGGGATATGGGGTCTCGGATCGGATGTGAGGTCACTCAGTAGAGTACCTTTCCCCCTTTCCTCCGTGAGACCATCTCAGGGGTTATACATCAGAAAATCCTCTCACCCTTATGGATTTTGGGTTTGACTTGTGGATCTGGTTTCCAATCTACTCATTGCCAGATTCTATTATTAAAAATAGCTGTAGATTTATGAGAAGCACAGCAGCCTTGACTAGTTTACTACCAGAATACTCTGATTTACTTGAAAACAATTCCAAGTTCATTGGAGTATATTTCAGCGGCAGTTCTGTTTCACTTCACAGTGTGCAGCCCTGGGTTCTGGGGAAGCACCCCCAGCTGCACAGTACCCCAGAAATTGTGACACCCCCCTCCCCAGCTCAGTCCTGTGCATTCTTACGTCTATGACTCACACTGTACTTTAGGAGAGAATGTGAAATAAATTACTTCAGAGCAAGGAAAGGGCAAGATTCCCCAAACAGAAGTGGAATTTCATGTCATCATCATTTGTAATTTATGTGTGTAGGTAAGTGGTTTTATATACTATCACTGTGTGGTTGGGGTTCACGTAACAAAGTCTGCCACACAATAAGATGAGTGCATGAGTACTGGTAAGGGTACCGGGCTGGTTTTGATTAGTCAGCATGGAATACTGGGAGGTTATTTAAGTTCCCGGTTTCCTTTTTCTGTTCTTCTTTTCTTTTGGAATGTCTTTTCTTAAGAATATGTTTCCATATAAAATGATGCGAATCGAAATGAATTCCAAGAGGTAGAAACAAGAAGTTTTATTTTTTGTTTTTAATGTACTGTGTGAAGTTACTTTGTTTTTCTTTCATTTTTTCCTTTGGTTTATCCCCTGTTGTTATTGTTTTTGCTTTTTGGTGCTCTGGGTAATGTATATATGTTTATCTGACTTGGGGAAGGGAAGGGGAATAACAAAATGGTGAGATAAAGGACAAAGGGTGAGCCAATGCAACATCAATATTCATAAGACAATATGTTGGAAATGAATGAGGGGGAGTTGGGGTAGGTGAAGGGAAAATGGGAGAAAAACAAGAGAAGAATAACAATGTTTGATAAAAGAAAAGAAATTTACTCATTGCCTTACTTACATAAGTGTAAGCTCTCTATAAGAATACCTTAACAATAGATTAATTTTTAAATTTTTTTTAAAGAGTATGTTTTCTAAATAAAGAAGGCAAGACAAAAGTTCAAAGCCAGGAAGGAGATAAGTACTGAACTGGCTATGTAACTAAATTTGCACTCCCCCTACCCCGCCCCTTTTTTTGAGTGCCAGCATTGGAACTTTAACTCAGGCTTCATGTTCTTGTTTAGCCGTTCTTTCTTTTTTCTTTCTTTATCTCTCTCTCTCTTTCTTTCTTTCTTTTTTTCTTCCTTTCCTTCTTCCTTCCTTCCTTTCTCCCTTTCCTTCCTTCTTTCTTTTTTTCTGAAGGCTGACTCTACCACTTGAGCCATACCTCCACTACCAAATTTTTTGCTGGTGAGTTGAGTGTCTCAGGTCTGTCTGCCTGGGCTAGCTTTGAACTTCAGTCCTCAGATCTCAGCCTCCTGAATAGCTAGGATTATAGATATGAGCCCCCAGCATTCTGCTAGACTTGACTTATTTAAACCAGACCACCACAATGAATTTTCTCAAGCTTAGTCTCACACTGTAATCACCTGAGTACTTTAAAAAGTCTTGATGACAACATACCGGAAACTGACCAATTAACTCAGAAATTCTGGGGGCAAAATCCCAGCATCAAACTTTCCTTACGACTCTACTGGTCTATGGTTTTCATCACTAAATTCAGGAAAATAGAATTTGATAACATGCATTATCGTGATCACATGCACTAAAGTGGTTCAACATTTCCACTACAAAAATGCAAGTAAATCAATATATCTGGTACTAATATGGTAGTGATGGTAATTTGATTTTAATAAGAAATTTTGATTATGAATGTCTATTGTTTGTGAACATTTCATCAAACTACATCTTCTAACATTAAAGCTTCATTTAAGGGAAAATAATTCATCCTTCACCCCAAATCCTGGTAGATCAAGATATATTATTGCTTATTTTAATTTTAAAGTATATGTGCATAAATCCTATGGTTCTCTAGTAGATGGGTAATAAGATGAAGAAAGTTGGCTAGGCTAAGTCGTAGGTATTTTACGGCTAAATTAAAGAAAATAACAGTGTGACGTAACAATAGTGTGACGTAATGGTCTTTTGGGGGTGAGGGGTTTTCTCCTTAAATCATATGCCATATGGCAATAACCACTCACAATTTACATTTCATGAATGAGAACCATCTTAAGCCCTATTACCTCATAAGAACTTAGTAAATATATGCTGAATTTTAAGTCTCAGCAAGAAAATTACCCTTTCATCGTTGGTACTATCCTCATAATCACTCCTGAAGTTGATCTTATTTTCTCCTTTTCATGAATGGATAGTCAGGTTCTAGGGAACGAAATGACTTGCTCAAGGTCACTTAGGGGTAAGGGTAGGCTGGATTCTCTCTGTTCTTGCTCCCATGCACTCAGCGGCATATTATTGATGGCTTTGGCTCATCTGCCTCATTGGAACTATCCAATGAGCTGTCTATTGTTTATGACCCTTCCAGACCCTTCCATGGTGAAGAACAGGGTGAGATTTGTACCTATAGTGTATTAAAAGTAAAGGAGGGTTCAAGGAAACTCCTAGAGGTATTAAAACAAATGATTTTTGCAGACTTTGCTTTTCAGTTCTATTGCCCCTCTACTCTGTTTTCTGCTTCATAAGAGGCTGCCTTTCCACTTCCAAGTCTGCCAGGTGGAAAGGTCATCTTAGAAGCAATAGAGAAAATTAGCACTAATGAGAACACAGGAAGCAATGGCTACCCACTTCCTTAGGGTTCACATAATTATTATTACTTTTCTTTCCTTTAGGCAATGTCCTTTTCTGGTGATCAGATGTAATTTGATTCCCAAATGCAAAATGTCCTAGTAAGTGGATATCCTTTTAAATCCTGAAATTTATTTATATTGATGGCTAATTCTTTTATATATTGCACTCAGAGAGCTTAACAAATACTAAACACTTGTTGTGAAAGCTCGCCATTTTAAATGTATTATTTTGAGACAAAGAAAATTAGCTGGCTATAATAGAAATAATTTCAAAATGAAGCAATCACTTTCTACACTGAATTAGAAGAAAGTTTTGTTAAGACTCACATGTTTGTTTTTTTTCCCCCTGTATGTGGAATCTAGATCTAAAGACAAATACAGGAACTCAAAGAGAGACTAAAGGGGAGGGTTAGTGGAAGGTGTTAGTGGAAAATGGTAGGCAAAAGAAGATGAGAGGGAAGAGGAGAATGTGTATTGTATATATGTATGTAGGAAAAGATCATAATGAACTTCACTAAAAATGTTTTGCAAGAAAGTAAAAAACAAAGGAAGGGTCAAGAGTAGAGGAGAGGGATAAAGAAGAGTAAGAAAGAAAAGCTGGACACTATTAGCCCATACCTGTAATCCTAGCTACTCAAGAAGCTGAGATCTAAGGATCATGAATTGAAGCCAGATGGAGCAGAAAAGTATGTGGGACTTTTATCTCCAGATACCAAGCAAAAAGCCCGAGGTGGAGGTATGGCTCAAGTGGTATAGCCTCGAGCAACAAAAGGTATGCCAGAGTGTGAGGCCCTGAGTTCAAGCCCCCAAACTGACACAAACAAACAGAAAAGAAAGGAAAAATAAGAAACAGGATGAATAGGACCAAATGACCATAAATGTATGTATAGATATATGACAATGAAACCATTTACTTTGTACAACTATACACTAATAAACAAAATTTAAAGGAGCAAAATGAATAATTTTAACTTTAGTCCCCCACCAATATTGAGCAGTACCACACCAGCCTAGCAAGCGTGAGGCCATGAATTTGAATCCTAGTACCACCAAAAAATCCCCCAAAACAAACACAGTGTAGTTTGTTCGAAATATGTAAAAGATACTCTTAAAAAATTTTTTTTATTTCCTAGAGGATTCCTCCTTGCCCTTGGCAAATGTTTGTAGAGAATCCATGTGGGAAAACTGAAATGATGGTAGAAGGCAAGTTGCAGAGAACAAAGGGACTTGATCAAGTCCAGTAAGTGAACCCTGCCTAAAAATGGGGTGGATCAAGCTGAGGAGGGAGAGAGGAGGGAGAGAGTTACTGCTGAGCCATAAACACATTACCCTAGGAAGGTCATGGCCAGAGGCCTCTTAATTTTGATTTCCCCAGCTGAGTTGGGGATTTTTATCAATAGAGCACTATTTTGTTTGGAACCAAAATAAGGGACCATGTTTTTTTGTTTGTTTGTTTTGTTTTTACTTTGTTGTTTTGTTTTCTCCAAAAGCCTCCTAGACACTTAACATCTACAGACATATTTGCTCACATTCACAAAGCTATCTTCCAGAACAAACCCACATACATCCCACTGCTACAAGTCCTGCTGGACACTGCCTGCCCAGACCCCTGTGGGACTGAGCCCTAGCCTCTTCCCCAGGAAATTTCCATAGAACCCACCCCATTAAATCTGACCGGCTTGGCCCAGCTCAGCATCTGCAGCCATCTGATTTCTCCTAGATAGTGGGTCTGACAGGAAAATAAAGTGTATTTATGCATCAAAACTGGCTCTTTGTCATCTATGAATCTCTTCCCTGTCTGTTTCCTTTTAAAAACTACATTTTTAAAAACTACATTTAAAAAACTACATTCAAAACTATATGAGCCTTTTAAAAACTATATTTCCAATTCAGATTTCCCTGTTTATTCCTTGAGATCACCCTGTTTGGGTCTTGCTGTGGGCCAATGGCCTTTCATCGGCCTATGGTAGACCAGGTAGAACCAACAGCTGCCACCAGGAGAGCCTGCAGCTGTGTTGCGACTCTTCCCTCCAGCACACTTAAGGAAAAATCATCACACCCTGAGTCAGTTGGTTTGGAAAGGTTGCTAACTAGTACTAACGATCTTTATAATGAGCCCAATTCCAATATTGCACCCTTTTCAATAGTTTATGTATTATAAAGGGAGAGAAGCTGTGTTGTACAAAGCCTTTGAGCTAAGAGTGAGAATACATGGCTGCAAATTCTGGATCAATTGCAAGTGTGGCTACTTTGGGCAAATCACCCTCCAAGGCCTCAGTTTCCCTATCTGTGAAATGGGTACTGTGACACCCACTCTGTCAATTCTGTAGGCTTGTTGCCAACCTCAAATTATGGTGCTTCCCCATTGCTGTAATTCTATAGAGAAGGATAACTTTAATAAAGTATCCTGAGGTAAATGCAAAGGTTGCTGAGTCTTGAGGTGGCTAACCCTAGCCATGAACTGCCCAGCCCCCATTTAACTCAAGGTTTAGGAGGAGGAGCATCTTGGCACATCTGTACACTGAGAGGGGTGCTCTGTATATGAAAAGGTACAAACCTTAGCTGTACATGGCCACACATAGTCATTTACAGTCTCTTCTCATATAATATCACCTGGCAGTGGCCTGTGAAGGCACGCTCAGATGTGGAAAGTACTAGAACCTAAGCTCATGGCCATCAAGTGACATGAATAAGAAGACCCCAAGCTCTTGTCACCTCCTATATAATTCCCTTGCCCTTTGACTGGGCTTTCAACTCTCCTTTATTCTTCTAATAATTTTAGACAGAAACCACTTGACTACTCACCAAAATGAAGAGAACGCTAGATTGCCTTCAAGGCTTACCCAGATCGCTCAGTGCAATAGGGAGTCTGGAAAAATGTATATCAATGAACTAATGCTTTTACTCTAACTGTCCATTTTTATGTCCATGACTGTTTCTTTTTTTTTAATTGTGAAAATACTGTACAGAGGGGTTAAAATTTCATGGGCAAGATAATGAGTACATTTCTTATCGAGCATTGTAGCCTCCTCCTTTGTTTACCCTTCCCATTCCTTCCCATCCCCGCCCTGCCCCCCCAGCCCCCCCCACCAAATCTGTAAAGTTCATTTTCACATAACGACTTGTGCATCTCATTGTTGCAATGGGTCCACCTGTATCCCTATTTAAATGATTTGTTTTTCCCCTTCCCCTCCACAAATTATACCAACATCAAATACAGTGAAAGCAGGGGTTATACTGTGGGGGAGGG